>NW_006921633.1:468944-532466 GCF_000298275.1 Orycteropus afer afer | reverse complement strand
GATTATCTTCTGTGTCTGTGTTAATTGGTTTCCCTTTTCTTTGTTGAAGAGGGTCTGTGTAGTCCTTCTGCCTAGTCCGCCATCTTGCCGGAACTCCTAAACTGAGTTTCTTCACAGGCAGGAGCAGGTAACAGCTATGACTAAAACCACCCACAGGAAAAACTGCTTAATGCACAGTAATGTGAAGAACAGAGAAACCGAATCTTTGGAAGGGTGGGTATCACTCTGAATGAAGCAAGCCTGGGCACTTGACAAAGACTATCTTTTGCAGCAACTGGCTCCAAGCAGCACTGCAGGGCCCAGGACTCTGCCACACACTGCAAATCCAGCTGGGAAGCCACTGGGAGATTCGGCCACTGACTTGCTCTCTCTACTCACTGGACAGGTTTTCTCCTAAATTTACTTGCCCTTTAAAGTCTTTCTGCCATGATATAAAAAGAACTATTAGATTTTGCTTATTACCTGCAAAGTACCTTGAACAACTCAGATAACTGTTGCATAGCTAGATGTCAAATTACAGGATAAGCAAATAAGATTACTTTCAGTGGTAGTTAAAGTTGTATGTCAACTTTGTTGGGCCTGGTTGAGTGGCTGGGCAGCTGGTGGTAGTTATTCCCCAAGATGAGACTGGCAATCATCTCCATGGTGGAGATGCTGCTTTAGGGATGTGGTCTGTTTCCCGTATATAAGCAGCAGGTTTGGGAATGGTCTCTAGCTTATGGCATACTTGAACCCTGAATGTAGCCATGCCATTCAGTAGCCTGCCATGCTCTGCTGATCCTGGGACTTTCAATGGACTTGAATTAATGGCCTGATGTGTTGTTTGGTAACACTGGGACTGTGCCATTTTATTTGTCGATCTCGGGCTTGTTAGACTCAGCAGCCAGTAGCTGCCTAAGTGAAGAGATGTCTCTAGCTTCAGTGGGCCAGGAGCAAGAGGCAGAGCTGAAACCCAAGGGGCTTTCACCCAGCCCCTAGAGCCTGGCACTTTGAACTTGGACTTCTAACCTCCCAAACCGTAAGAGAATAAACTCCTGTTTGTACAAACCATCCCATTTATGATATATTCCTGTCAGAGCTGCACTAGGTAACCAGAACACTTTCCTTCATGGAAAATGCACACTTGAATAAAATAGCATAGTGATAATATCCATCAAATGGATGATGACAAAAATTATTACCATGGACAGACATCCAATACTTCTATGATATCTTGGTGTCTTTCCAGTTGATTCTGGAAAAGGCCCATGATACGGTCACAGAAACCACTTTGCAGGGTTAAAATCCCTTCGCATAGAAGGCAGGGTGCCTGAGAACATAGCAGGCAAGTAAAGACTATAGAGACCAGGGCTGTGAAAAGGAAACAGGTGCCAGGACGGGGTGGCCTTGCCCACTTGCCTGCTGCTTTTTCAGCAGGATGTTGACGCTGGTGAGGTCTTTGCCATAATCATCAGACTGAATCTGGCTCTCTAGGCCATGCAGCCATTTGTCCAGATCTGCACAGCTTTGGGTGAAAAGTTCAGCCTTGTTTGCATCAAAGAGCCGCTGGGCCTTGGTCTGGGTGGTGGATTCAAGGATTTCCCACATTTTATGTAAACCAGTGAGTTTCTCCTTCACCACAGCTTCTGTCTCAGGCTTTTCTGAAATGAGTTGCATTCCTTCCTGGAAAACACAAACCAGAGCGGTTAGAAATAAATATAGCTTGGTAGAGAATAAATGCCACCATGAAAAACAATCTGTGAGTTTAGAGTTTACCCATTTATTACACACACACACACACACACTCCTTTCCACATGAAGTCACTGCTCAGTAAAACCAACAATGGCCTGGTCTATGCACGTGTGTGGATTTCATGGGAGCTGAGCTGTGAATTGAAATTAGTTATAACTTGAGCACTTCACATTTCATGCTAATAACTTAAGATTTCATCCCTTCCATTCCATACCACCCTCAAAAATCCCATAACACAGTATTTTAATAGTTAAGAGTCGGAAACAATTTGAAGTGTGAAAGGAGAGAAGTAGAGAGAGTAGAGAACCTCACCACATTCAGGTTCAACTAACCTGTACAGGATCTCCCTGTGTCAAAATAACACATCTTAACAATTATTATAGTGCCTGGTACACAGTAGTCACAGGAAATATAGGGACAATTTAAAATACATAATCCATAATATTTTTAAGTGTACAATGTTTTAAAAATTCTGTGCAACTGTATTTGATAAATCACTCTCACAGAGCAACACGTCATTTGATCAAGATGGCAGAGACCTTGCCCCACAAGTCCACCGTCAGTTACCTGCAGCAGATGAGATTCACAACTGAGATTAAATACCTAATGTCCACTGTAAGATAAATCATGTGATTTTGTATATGATCAGGTATGACTCAAACATGCAGGCAAACATGCTAAATAAAAAGAAGCTCATTGTTGTACTATTCACAACAGTCAAAAGGTGAAAACAACCCAAGTGCTCAACAGATGAATAAACAAAGTGTGGTACATCCCAGCAATGGAGTATTACTCAGCCATAAAGAGAAATGATGCTCTGATACACGCTATGATATGGATGAACCCTGAAAATATGCTGAGTGAAGTCAGGCAGGCACAAAGGACAAACGCTGTATGGTCCCACTTATATGGGACAGCTAGAATGGGCAAATGCATGAGGCAAAAGTAGATTCAAGAATTACCAGGGTCTGAGGGAAGGAGGGAACAGGGGTGACTGCTGAAGGCGTATTGAGTTCCTATAAGGGGTGATGGAAAGTTTAGAAACAGAGGTGATGGCTGCACAACATTGTGAACGGAATTAATGTCACTGAATTGTACACTTAAAAATGGTTAAAATTTTACCACAATAAAACTAAGAATGAAACATAGAGGTGCATGTGTCTCTGTTGTTATTGTTCTCATCACGGTCACACTCCTGAACCAGAGACCCCATAAACACCTTAACTCACCTTCTCAATTTTGTCAAGCCATTCTTTGTTGGATGCAAGTTCTGCCATAAATGCTTGATGTTTTAACCATTTACTGTGCAGATTTCTGGCTTCATCATAAGACATGTCCTGGGCTGTAAGCATCTTTTCATTGATCCAGAGAGACAGCTAGGGGGAAAAAAAAAGGAAGATTTCAGAGATGGTGTTCACCAATTTTCTCCTTCCTTCTGGCTGGAAAGGATTGTGTTTATGTCATATTTCCATGTCAACAAGACAACCAAAGTAATGTCCCAACTCTGACCTATCATGACAGGTATTCATTCCACTGACTGTACATGAGCTTTTCTTCAAACTGTGTGAAAACCAGAAGTATACAAAGTCTTCCATGCCAGCTTTCAAACTGGTGCTCTTAACTAGTTTTTCCCCAAAGCCTGTGTTTAAAATTCTTCCCTCACAAGTCCAAGTCACAATCTCTTTTCTCTTTCAAATACCTGCATCAGGTAATGCCATCTCAATTGCAATCAACTATTCACTCCATTTGGCAATTTTTCTATTTCTTAAAAGAAAAAATCTACTTATTCCCCTTTCACAGGCACAGAGATGTGAGAATGCTAAAAGGCATAAATAACTTGCTCACTGTAGGGTAAGTCAACAATGACATCCCTTCATTGTTTCAAGTCTGAGTTACCTTCACCTTTTTCTGCCTATAGTCTCTATTTCTCTACAGAATCTTCCATTTCAATCAAGAACATTTTACAGGTCTTGATTTTGAGACCCAACATGACTTCCTGGATCTAAAATCAGGAGCCAGAGAACCTGGCAGATGAGATAAGAGTTCTCTTTTGAGGTCCAGGTGTGGGAGTCAGCCATGTACCAGCCCTGGACCCACTTCTCCTGAAGCTTTTATCCAGATCTGTTCCCAGTTCAGTAGTCGGCCTGTGGCTGGCCATGCCAGAATTCTTAGTCCCACTCCATGCATGGCCCTGACCTGGGTGGAGCCTTTTGTGTGCCAAGGCAGAAGATATATAAAGGAATGCAGAATCAGCCCAGCATCAGAAATGAACCTCTCCAGGGAATATGCCCCCTTCTCCTGTGTGACCACGAGAAGCCTATGTTTAAACACCAGCTGTTGCCCTATAAGTTAGCATTTGAATTCCTTCATGGGGCTATCTCCAAAGTTAAGAGAAATGGCACATAAAACCAACAGCAGCAAATCTTTACAGAATCAACATTTCCAAGGCCATTCATTCACTGGTGCTCTGGACTGCTGCCCAGGGAAGGCTTCCCCATAAATTTGTTTAAATACTAGGAAGGCTATTCTTTGAAAATGATGAGAGAGGCAATATTGTTCACAGGTACACTCTGGCTCTGAACATGAGCTAACTCTGGGCACTACCTCCACTTTTCTCAGGCTGTTCACCATACCGAAGAACAAACGGGGGGCTGAAAGCAAAAAGCAGCAAGATCTTTGATCTCCCCCTTTATTGAAGAAAAAACAAGTAAGTCTCATACAGCACTTTGTAAGCAAGTACCATAGATATGTGACACACAAAGACTCTACATTTCCTACTATAAAAAAGAATTTTGCGAGCAGCCAACCAAGATACAGCTATTGCTCTCTTCCTGTGCAGTGTAAAGAGAGAAGAAAATAAAAGATTCAAGGAAACAATTAGGCCAAAGGACTAATGGACAACATGAACCCCAATCTCCACTAGCCTGAGAGTAGAACTAGATGGTGTCTGCCTATCACTATCAACTGCCCTGATTGTTGTTGTTGTTGTTGTTGTTATTTGCCGTTGAGTCGGCCCCGACTCACAGCGACAACCCCTCCTTGGGTTTCCGAGGCAGTATCACTACGAAAGTAGGATTGTCCAACCTTCCTTCCGAGGAGTGTCTGGTGGGTTTGAACCGCCAGCCTTCTGGTTAGCAGTCAAGTGCCTTAGGCACTATGCTACCAGAGCTCCAATAGAAGGTCCTGAGCAGAGTGGGAAAAAACTGCAGAACAAAATTCAAAATCATCAAGACCAGACTTACTGTGTGACACAGACTGGTGGAATCCCTGAGACTATGGTCCTTAATATACCCTTCAAACCTAGAAATGAACCCACTCCCAGTGATCACCTTTCAGTCAAACAACAGACAGGCCTATAAATGAACAATGTTGTTGTTGTTATGTGCCGTCGAGTCGGCCCTGACTCATAGTGACCCCTCCTTGGGTTTCCGAGGCAGTATCACTACAGAAGTAGATTGCCCAACCTTCCTTCCATGGAGTGGCTGGTGGGTTTGAACCGCCAGCCTTCTAGTTAGCAGTCAAGTGCCTTAGGCACTATGCTACCAGAGCTCCTACCCATGAAAGACATGGCCCTCAGAACAATCAACTATATGAGACCAAAAGGGCAGCATTTGCCAAAAAAACAAAGTTGAGAAGGCAGGAAAGGGCAGGGAAGATGGGCAAATGGAAATGCGGGAACCCAGGGAGGAAGCGGGAAGAGTGCTGTTATATTCAAGGAATTTTAACTAATGTCATGAAACAAAATGGGTATGAATTAATGAATGGAAAACTAATTTGTTCTGTAAACTGTCACTAAATTACAATAAAATGTTCAAAATGAAAAATAAAAATAATCACATATCTGTATTTCAGTTCTCTTGAATAGATAAAATCTGAAAAGTACTATGGCTATTCATTTAATCTAAGGAGAAAAAAGGCAAAAAAGGAAACCAATGATAGACATTTTCCTGTATTATATATACATACAGAGATTAAACACAATAGAATACATTTATTGAAAGTGGCAAGGACATTCACATATTTTTCTATTCATAACCACCTACTCAAGATGGATTAAAAAAAAAGGAGCTACATAAAAATCGGAGGCTTATAAACAAATCTGCTCTTTGCTGAACACATTATCCTACAGATAAAGCATCAAGCGCTGCAGCACAATGAAATGGATCCATGGAACTTGCTAGTTCATCAGCCCTTTACTGGCATTCTGCAACCAGAACTACAGTTATTATTTGTGGGCATTTACAAAGGTCATTTAAGAATATACTCATTCTCTGCTGAAGAAAAGAATGCTGTGCAGACTGCAAAAGGATAGGGAAAATGCTTTGATCACTGAATTAACCTAAAAGCCAAGCCCTGAACTCACTGTGCCTGTGCCAGACATGTCTAATCAGACTGCCCGTCCTTGTGTGCTTGTGTGTGTGTGTGTGTGTGTGTGTGTGTGAGAGAGGAGCAATATTTTCAGAAAACTGGAGGTATAGAGTGAGGGAATAAAACAGAAAAGCAATGCTTTTTTTAAATCAGTCATTCATTTTTCAGGATACTCTATCACCATAACATAAAAATTATGATGCTCTTTGTATTCTCATCTATAATAGGTAGGTCCATGCTTATTCCCATCATGTTGCTGCTGTAACAACACATAAAAGCAGATTTCACAACCTAAGTCTCCTCCAGGCAAGGCACCCATGACCAACAGAGTCTAACACATAAAACCCTGGACTCCCTGGATCTTGAACACCACCAAAAGTCAGTACTACTACCAGTGACCCCATGTGTGTCACTGCAGAACTGTGCTCCATAAGGTTTTCAAGGATTGATTTTATAGGAGTAGGTTGCCAGGTTTTTCTTCTGCAGCACCTCTCTGGGTGGACTTGAACCTCCAACCTTTTGTTTAGCAGCCATGTTAACTGTGTGCACCATCCACAGACTCTGAAAGTCAGTTATGGTATTAAATTGGCCTTTGGATGGCTCTGTAAGTATCTACTGGCATAAGAGGTGGATTTTCAAATATAAGGCTGGTCTGCACACAACCATTTGTGGCAATTTTGGCTTATAAGAGATGTATTTTACAGACAAAAAAAATACACACAGAGTTACGCACTGTGTAACGCCTCTTTGGACAATTTTGAGGTCCCAAACCCTGTAAAACCTATTATATTAAAAACTGGAGGTAAATATAATGGTTCAGAATCACAAAAGGGGTGCTACTTTGTGACAGGCATCAAAACTTTATTATTACTACTGCATTATTATGTTAAAGATGTTTTATAGTGTATCTGGAAGTATTTCTTTAATTTTTTTATGCATAGAAAGGTATACTATATACTAAGACAAACATTTGACTAAACTGATACTAGATAAAAACTGTACCTGTTGTGACTTATGTACAAATTTGACTTAAAGTCTTAGGAATTGAATTCCTTTCTAATCCAGGGAATGCCTATGTGTAACATGGTACTCATATAATGTCCAAATCATATAGTGTCCTATCTTACAGACTGTATCACAGATGTGAAGTGACACATGACTACATGAACAAGAATAATACATACATATGATTAATACATAATTACCTGTATTTCTACATCAAGTGTTTTAGTGATCTGAAAACTGAGCTGAACTCTGTCACTAAGCAGAGGCTGTATGTATATCCTGATGTGGGGCACGTGGCACTCCTCCCCCCGGCAGATTCTAAGGTTACACAAACCTTTCATGAGGATCATGGAGTTAGGCAGAATAGGGGAAGAAAGGATGAACCAGGGAGACCTGGCAGAGCAGGCACAAGGAGACTTGCAAATCATCATCACGTAAAAAATCCCAATCACAATATTCCCACATACTTTGAGGGGAAATCCCATGGGCCTGGGCTCTCTGGGCATCCATAACCAGGACTGGCAACCAATGCTGTATTTAGAGAGTAAACTCCTATAGCCAAGGACGCTGATTTGGAACAAATGAACTAAAAAAAAACCCTAAAGACTAAGCTTTTCCTGTGATACACTGAGCAGGACTATCATTTTAGTTACTTACTTTTCCACACACTTTTATTTATGAACCCTGAAGTATGTGAGTGGAAAGTACTGGACTGGAGATTTCAGTAAGACAAGGTTTCTCTCAACGGCTCCCCTTGTCCAAAGTTAGCCCTGGCTTCACTATGGTCTGGTGAATGGATTACCTCATTGGTTTGTCCCTTGAGCAAGGGTATGAAATCTCAGATGACCTCCTCCCCATCATCAGGCAGCCTTAAGTTAAAATGAGTCATTGGTGGTGTTTTAAGGTATACATTGAGGTGATGGAAGGACCCAGTCTGCCAACATCTTTAGTCCCTCTGATGCTAAAGGGCCACTTGGTAGTCACTGCAGCACAACATGAAACTCTACACAGCTAAATGCAGATCTCATTACTCTTCTCTATGGCCCATCTTGGGACATGAATGCCTCTTTAAATGAGCATCCTATTCAAATGGGTTGTTAATGTTTGGATGTCCTGCCTTCAGCCTGTCTGGCTCCAGGCAAATCCCCTAAAGACCTAGATTCATCAGTGTGGCGCTGAAAGCCAACAGACCCTAAGCTACACAGTTTAGGGGCTTTCCTTCTTAAGGTTTAGCTGCTAGAACATTATTTTTGCAAGATTCACAATGATAGCAGCTGAATGAACATGAAGGACTGCTTCTGTCACAGACCTAACACGACTGTCATTAGAACCATACTTCTTTAAACACTGTCACACAATTGCAAGTAAGGTATTTGAGACGACTTGTGATATATTCGTAGCACTCACCCTGAGCATGTCCCACACATCCCACCCCAGGGTCCCTGCAGCTTCTGTCAATGTGCCTCCTCCCATTTTTGTTTTCTAGGGGATTTGTTCTACTAAACCTGAGAGGTCAGACTCTCACAGCTGTTCTCCAGCAGATGAAGAAATATGATGTGCTCAAGAATTCACACATGGGAAGTCAGTTAGATACTTCTCTCCAGCTAGTTTGTTGAGAGACTGGAATTTTCTGGCCAACTTTAGTTTTCAAAATTTGTTTATGCGTGTGTCAGGGGAGCATGAAACAGTATGAGAATCATCAGATTAATCCCACATGTTAAAACTTGGTGTGTGAAATCAGGATTACTGCTCTTGGCACATTGTTGTTGTTGTTATGTGCCGTCGAGTCGGCCCCGACTCATAGCGACCCCTCCTTGGGTTTCCGAGGCAGTATCACTACGGAAGTAGATTGCCCAACCTTCCTTCCGAGGAGTGGCTGGTGGGTTTGAACCACCAGCCCTTGGCACATTAGGTACATATTTAAGGAACCTGAAAGATGGACATTTTAAAGTCTTAAGTCAGTAAGAAACTTAGTTTATTTGTAGATTTTTAAATCTCTGCTCCTCACCTAGTGGCCGGTTTCAGTTCCTTTAAGTTTCTTTTCCTTCCATGCCATGTATGTGTACATTAAATACATAAAATATTGTATAGGATATTCTAAAACAGTACTGTCCAACAGAACTTTGCATTGTCCAATATGGTAGCCACTAGACACAGGTGGCTACTGAGCACTTAAAGTAATGAAACTGAGGGACTAAATTCATAATCTTAATTAATTTAAATTAAAACAGTCATGTGACTAATAGCTCCACTAATAGACAATGCAGTTCTAGATGATAATATTCTACTACAATAATTCAGTTACCCTAAGTGGTAATTTACAGGATAGTGAATTGAGAGGATTCCTCTAAATCAAATGGGTGACAGGAATTTTTAACCTCAATTAATTTATAGTTCAAAGGGCTGTTCTGACAAATGCTGGCTGGCTACTCTTGGAAACAGAGATAGAGTAGAGGGATCTAAGGATGACATACCTCCTGACAATCTTGCAGGAATTTCTGGAGATCCCTGTTGTCCTTCAGTCGCATCAGAAGTTCACTGGCTGCCTCACGATTCTTCCTATGTCTGTTACGATGTTTAAAAAAAAAAACAAAAAAATGAAGTGGGGAATCTTGAAATACAGAATTTGCAACTCAGTTTCTTACCTGGACTTCTATATATGCTGAAAAGAGTTTGCTTATGATTCTCAATTATAGGAGGGAATCAAGATAAGTAAGAATTGTGGCATCTTCAAGTGACTAAGTCATGGACAGGAAAGACTAAAAGCCTTGTCCAACCTAAACAACATGCCAAAGACACCAAGTGACTAATATAAAAATGCTGCTCCCTAATCTGGTACCAAAAATAAATACATAAAGAGAGAGAGAGAGATAAATAAATAAAAATGAGCATGCATTGTGTTTAAGTCCCAATCTTAAGCACTGTGGGTAATCTGACACTTATCGTCTAAGAAATCCTCAACTGGCTGACAGGACACATATAAAACTAAGAATATACACACATAACTGACTTTAAATTAATGTTAACGGATTCCTATTTTTAGAAAAAGGCACATACATACATACTCACAAACCTCTGAGATAATATACCTCTCCTCAACCCCAGTCATTATTAATATTATCAGGTAAACTAGGGTTCAAAAACAGTAAAGTATAACACATTAAACAAAAAACTCCAAAGAACTGGCAGGAGCTGCTAAGCTTGGTGATGAGAAGGGAAGTGGGGGGCTCATTTGCCATGGACAGGTCAATGCTTCACACGTGGAGGTCCCAGCACTCGCTGGCAAACCTCCTTCACACATCAATGGCTTAGGTTCTCCACCAGCAGCTGTGAAGACTGGCAACGCGAATAATATAAATGCCACGTGAAGGACTGCTTTTAAATGGTTCCAATGTAACAGGCATAAGCTGTGCTCTACCGAGAATGGAGTAGCACTTCTGGATACTCCTGAGTAACCCACACAAGAAAGACTGTCAAAGTGCAGGGTATGAAGTGATAAAGGAATAGAATGCAAATTAGGAGATTTGGGTTTTTACTCTGATTCTCAGGGCAATTTCTCACAGCCTGTGCCTGAGTAAGGTCTCTTAACAATCCCTGCCGCAGGGGTGACACAACCTCGAGGGAGAATACAACCTCGAAGTCTCCACAACACCTAGAAAGTGCATGAACAAGAGAGGTCTACCGTGATGTCCTGTGTCACATAGGCCTTCCATAAGTGCTGACGGAACTAACTTACTGCAGCTATCACCTGCCAGGGAAACACAGGAAAAGCCTTCCAAAGGAAGGTCAAAATGTGAAATGGTGTAATATAATGGAAATAATGCTGTGAGGTGGTGGAACATGGTGAGGTCATCTTATTTTCAGTTTAAGACATTTAAATATAATGACTTCTTAATTTAATTAAATTTTTTCAGTTGTAAGTTCTATAGCTTTAGGAAAAGGGACCTTAATATGCCTACAGCATTAAAACAAAATACAAAAATGGTATATAATGCTAAATGAAAAGAACTCAAGAATATTCAATGACACAAAAATGCAAAGACACATATTAGAAAGTAAAAGCTAAAATGGCATGTGCTTGAAGTGGGATGAAAGGTAGCAGTCTTTTCTTCAAAATTTTAGATATTCTACTGCTTTGATAACAACAAAAAATAATAAAGGGCAAAGTGACTTGACTTAATGCTATCCTTCATCACCAAATATATTTTTTAAAACTATCAGCAAATTTGAGCTTGTCCTTCTAGAACATTTATTTGACCAAGGAATTAGTCATTTAAAAATGTGTGTGGGGCAGAGAGGAAGTGGGAAGAGAGCTGTCACATTATGGGGATTACAACCAATGTCATGAAACAAAGTGTGTACGAACTGTTGGATGAAAATGAATTTGCTCTGTAAACTTTCACCTAAATCACAATTTAAAAAAGAAAAAAAAAAAAACGTGTGGGGAAGAAATGGGGGAAAAAAAAAAAAAAACACTGAAGGCTAGTCACAGGGATAGATCAGTAGAGTGATGGGGAAGACAATAGGAGACGCTTGTTAATAAAAGTCATGGGAAAAAAAAAAAAAAAAAAGTTCTTGAAGTCTCCTACACTCAAATTCCAACTACCACTTCTAGGGGGTTTTAAAGAAATTAAACCATTTTCCAAGAGGTAGGGAACTTGAGTTGGGGTTAGCAACAAACTGCACAATTCTAAGGCCTTGAATAAAAGATCCCGTTCCCTTTCACAGTGTCTCACAAAAGTGCTACAGAAAGTAAGACTCAGACATTGGTGGTTACACTAAGAAATGTTATCGTCAATGCTTATGGAAATAATAGAAATAAAAATAACTTCAAACACTGAGGAGACTTACTAAGGGAGGCATAACCACACAGAATTTAATGTATTTCTAAAATCAAGCCTTAGCCATATTTAATAGATTTCTGCTCAGGAAATCTTTTTTCTAGGAGAAGGGTAGAGGAGAAAAGCCGCATGGTGGCTGGTGATTTAGGGCCTCCAGTCCAAATGATGTGAATCTACAAGTAGGAACAGAGAAGGGTCTTGATGCAGTGTGCTTGGAGGAGAGAAACACGGCTATGCAGGCTGCTGAGGCTATCGCTCCAAAGAAGTGTCAGCCACTGCTTACTGTGGTATCCAACAGCACTCACAGGAAGTGAAACTCTGGAAGGTCTTTCCAGGCTGGATCACAGATCCAACTGCAGGGAGTTCTGAAACTTGGCTGCAGTTTCCCACAGTTCTAAGAGTGATCTTTGGAGCAAGGTTAAACTTCTTGGCTTCTTTCCATCTCTCACCTCCTACCTTCAATACGTCTAGACTCAAAACTTCCCTCCATCATGTGAAGAAGAAGCTGAATTTAACTCTGGTTCCTGTGAACCTGAAGAAAATTTCAAACAAAACCATGCAGTTGCCATGGAGTCAATTCTAATTCATGATAACCCCACCTCTGTCAGGGTAGAACTGTGCTCCACAGGGTTTTCAGTGGCTGATTATTCAGAAGTAGATCATGAGGTCTTTCTTCCGAGACTCCAACCTTTCAGTTAGCAGCTGTTTGCACGACCCAGGGACTTCGAGTAAAAAGATGCCTCAGTAAAATAGGTTGGTTATTTTAAAGCTTTTTTCAATTGTATAAGTTAGGGTCTTGCTTTATAAAGCTTTATACTGTTCCTTGCTCCCCCACGAGTACAGGGAGCTGGAATTTTCCCTTTAGCTGGGTCGCAGGTTCACACCCTCTGCTTGGGCAGTAGGCTCCCACCCAGTCACAGGCATCTTAAAGGCTATACCCACACCCCACCTGCATCTGTTGAGTCAATGCCTGTGTTCTAGTACTTTTTCTTTTCAATAGGTGACTGAAGAGACTTCCGGACTGCAAGTACATTATAGTGATTCTGCATTCGACAAGAATAGCTTCATAATGGTGCAGAATGTTTCTGGGCAAGGAGATTAGATCTGAACATTCAGATATTTACTTAGCTTGTGCCTGGTACAAAACCTGGAACTCAGAGATTTGTGTGTTTTTGTAACAGACAAGTATTCTCTTGGGTCAGTTTCAGATCTCACGGCCTCTGGGGATATTAAAGTGAAACCAGAAGTCAGTTAGCTCCTACAAAGAGAAATAATAAAACCTGGTTCTTCTGATGGGGGATAAATGGAAAGCACTCCGTACCACTGCCACCTCTTTCTTATGCTTATCATGACCCTCTTTACGTCAATTGATTTTTTAAAACAGAAATCTTAAGGTGACTCTGGAACTCCAGAAGTCCAGGCTCCCAGTCAAGGGCAAAAGGAAGGTTAAGCCACAACTGAGGGCTGCTGAAATGCTCTCAAATATGCAGGAGACTGTCTTGACAACATCACCTGCTTCTAACAGCCCCATGCAGCTGCAGCTCTGGGGGACATAAATAAACCAAGGAAGTGGCAGGGCAGCTGCAGGCTGGGCTGACTACTCATGTCCCTAACGGTCAAACCTGCCTTTAGGAAACCAGCTGTGTCTATCTAACACAGAACACTAGATATCATATTTACAGAATAATGGGAGATACAACATTAGAAAAAAAAGTCATTACTTTTTTTCTGGGTAAAGAATGCCTTGCCTGATCCTTTCACATTTAAAAAGGGTTTTGCAGAGCACTTTCTTTTTTTTTCTTTGTTGTTTTCAAAACAACAGATACAGAATTATAATTAATATAAATCATCTCTTATTCCACAGCACCACAGTCTAGGCTCTGAATCAGTGAGAATGTTAAGATTGGAAGTACTAAAGGCAGGAGCTCAATCTTTATGAGGGAAAAGAGAAATACCTTCTCCTAATATATTTTAGGAGTGCACCTGGGTGGTGCAGTTAAACATTTGACTACTAATCAAAAATTTAGTGGTTCAAACCCACTCAGAGGTGTCTCAGAAGGCAGGCCTGGTGGTGATCTGGTTTCAAAAGGTCACAGCCTTGAAAACCCTATGGAGCAGTTCTACTCTGCACACACAGAGTTTCCATGGGTTGGAACTGACTTGACTGCAACTAACAACAACAACGTATTTTAAGTTAACTAGGCCTGGTGTCCCATGAAAACTTCTTAGACATGGGAAGCCAATGACCACCTTAGAGTTCTTTCTTTCCACTACCAGAGAAGAGCCATGAGGAAGAGCCTGCCTGCTGAAGACGTCAGTCTCACAATGGGCCAAAACTGGAACCAGAAAGGATCAGCTGAAACAGAGGCCAGTGACTAACTCAGACAGGACAGACCAGGATGAAGTGGCCAGCCCAGAACCAGCCTGTGCCAGTGCATCTGAACTTGAATCTACCTCAAATCTCAAATAGCTTTAGTAACTAGAGTAGGATGAATGTTAGTGGCAAAGGTCAAAGGGAGTAAACTGACCTTCAGCCAGAAAGAAAATCTTTCAGAAACACACACACAAAAAGAAAAAGGCACTGTTATGTATTAAAGGGTCCTCCAAAAGTATGTATTAAGTCCTAGCCCTTATAACCTGTGGATGTGACCCTGTTTAGAAATAAGAGGTTTGCTGGTCCCTAAAGCTAAAAATCTTAAGTTATAAAAAGTGCTGAATTGACACAGACAAGGGGAAGATGCCCCAAGAAGACATACATAGCAGCTGCATCGACAAGCCCAGGAAAGCCAAGGATTGCTGGCAGCTACTAGAAGTTGATATAGACAAGAATGGGCTTCCCTCTAGAGCCATGCCCTAAGTTCTGGCCTCCCTGTGAGAAAATAAGTTTGTCACCCACTTATGGTACTTTTTGTTCCAGCAGCACTAAGTAACTAAGACAAGTACCTAAACCTAGAAACGTCCTGGCAGACAAGGAGAACAGCCTTTTCTTTCATCATGAAAAAGACACCATTTTAGCAACATCTAAGCCAATTTTCTAAGAAAGGGCAGGTAACACTCCTTTGCACTTTAGTAAAACAATGGTTCCACAGGTACACAGGACAAGCAAACCCCATCTTCCCCTTTCTCCAACAGGCTTCAGAGATATCTCACGTGGATTCAAGTGAATATGGGCTGCGCTGGGGAAGTGTCTGCGTCTCAGGGTCCCAAAGGGCAACACGCTGTATGTCACTGCTCTGGTGGCACAGTGGTTAAAGCATTTGGCTGGTGACAAAAGCTTGGTGGTTCAAATCCACAAGCTGTTCCACAGGAGAAAGATGCTTCCATAAAGATTTACAGCCTTGTAAACCCTACTGGGCAGTTTTACTCTGTCCTAAAGGATCACTGAGTAGGAATCAATTTGATGGCATGGGTTTGGGGTTGGGTTGGGTACAGGTCCTATAAAAAGAACCACAGTTTTGTACTGCTCATGAATTTTCTGTGACAGGTAGACTAACTTTTGCTAAGTGCTCATCACATTTCACCCATTGAGACATTCATACCACACTCCCAAGGAATTCTGACCAATGAATGCATCAGAAGCTGGAGTGTCCCCGGACATAAGACTCCTTTAAGAACCTCAGAAAACCTCACCTATCATCAATGGAGTCCACCTTCTCCTGGATGCGATCTGAGTTGATATTCCCATCGCTCACTAGCCTTCGGCCAGTTTCCACCACAGCATTGATCTTCTCCTCGTTGGCATCCATGGTGGTCATGAAGTCCTCTTGCTTTTTAATAGCTGCTTCAGCTCCCTCCAAGGTGGTGGGCATTTCAGTGTGGGCCAAAACGTATTCCTTGTTTGGAAAAGAAGAAGAAAAATATATCAAATACATCTCATTTTTAAGAAGAACAAAAGAACTCTTCTTTCTCTGTTCCAAACTTCCACACAGCATGCTTCATACCACTTGCTTCATTATACTTATAAAAAATAATCTTCTGAATCAGATAAAGTAAAAATTCAGAAGGAAAAAACCCAGTGGGACACTATAAGTGACTAAACTTCCCTAAGTTAAATGTATTTCCCAAAGTGAGTAAGGAAAGCAACAACTTTGTGTGTCAGCCACAAGAGTCCTCCATATCCCCCTGAAGGCCACAGCAACATACCCCTCAGACATGCTCTTTTAAAAAGAGATCAACAACCCTGATGCTGGCAACATCCTCAGCCATTTTTGTCTATTCTCTACCTTATGCTATTAGGCAAAGCCATACAGGTAAAACTGACCCCTTCTAGACCAAAAACCAAAGCATTCAGAGAAGGGGAAAAAAAAACAAACAACTTCACTCTATCTTTTAAATTGGACTAATAATACCTGCTTCACAGAAAGCTGTCAACTTGATGAGGTATTATTAAGACACGCTATGAATACAGAGAGCCTCAAAGATGTTGAAACAGAACCTGAGTTGCAAAGGCAAGACCTAGTACCAGAACCAGCTGCCATCAAGTCAGTTCCAACTCATGACAACCCCATGGGTGTCAGAGTAGAACTGTGCCCACTAAGGTCTTCAGTGGCTGATCTTTCATAAACAAATCTCCAAGATTTGCTGCCAAAGTGCATGTGGGGGGGGACTCAAATCTCCATCCTTTCAGTGAGCAGCTGAATGCATTAACCATCCGCACCACCTGGGTACTGCAAAGGTAAGACAAATCTCCTTCACTGGGGTGGGTTACAGTGCCTGAGGAGTCAGGAAAAGCTGTCTCAAAATTATCCATCAAATTCACATAGATTGAACTCACAGCCCCTGCGCCAAAATGTTTCAAAATGTACCCTGTGGCTGCTCTCACAGGAACCAAACAGAAGCAGTGATGAATGTTACCTGATTGTTGAGAAAGGCTTCAGCTTGCTTTGTGTCCCTAAGGAACAACTGGTAGGCGTGGGACTGGGAGAGGAGATTCTGCCTGTTCTCCCACATTTTGTGGAGCTCATTCCATCCAGTGTCCAAGGCCTGCAGCCTCTGCCGCAGAAACATGTACTGGGCATCGGTCTGTCCCTGTGTGACCATCTCCCCCATGTCCCTCATCTTCTGGTAGTCCTCCTCATAGTTGTCGATCTCGTTTTTGATGTTCTCGTGCTGTGTGAGCAGCTTCTCCGCCTCGGTCAGCGTGTTGGGCATGTCTTCCGAGGCAATGGCTGTCTGGGTCCTTGACAGCCAAGACTGGAAGTCGTCCAAGTCTCGCAGGAACTGCTGCAGCTTGCTGGCCTCTCCCAGGGAGGCCTCGCGGTTCTTCAGGGTGGTCTTCATCTCCTCCCACACATCGCTGATCTCGGCCAGCCGAGACAGGATGGCCTGTGCCTGGTCGGGGTGCTCTGATTCCAGCTTCTCCGCCTCTTTCTGCAGGTCACTCAGCTTCGCCTCGATGGCCACTAGGTCACGCTCCATGCCTGTCAGCTTACGCTGCAGTGCCATCACACCGGCAAGGTCATTGCCCAGGTCCTGGGTGGATTCAATCACCTTGGTCTTTTCTCGGATCCAGGATTTGGTCTCATTGCACTCAAGGTGGTAGTTCTGTATGCTCAAGGCAGAAAGGAGGGCATCCTTTTTCCTGTCCACCAGTTCTCTGAACTGACTCCACCTGTGAATGTGAGGATGGTGGAGAGAGCAGTATGAGAGAGGCTAAACTGTACTTTTTTACCCCCTCTATCAGAAATCTTTCCATAAACTACATGCTTTTTGGAAAACAAATGATCTCATTAGGTGTGTGGATATCCAATATTATAGAAACAACTCAGAGACCAAACATAATCTTGAAAAAGCCTGATGTGGAGAGGAACCTGTTAAAGGACTTTAACCTCAGCAGTTACAACAATCTGCCTTGCAAAGGCCCAATTTAATCATGTCTGCAATACACATTTTACTCATCTCTGAATGAACATTTACTCAACCCAAAAGCAGACAGTAGTAACCAGCCTGCTCACTCAATCTACTCCAAAATGCTTATTCAGCAGAAAGATAAGACTGGGACAAAAATCTACCTTTTTTACAATTGGGACTTACATTGCCCAACTAAGTCTCAAATACGCTAAAATCTTGTTCCGGAATCATTCTCAAAGGGGCAGCACAGGTGCCACCCTGACACATCTTCCATTATGCCTGAGCACCAAGGCTTTACCTCTGATCTAGGAGAGGCAGGTACCCAGTGACTGAGCTCATACCCAAATGACATGGCTCTGAGAGCTATGTCTTACAAAACTAGGAGATGTCCAAAGGCAGATGCCAACACCATGACATCAGCACCACAGTGCCAATGACCCCATCCAGGAAATTCCTAACTGCCAGGCTCAGCAAGTGACCTCACCCTCCTCAGCCCCACCCATGGAGAGCACCTGGCACACTGCCAGCCTCCTGCTCACCTCGTGTTGAGTTTGTCCTGCTGGGCTTTGATTTCCTTCTCACTTGGGTGGCCACTGTGCATCAGCTGTCGTGCAATCTGGTTCACCACCGCGACCCGGGAAGCCTGGTTGTTCATTTCAGGTTCTAGGCTCTCGAATCTAAAAAGGCAGTTCAACAGGGTCATCACCTCCTCAGTCACTGGAGATAATGAGGAGCGGGCAGGCACCCCCGGCACTCGGTTCCCTGCTCACCTGTGCTGAATGACCTCTAGGTCCTCCAGCTTCTCTGGTATCTGCATGTTGTTGAGCCACTGCTCCTTCTCATCAATCCAGAGCTCACAGGCATCAGCCTCACTGAACATCTTGTACAGGGCCAGGGTGTCCTGGAGTGCTTGCTTCCGCAGCCGTGTCAGCTCAGCCACCTCCTTGTACCGCTCCTCAATGCCCGACAGCCTGCCCCTCACATCTGGAGACTCCGCGTGTTCCTGGGGGAGGGCGCTGGCTTGTTCGTGCAGGGTGTCAATGGTGGGCCTGTAGTTAGCGATCTCTTCAGCGACATCCTTGTGCTTCTTGACCAGAGACTGTGTGGAGTATTCGTCGTGGCCCACATCATTGCTGGAGACAATCTTGAGGATGTCCAACATCCAAGCATCGATGTCATCGGCATCTGCCTGGAACTGGTGCAGCAGTGAGGCCTCCTCCAGTCGCTTCTTCCGAATGGCCGAGAGCTGCTCTAGGTTGGCCCACTGCTCCCGGATGTACAGGATCCTCTCCCGGATCTTCTCTGACCCAAAGTGCTCCTCCACAATCATGTCTTCACCTTCTTTGATGGCCTGCTCAAAGTGGCCGCTGCGGCCGCTCATCTCATCCTCAAATGCCCGGTGCTTGCTGAGCAGACGCATAACACTGGTCAGGTCTTTTCCATAGTCATCGGAGGACAGGATCTTCTCCTTCTCTCTTATCCAGCCTTCCTCTTCTGCCATCTCCCAGAAGAACTTCCAGAGGCGGCGAGACTCTTCCAGGCGGGCCCGGCGCTCGGCTGCCAGCTGGCAAAGCTCTTGATAGCAGAACTCCATGTGGGCCACGCGGTCCCGGATCACCTGGGGGTCACAGGGCTTGTAGCCTGTGTGATACCAAAAAGGGAAATGTGAACGTTTTACAAATTTTATCATAGGTTCCTGCTCATATACAGGCAGTAGGCAATATCCCATATTCTGACTATTACATTGCTGGTACAGGCTCTTAGTATGGGGTCATGTTAGGGGGTAAGGCAATGGAACAACTTCTCTATGATTTGACTGGTAGTAGGCAGGAGAAGCAGTGAGCAACATTACTTCTTTTGCCCAACCACAAACAAAGCAATCACTTAGGAACCAAAAAAACACAGGAATCTTACGAAAGAACTGTTTCTCGAATGTAAGAATGCAAAACCAAATCCTGCCAGTTAAACTAAATGGAGATGTAGGGCCAGATGTGAAAGCCAGGAGATGCTTGGGCAGCCACACCAGCTGTTGATATGTTGCCATATCAAGTGTGGTCTGGCAGAGATGCACTGCCAAATGAAACTGAAAACCAAGTAGCATTTGAGGAAAAAGCCACGTCCATTTAATTTCACAAAAACAAGACAGCGTTAAAGTGTTCAGGTTACCCCACTTCATCTTTTGTCCCCACCACACAGCAGCAGATAAACCACAAGGAACCTATAATGTGCCACAGTAACTTCAAGAGTTCTAGTGCTCCACTGCTATAATCAACTTTAAAAAAGAAAACATAACTACCACCACTAACAACCAGTTCCACTTGAGTTCATTTTCTGCCCATTCTAAATGAAAGATGGATCTCTGGTGACCAGGAGGTGACACCTGGAGCAACCCATCCTTACCTTCCCCATCTGTTGCAAACTTCTGTGCAGAGGCATTGACGCCTCTCACCCGCTCAGCCTGGATGCCAATGTCTGCTTCAACCAGAGCGTGCTTCTGCAGCAGATCTTCAACGCCAAGCAAGTGTTTGCCATAGTCTTGGGATAGTAATAGCACCTGTGCACAAGTGGCAACAGAAAGAACATCTGAGACATACAGCCTTGACTTTGGTATTACCTAGTCTTTGGATAAGGTGAGAGGCAGCAACCAAGTGGCATCCTCCCTCTAGCCCTCCATTCTCCCTATACCTTCAGGGGAAGAGGATGATGAGCAAACAGAGTGAGACAAACCTGAAAGCCAGCATGAGGAGTGGCACACTGAATTAAGGGTTATCTAGTTTGGAGTAATGATGAATTCTTGGGTGTGAATGGTTAATGTACTCAGTTGCTAACCAAAGGCTGGTGGTTTGAGTCCACTCAGAGGCACCTCAGAAGAAAGGCTTACTAATCTACTTCCAAAAAACCAGCCATTGACACCTAGGAAGCACAGCTCTACTCTGACACACATGGGGTTCCCATGAGTTGAAAGTGGCTTGATGTCAACTGGTAACCCATGGAGTAAGCAAGTCAAATCTACATTAGAAAGTACAGAATAGAAGAAAGGGAGGAGGGAGCTTGATATGAAAGATTCTACTACGTAAAAACTGAAGTTCGAAGAACAAATTGCAATAGCACCAACTATTCAAGAAGGTAAGAGTAATAGATTTTACATGAAGATTAAAAGAAATCACAAGTCACTGACTTCCTTAAATGAACACTTTCCTTGGTTAATAGCTTATTTAGTATATCTCAACAATAGAGCACAGAATGAATTGGAAAAGAACTTGGTTCAAAAGCTAGGAAATTTTATCTTTAACCAAATAAGGTGGCTGTCATGCTCAGCAGACATCAAGCAATTTCTTGGGTTGCTTTTTCTTTTGCTTCTTCCATCAGCTAGTCAAATCTAGGGGCCTCAGTCCACATCTTCTCCAGAAGGAACTTCTACCTCACTCTCACTTACTTCAGAGATGAAGTCTCTGGCCCAGCCTCAATTATAACGTGCATTGTGATTTATAACATACATAGTACCTCTGCTCCATTTTATGGGCTTTTCTATTTTAGGAGACCAAGACAGACCATACCTAAGAACGTTATAAATCTGGGACAACAGGAGGGGACACTGATGGCATCAGGTGACCTTGCCCCTCTGCCAGGAACAGTTCAAGAGGCAACCAAAAAACAAGGCTTTCATCCTGGGAAGGAAATGCCTTGCGTAAGGTCAGGCTTGGGGACACAGTATACTGAGATGAAGGAGGCCTCACCGCACTGTCTGGAAATGGCCTTATTTTATCTACAAGACTAAGCACACTCTAGGTGAAGAACCTGATGTGGATGTACTTCCATGGCCTATACCAGAGGATGCAAACAGGCACAGAGGTCTGGCGTGACAGCAGGTCTCTTCCCAGATGGAGACAGCACTGGGACCTCAATGCTCAGACCTGGTAGTCATGGATAGGAAACCAAAGCCAGCGTTAACAGCCATTACAATCAGGCCCTGTCCTAGAATCTGTGCATGTATTATCTCGCTCAGTCCTCACAACAGCAGCTAGTGGGTTTGTACCACTAACCATGGGGTTAGCAGCCAAACTCATTACCCACTACACCACTAGAGCTCTTTCAATAACAGGATGAGGAAGATGGAAATACAATCTCTGTTTAAAGAGATTAGGCAACTCAGGCACTCACAGGCACTCTGAATACTGAGTGCCACTCCAGATCTGTGATCTATCCACACTGCATACCACTCTCTGACTTGTGCATACCTACCTGTGCCCTTTCTCAAAATCAGGACTACTCATTTACACATATGAAGATGGATGAGACAACCAGTTAGCTCAACTCTAAAGGATTAAAAACAGAGAAAACCACAACTCGAGAGATTCCCTGTAGGAGAATATAGATAGATTAGATCTGAATCACAGTCATCGGCCTCCAGCTACTGAACTGATTTCCACTACACCATCACGTGTCATTTAACTTGTGAGCTAACCATGTTCCCATGGGTATGTGCCACCTCTCTGGCTTTATAAGGTGGGTACTTATACAACTGGAACGTAATAGTACATAGAGGGGTTGGTGGATGGGTCCTGGCAAAGAGAAGCCAGATCCACTCAGCTCTAGCACCCTCTCCATTTGGTCAAAGTTTACCTTCATCTCATCCATCCAGTCCATAATGTATAGCATTTCCTGGAATATCTTCTGCAACCCCAGGTTCATCTCGAGACGCTGCCGCCGGGCCCTGAGCAGTTCCAGCAAATATTCCCAGAGCCGGATGACGTTGTCCTTCCTTGCCGTAATGCGTTTGATGTCATGGTAGTTCTCTGCCTCAAGCTCCCTGGCCACAGCCACCACAGCCTGCACACGCTCCTCGTATGCAGCAATGTCTGTCTCGATGGCTTCGTGTTTTTTTGTGGCGGCCTCGACGGCGGGAAGGTCAAATCCAAAGTTGTCCTGCAGAGAAATGAAAGGAAAAGAAACTGGAAATTAAAAGGTCATCTACTTGGAACAAAGATACAAAGAGCAGAGATGGTATCCTAAGCACACCTTGACCTCTTTGGTCCTATAGACAAACACTGACCCTTGAGTCCCCTACCTCCTGTCCCCTGCAAGGTCCCTGCCTTCCCTAAGACCCTAAAACTTTCATGCTTGAGCTTAGATGCTCCCCCTAAAGCAAATCAGCAACCTCTCATTGTGCAGAGGGGTCCAGCCCATATTGAGCACCTGACTGCAACATGTGATGATTGGTATCAAGCCACACAGACAAGAAAGCCTCCTTCATTTGTTTTCTAACCAGTCAAACTGCTTCAATGGGTTAGTTGGTCAAAGATTGAGGGAAAGAGTGAAAATTTAAACACTTATTTGGAAGCAAGACTGGTTGACATACACTCATGAGCTCTAACAAATGCTTGAGCTCCTTCCAAATCCATGAAAAAAAATAGATAAATAGAAGATATAATGCATTAGGAGTGATAAACATCCTCGTAGGTGGGCAAAGTGACTTAAAAGGGCATTTCTGTCTCTTAAGTGACTTCAGAATACTGGATGGTGATAAACTCTGAGAATTGAAAGTTCTTGGATGGTCTGGACTAAGCAATAGTCCTGTGGTCTGTGGCCCCATGCAAGAGTCTACATTTCTAGACTAGCCCAGGAAGTTTTTCTAAGTGATGTCTAGAGTAGAACCTGAGACACCAGGCGCTGGTTTTCGCTTAGCCAGGTTTCCCTCATAGCTGCCTTGCGGTCAAATCTGCGGGCGAGCTGTTCCAGTTTCTCCTGTCTGATGAGCTCATTCCGCAGGGCCAGTTCTCGCTCATGTTCCGCTTTTTCCAGTCTTTCCCAGGCCTGCAAAAGAGAAAAAGAACTGTGTCCTGCAATGTTCAAGAAACCTGCTTTCGCTACACTCAACAGCTAGTATTTTTCAAAAAGACACAAGAAACTTGAAAGAGAGCTCTGTTCCCACCCTCGCTGACTCTTAAATCTTAAAAGGAAAAAAATTTTTTTTCCTCGAGTTTAACCCCATGGGAACACTCTCCCTTATCTAAATCTAAATATTCCATGTTGGATTTGGAAAACAAAATAGTGCCACTGGAATCCTTGGAGAATTATAAAAAGTTATGAATCTCTTACTTTAACTCTGACAGGAAACAAAGTCATTATCTTAAGCAGCTCTGATCAATAAAAAAAGATAAATGACTTTCTCTCAGAAAGAAATCAGATTATGAATCTCTCATTCATCCCACTCTGCTGTTTATTTTAAATCCATATACCCGGGCATTTCTTTCAAAATCCTGACTGATTGTTCATATAAAATTAATTCCTAGGAAATATATCTTACATCCCGTTAAAAAAAAAAGAAATTAAAACATTACACACAAAAGAACCTAAGTGTGTACAACTGACTCCCATGTTCCAAAGTTTTCAAATTTCTGGTTGGAAATAATGCCTACTATGCAATTCCGTAATTGCAGACACAGCAGACACAATGACGGGAATTGTGTAATTGACAGCTTCTCTGGCAGAAGGAGCCAAAACCCCAAGCCCCACAACCTCTAGAGAATCCAAACATAAGTAAGGTTTTCAGTTCTCCCTTCTGCAACTTAATGATGTCTGAATCCACTGCCTTGGATAGAGGAGAGGTAAACTGAGTATATGTGAGCAACAGCAAAATAAACAGCCCAAGACAAGGATGGTTTGATAAAATCTAACACTGCTCCAAAACCTCCAAAAGACTGGTCAGTTTCAGGATACCAATGGCAAATATTCACTTGACCCTCCGCAATGCCTGAGCAAGAGTTGTCCACAAAGCAATTCAGCAGGCAGGGATGGACCCCGTCAGCTTCTTACTCTCTTAGCAATGAAGATCTAATGACTGAACCTGAAGCTTACAGCAGGTCAGAGCCAAGGCAGAAACCCAGGGCTGGGTTGTACCTTGTTAATGTCAGAGATGAGCTTCCCCTCTCGGGGCATGTAGACCTTCTGATTGTTGGCCCTCATCTTGCTCTGAATGGTGAAGAGCAGTACTTCCAAGTTCCCCTTCTCAGTAAATCTAAACAGAGAAAAACAGCCATAAATATTATTTACTTCCTTTTATTCCTTCAAAGGGAAAAATTCATTAGTTTCTGAAGGTAAAAAGAAGAAAATTCACACAGTCATGCAGTTTTAAAAGCCATTCATCTGTGGTCTGACTTGTGTGAAATTCCTGTTAGAGAGACAGCAGTGGGTTAGTTATTGGGTAACATAAACCTCAAACTACAGCCAAACTGTGGAGTTTTTTTCGTGGTTATTTGTTTGTTGTTGCTGAGATTTATATCAGAGGGTGCGAAGGGCTCACAATACTCTTTGATTAATCACCCCAATCAAGGTTTAAACCGTAAGTCCTGGACAATAGACTTACTTCATCCAGAGCGTGGCTAAATGCATACAAGTGTTCAAATGTCCACCTAATGTAATTTTCAACGGGCTTCAGAAAGCTCACCAAGCAATTCACAACTGAATAGTTTTCAGAAAAAGGAGGGATGACTTTGGGACTGTGGACTGTGTTGTGTAAGAAATAACAGGTCATAATCCTTTATCCATTACTCTTAACTTAAAAAAGATAAAATCATACTTTTTTTTATTAACTTATTTATGTGGCAATAAAGCCTGATCTGAACTGACATCAAACTAACTATTGTCTTTATCCCCCAAAATGTGAATATTTACACATATTGCAACAGCTATATTAATGGGTTTGACTATGGGGTATTGCCTCAGACCCACTGGGGGTGCTGTAATATACAACACATCTGTACCATGCTACCTTTGTAAAAAGGAGCCCTAGTGGCCTAACAGTTAAGCACCTGGCTGCTAACAGACTCACCCAGTGGCTCTATAGAAGAAAGACCTGGCAATCTGCTCCCATAAAGATCACAGCCTACAAAACCCTGTCCTATAGGGTTACTATTCTAACCTGTCCTATAGAGTTACTATAAATTGGAACCAACACAATGGCACCAAACAACCACCTTTCTAAAACCCAAAAAGCTAAAATTCTGAAACACATTAGGCACAAGGGTTTTGGATGAGAGATTAAGGGTCTGTAAGGGAGCTCTGGTAGCATAGTGCCTAAGGTACTTGACTGCTAACCAGAAGGCTGGCGGTTCAAACCCACCAGCCACTCCTCAGAAGGAAGATGGGGCAATCTACTTCCGTAGTGATACTGCCTTGGAAACCCAAGGAGGGGTCGCTATGAGTCGGTTCCGACTCGACAGCACATAACAACATGGTAGCATAGTGCCTAAGGCATTTAACTGCTAACCAGAAGGTTAGTGGTTCAAACCCACCAGCTATTCCAAGGAAGGAAGACTGTGCAATCTTCTGCCATAAAGATTTACCACCTCGGAAAACCCACAGGGGTCGCTATAAGTCGGAATCAACTCGATGGCAGTGAGTTTGGTTTAGTTTTGGTATCATTTGTTAGGATTCTCATGTATCCTATACATTAGTGGCACATTTCTAGTAGAGGAGGCTCATGATTTATAGTAAATTTCAGAGACACAGGACAGATGAGAAGGGATAAGAAAGGCCCTTGGAGAAGGGCATTTGGTCACAGAGATGAGAGATCACAGAAGTCAGAAAACGGGTTGGCTGCAGTGACCTCTCTGCCCATATTAATGGTGATGCACTCCAATTTGAAGCTTACTTGGGTGGTTTCTCCACAGTGCGGTAAGTGTTGAATGCCTGGAGCTGTTGCTGAACCCCAACCAGTGAATTGGCAAATTTGCGATTGTTCAAAATAATGATGGTTTGTTCAATCCACTCCAGAAGGTCAGAGGCAAGTGATTCGTACTTCTCAATCATTTTTTCTGTTTCAATCGCATTGTCAAGCACCTGTAAACAGAGGTCAGAAAAATGGATAAGCGAGATTGTACCACTATTTAAGGAAAACATGACTACACCTACCTCTATGTGAGCACATGTACACTTGACGACTGGCTTTGAAACGGTTCTGTACTACTTTGGTATAAACATTTTAACTCAAGGAACATATTTGCTAATAGGCAGTCAGGCTCTCATTTGTGAACAATGACAGTGTAACTCAACTGTAATTCCTTCTGTAATCTCCCAGCCCCTAGGTAAACAGTTTAAGATTCTGGGTGACTCCTACTGCCTACCCTCCAAAATTCCTGGACAAACAAAAAGGGCTCTCTATCCCTTGCTCCTCTCCCATGAATGCCCAGGAATTTTCCATTCCATCACACTAAAAGAACAATCTCACTTGATCTAAAATGTTCTGAAAAACAGCAGATGAACATTGATTGGCCAAACCAGAAATAAAAAGCATAGTATTAGAGGGCTCATCAACCATAGGTAGAAGATTTCATGCCATTGACACCTGACAAATCAACGATTTTCAATACCTAACTTTCTTGTAGGCGTGAGGAGACGTATGTTTCTGGGTCCCTATCTGAACATTTTAGCCACTGCCCGTACCTTCCATTACCCTTTGGGATGAAGAGACTTCTGAAATCCCACAGGCACCATCTCAATGCCCTGTCCCCTGCCATTTGGAGGGTCTGCCACAAGTTTCAACTAGTGAAATTTATGAGTGAGTGGGAGAACAAGGTGTTCAGTGACAAAACATTAAGATATGAATCTTAATTGTTTCACAACTTACAGAATTGGTGTGAGCTCACCTTTCCAATTCGCTTTCCTTCAACAGCCAAGGCTTTCATCTTAGAAAAGTAGTGGTAATAAGTCACCACATAAGTGATGATGGATTTCTCATCAGGGTGGTCCACACTGATATCTGTAACACAGGGAAGATACTAGCTCAGCACCGGGCTCACAGAGCCACCACCCAGGCAGCAGGAACAGCCCAAGTGGTTGTCCAACAACACTGACTAGTCCAGTGCCTTCTTTTCTTGTACTTGTGAGTTCTGCCATCAGTTCATTAATCCTAACAAGGATAATGATGATGAAACCACCTCCCTAGTTCTTTTAAAATATGGATATTCAGAAAACGACTTTAACCTGCCTAACACTGCGTGCAAAAAAGGACATAAAAGTCTTAGGAGACACAATCCTTTCTCCAGGAGTTCAGGCAGTCAGGAAGGCAAAATACTACAAGCAACTACAGTGAAAGGAAGAACACAGTAAAGCAACGTTGGCTGCTACCTCAGACACATGATGTCCATCTTCCCTCTTCCCCAGCAAGACTTGTCCTTCTTGAGTCCTTATTTTTGCT
Source organism: Orycteropus afer afer (assembly GCF_000298275.1). Taxonomy (NCBI): domain Eukaryota; kingdom Metazoa; phylum Chordata; class Mammalia; order Tubulidentata; family Orycteropodidae; genus Orycteropus; species Orycteropus afer. The sequence continues at coordinate 504,472 of NW_006921633.1, read as the reverse complement.
CATGGCACCAGAATTTGCCCCAGTCTTTGGATATCTTTATCTCCTTTGTCCCATACATCCAGTCAGTCACCAAATCTGAGTCCATATGATTCTATTTATGGTATTCTCAACTGTCACTCATGGTTCAGACTTCACAGCCATATAACCAGACCTGAAGCAATGGCTTTTCCCCTGGGTCTCCCCACTATCTAGTTACTCTATACACTGCAGGCAGACTGATCTTCCAGAAGCACAGCTATGAAAATACTTCTTTCTTCTGAGCTCAAAATTACTCCAATATGTCCTGCAGTCTGTAGAATAAAGCCCTTCCATCTCCCAGAATCTGGCCACAGCTTTCCTTCCATTCAACAAATATTTATCAGGCCTACTCTACCTACTAAGCATTGTCTGGGCATTTCCAATTCTATGAACCACTACTTCTTCTCAGGCATTATACCTCTGAGCCAAACTTGACTCTTCACTATCACACCCCGCAATTTCTAATATTCCTCCCTTTCATCACAACTTCCCTTTGCCTGAAATGGCCTTCCTACCTCATCACTTTCGTCCTACCCTTCAAGATCCAGCTTAAAAGTTACCATCCCAACACGACCATAATTACTATCTCCCTCCTCTGTTCTCTTAGCACGTAGTTTCCACAGACCCACAGTATACCTTCTACCACCTATTTATGCATGTATTTATGCATGCTTTATTTAAGTCCCAAGGTAGGAATTTTGTGAGCCTTTGTGAGCCTCTGTGTCACTTCACCTCCCAAATTTCTTGCACGTTGTCTTGAAAAAACATGGATGCTCAATACAAGTAGTCCTAGATGTATTCAAGTTGTGATGAACTGAACTTATGATCATCCATTTGTTTGTTTGTTTTAGGGCGTACACCTTATCGTTAGTAATATGTACTACATACAGTGTTGTAAGGTGTAATATGCTGATGTTATCATTCTCAGATGTTCACTCACAGAGGTTCAATTCTATGATTTACTGTTCAAAACACTACTGCATAGATTTAGTTTTCTACACTAAATCAGGGACCTTCAGTTGCTTGGAAACATGGACACAAATGCAGACTGCATTGCAAATGCTGATAAGCAGACTCAGGAAGCAGTGAGATTTTTACCATAAAACATATTAAGGAAAAAAAAAGGAAAGGATCATACAGACAATTCTCACTAATTTTTTGACTAGAAACACCATCCCTATAACCAGGGATAATCCAGATGGTTCAAAACATTCCATAGGTGGAGTTGTTATCACAACAGCTGACAAAATGCCAATGTTATACAACTCTTCTTCATCCTCAGAGTAAATTTTTATAATGTGTATTTTTTTAATATATGTATTAAACTACATCTGTAAGTTTACATGCGATGTTTCCAACTCCCAAAGACAAATAACAATACTGTTAATAAAAGTAGTACTTATGAAAACTAAAAAATAATAATAAAAAAAAAGTTATTCGACTTATGTCAAAACCAACTTAAGATGAAGTCATCAGAAAGGAACCCCCTTGCAAGTCAAGGACTACTTGTAAATATTTATTGAGGCAAATAGCAAGTGAAAATCCCAAGTCTTCAAAGTAAGGCAATACTGAGTGAAGTACCCAACTCAGGATAGGTTGAGGAGGGACCATACAGGAGAGCTCTTAGTAGACATATCAGGCCCTCTTTCACTATGCACTCACACATACGTCTTTGTTTCTATCCTCCTGACAACCCTGTGTGGGGCAGGGCTGATTCTCTTATTTTAAAGACAAGAACACCGGGGCAGAGGGCTGAGACGTCCCTGCCCACTCTCAGCAAGCAGCCAATAGCAGTGGGGACCAGAACCACAGCTACTGTTCCTGCCCTAGGCTTCTATGGCCAACTCTTGTGTCTGCTCAACCTGCCAAAGTGTCCCTAAAGGAGCGAGAACTGGAGGAAGGCCAGAAAAGGATGCCAGTTTTGTATGCAATTTAACAAACATAAAATGTCAAGCTGTCAGAGACAAAAATAAGCAAGCAAAACTTTTTTAACTTGTCTACAAGCATGTTTTAACTGATGCTCTTTGGAACTAGGACTAAAGGCAACTAATAAGATCAAACCCCCAGGATAAGTTACATCAGCTGCCTTTTAAAAGTTTCTGTCTTATGATATGTGGAACATCAATTCCCCTTTCAAACTGAGTGATAATTAGAAAAATTAACTGTTGAGTGTTTTAAAAATATGTCACAATGATGTGACTGAAAAAAAAAAAAAAGGTTCTTTATTAAAGCACAAACAGGGGCTAAGGAAAAATTCTTCCCATGTTAAGATGGGGAATATGTATGGAGATTTATCATGACCCAAGGAATTTTAGCTTTCTATTTATATAGAAAATCATTTAATGGGTTAGCGCAAAGATAATTATATCTCTGTTTCCTGTAGTGAACATATCAGCAAATCTAATGTGTTGGAAAATAGTAAGAATCCTGCTTGGCAACCTCATGACCTCTATCTGCCCTTGGGGAGTTAAACTTCCTGTTCTATATTTACATTAAAAAAAAGTAAATTTCATTCACATGCACTGTTTTATCTAGTATTTCCCCACAGCTCAGAGAATCTATACAATTCCAGTACTACAGGAAAAAAAAATCCTTTCACGTTTTAAACGTTTTTCTTGAAAACGTTCCTATGACAGCTCATGCTAAAACAAAGCCAGAAATCAGGATTTTGTTAAGCCAGGGAGCTACAACAGGGGGACTGCCCCACACAGGCCAGCTCCACATCACTGCAGTCAGTCTTTGGGGTCCTGCTGCAGGGACCCACAGAGCAGAGAGGGAGGGTTTGATTCCTCACAGAGAACAAGATGCTGTGCTTCCTAGCAGCCGGCCCTGACAAAGGACAGAGTGCTCTTACTCCTTCTTCTGCCCACACCCTCCCCTTTTCTGACAATTAGAAAAATTAACTTGTTGATGCTCTTTTTATTGCTTATAAGTAACCACCACACAACCTCCTAACACGGCCCCTACTTCCACATTCCATCCATTCCAAACCATTCTGCTAATTCTGGGTCAATGTCAGTCAACAAACATGCTTCAACTTTCCTGGTTCCACCTTTGCTCAGGCAACTCCCTTTTCCTAGCATGGCCTCTCCTTTGGAATGTCTATTTAAATCCTACTTATCTTTCGAGCATATCTGAATGTCACCAGTCTCACAAATCCTTACATGAATTCCTTCCCTTTCTTTGGTAACTCCCAAACAGGTTGTACAGTTACAAATAAACTGATACAAACCAGAGTTTATTAACCACTTGATGCTAGAGATGCTAAATGTTTCACCCCGTATACTCAAGTCAAGTCCTTACCTTCAGGGTCCAGGAGCTTAGTGAGGCCAAGGTGCTGCTCTGCCAGGTTGAAAGCATTCTGCAGATTGTAGTGTGCATTGGACTTCTTGAGTTTGTCAAAGTCTATCAGGTCAGGCCTATGTGGGAACAGCAGAGCAGAAATAAAAACTATGGTTTGAAAACTCATCATGAGACCAATGTGACATGATTACTACTCCAAAAAAATATTAAAATCATCACTTAGAGGAGTACAGTTCTAGCATGTCATTTAATTATCAAACAACAAAACAAGATTTTATATAAATACTTCAAAGATATATTTACAGAAGGAAAGAAAATGGGTGAGCTTGTATATTTTGTTTGGGAGATCTACATCACCTCCTAAATTTCTCCCAGGGGGAATATAGGAATTTCTACTGTGGTGCAACATCAAAGGCAATGGATTTGAGGATAGACAGGCACCCAAATCTGCTGTCATGAAATGGCAATATTCTCCCCCAAAATTTTCAGTGCGTTTTCTGGGGGCTTACCGGTGTTTGTGTATCAGTGCATTGAAGGCCATGCCGTCCCTCCAGCTAGTGGTGAAATTGTGAATGTTGACATTGGGGTATCTGCCAATGACACAGCAAAAGAGAAAAGCAACAGAATTACCAAGTACAGGTTTACACTTTTGTTAGATGCAGTGTGAAAACAGTTTTTAAGGATTATAAAATCTATGCCATTAAATACCAATACCAAACCAAAACCTAAACCCACTGTCGTCAAGTTGATTCTGACCCACAGCATCCCCATTGGGTTTCTAAGGCTGTAAATCTTTATGGAAGTAGACTGCTTCATCTTCCTCCCACGAAGCAGCTGGTGGGTTTGACCTATCTACCTTCTGGTTAGCAAACAAATGCCTTACCCACTATGCCACCAACAAGGTTAATCAAATCAGAGCAAATATACTCAACTTCAGCTTGCTATAAAGTTATTGAAATAAAATACATATCTATATAACTTTTCTTACTTGGTTATTCAATCAAACAAAAGATATAAATTGTGTTCTAGAATTAAAACACAACCCTTACTTAGGACTAGAACCCAGCTCTTCCCAGCCCTATTTGTTTCTACTTCCTTACTTTACCAGCAAAGATATTAGGACCTTGCAGTCATTGAGATCTGAATTCACATTGCTACTTTGGAACAAGAAAATGCTGGGTTTACCTATCCAAGAGCTGCTCAGTTTTCTTTTTCCTTAAGCCACTTAATTTGATAAAGTTTTATAAGTAAGTACACCTTTCTGAAAAATTTGCCTATGCTTAAAACTTACCCCCAAATCAATCAGTTGTTCTATACCATACTGATTATTAGTAACTTTATGTTGTGGTTAATTAAAGATTCACACCTCATCTGAGCCCCTTATTAGACCATAACCTCTTTACAGGTTCCAAACCATCAGATAGCATGCTGCTGCTCTGACATCAACTCAAACCACACTGATTGTGTGTGATATAGACACACCTGTACTCAAAGCAGAGCTGACAGTAATGATCTCATCAGCCTGGTACAAAAGGAGCTCTCAATAAATACTTAGGGGGCTGCATAACCCTAACCTAATTTGATGAGACCTTTAAAGGTTTAACATCAACCAAGTCCCAATAATTTCAGTGAGTAACAAAAAATATGCAGTTCTATAAAAATATCTTCACTAAAATGTCAATGAAAGAATAAAAGGAAGGAAAATTAACAGATAATATATAAAGATTATTCCAGAGTTTACTGAGCAAAGCTTCCAAAGGGCAAGAGAAATTAAAGAGAAGTGGAAACCTCCAAGTGCTTCAAAATAAATAAGTAAAGTAGACAGATAGATAACGTGTATGTATGCATGTATGTACATGAATATACCAAAGGTGTGATTGTAAAAATGCTCCCAGGGTTTTAAAATTCAAAGTATACAACTCTCTGGAGCACTCTTAGTAAAGAGAAGAAAACTGATGGAAATACGACAGGTCTAGAACATAAATCAGAACTCCTCCCATTCTGAAAGCTAGCTATAAAGTCAACAAATCAACTGCTTACATGTTAACAAGATTTCTCAATGGAAGCCAATGGAAAAGATACTTGTCAACACCTTGTAAATGATGACTACAGTGGAACGCGGTCTTGGAAGCAGCAGTCCCTGATAACCTTTCAGTCCACACTCACCCAGCTGTCTTCATCTGGCACCACAACAGCAATGCATCCTTGGCAGACTTCTTTTCTTTGTTGTCTTCAGTTTCCACACTGATATCCTGGATCTAAAATTTACAAAGAAATATTAGATGAATAGATGGGTCAGCTGCATAACAGCCAAAGAATAGGTCTGAACATACATAAAAAGTAAACTTTGGATCAAAGCCTAGCCCTCAAAGACTATATGCTCTAAGTGTCAATGAAAATTGCTTTCTGAAGACTGTGGTCACCTCCTAAAATCACCAACCAGAACTAGGTTTTCTGCTTTGTGAATGAAGTGAAGACCAGTTAATTGCATGACTTCCTGGCACCTACTAGGGGTCATTTGTCTCCATGATAGCTCGTTTCCAACCACAAGCTAGCACTGTGCTTCATATGGTATATCTGGAACCTTAACAGACCCTAGAGAAATATTAAGTTTGGTTTTTCATAACCAAACATTTTCTACACCCGACTATCTTCTTCACCGATGAAGATAACTGTGTGCACCATTTCCTGAAAGCCGATCCAAACTCTCAGAGAAAGAGTGCATGTGAATGTTGAGCTTCCATGGTCTGCATTCCTAAGCCACTCACAGGTGGCATATTTTCAACACAACACATAGCCAGCCTTCTAGTCTACTCGCACCACTGCAGCAGACTAGACTGCCTGGGTCTGAAACTAGGCTTTACAATGTCTGTCTTGGGCGGCTTCCTCAGTTTTCCCATCTGAGGAATGGCACAACACAGTGGCTACCTCACAGTGCTACTGTTCACTTAAATGAGATAAAGAATATGAAGTGCTGAACCCATTGTAAAAATTCACAAATGTTAGTTCTTATGATTAGGAGTTGGCTACCAGTTATGTGATTTTAGTCAAATACTGAGACCTTCCTGGCTTTACTTTCCTTGACCATAACGAAATATGGAGTGGGAGTGGGGGGGGGGGGAATGGTGCCATAGGAGGTGCTCTTCACCTGCCAGTCAGACCATCCCAAGCATCCCTGCCACAGTCAAACCTCTCTCCATTTAGTCTACAAATATTCCCCATAAGTCTTAGTGAAAAAAGATGGAAGGAGGATAAAATATACAAACATAAGGTGAAAAAATTAGAAACTCTCAACTAGGGAAAACAATTAAGACTTGAAACAATTACATTTTTTAAAAAAATGTAAAAAGTGAGAGTTTGAATAAACCCTAAACTCTATTATTAGAATCATTAGCTCATGCACAGAAAGTGAATGTGAAAGAATAACCCTCACTCAAGGGATGAGACACTGTCACACCAGGAGGGTCAGGCTAGAACATTACACATCAGCCCCTGTCGGCTTTCTTATGCTTCTGTGTGATGAAAGGTGCCTGCTCACCTAGAAACAAATTCTGCCCTTCTGGAAGGAAGACAGTTTCCTATTTGGACAAGGCTAACACAAAGATCTTCATTCCACTTTTGCACACCCTACTCTCTTGTAATGGGGCAACAGCACAAAACCTGTGTGTCATCAATAGCACTAAATGGATACTCAATGGCAACTGGTTTGGTTTTTGGTTTCCTAGGCAGGTATAGGAAGGGTCCTGACTGGAAACTGTGGGGAGGATGAAGGAACACACACGAGGAACTGAGATAAGGCTGTGTATCATGAGCTGGGAAGAAGAGCAGATCAGTGGAGAAGTGGGGAATGTCAGAGGAAGTAGACTGTGAGCAGGGCCTTGGATGATGGGTAATCAATACATATTTGTTAAATAAGCAATGATTTAATACAGCTGTTGGAGGAAGCTGAGTCATACCAGACACCACACTGCAGGCCATGCATCAGCAGCCTGTGTTTCTTGCCTCATAGGAAAGAGAGAAAGTACGTATCAGTGTTTATAGGTTGAAGCACAGAAAAAGCAAGCTGGCAGGAAGCTAATCAGCCAGTGATTCAACCCAATTCATGCTGAAGCCTGGAAAGGGTGGTGTGTGCCAGGCACACTGACACAGGCACTGACTGCTGCTGAGTGACCATGAGGAGAATGCCCTTCAGCAATGCTCTGATTACCACAGGCCACAGGCAGTAATAGAACCTTTCACTCTACACACTAGGGAGGAGCTAGAGGAGTGTACTGCTCAATTCATCTTACTTAGGCATATACCCTTATAGCACTAACTATATTTAGAATTTAGTTAGAATTTAAAGGTATTTACTCCATTTACCAATCATTTGGGAACGAAATCACAACACCTGCACAAGAGTTTTGTTCGCAAAAGAAAAAAAAAAAAGCCACTGATCGTTGTAATTAACTCCATTAATGATGTCACCGTCAACAGTGGGTCCCTCCTCAGACCTACTCAATTAGAACTGCTGGGCTGGAATCTAGGAATCTGAATTATTAAAAAGCTTTTCCAAGGAGTTAGATGATCTGCCAGGCTTGGGAACTACCCTTTCAGGGGGCAGTTTCTTTGTGTAATTCCATTTCAGCTTACTCTGCTCCTCCTCCCCCACACCCCCCAGGACTCAAACTCAATCCTAAGGGAAGTAAGAAGGAAAGGAGACTGGTCTAAGGCAGAATTCAGAGTTTTAATAAGAAAACAAAGAGAGGTATAATTTGCATTTATTTTTCCCTTTTCATATGAGATTGCTATTTACCTAGAAAAATCAATCAGACCCTTATCAAAGAGGCAGAACAGGAAGGAAAGGCACAGAGACTATAGTCACCGAGGAGAAAGGACTATTACAACATTTGTTTGCAGAGTAACCTGACACTATGGTAAGAAGTTTTTCCTGCATTTCAAATTGCAACTGAAAAGCATGGCACATGAAGCATGTAACTAGAAAAAGAACCAGGAAATCGGGAGGAAGTGCTTCACAGCCCCCAAATCCCGAGTGTCCTGAACGTGGGCCCTCCACCCTAACTGGCTGTGGAATCCAGGTGAGGCTTTCTCTGGATCCTTACTTTCTTGGTAACGAGAAGGAATATGACAAAAGGATCCTGAGAATACCTTATGGCTTAAGATACCTCTGTAAATTTAGTATCTTTCTTCCTAAATACAACCAATCCATAAAATCATCATCATCAACTCAAACAAGCAAAAGGCTTTTCCCCACCCCCTACTATTATTTTTTTTCTTTAATTATGGTGAAAACATACACAACAAAGTATTCACCAACATTAACAACTTCCACATTTACAGCTCAGGGACACTGATGACACTTTTCATGTTGTACCACCATTACTGCTGTCCTTTTCTTCAATATTCCACCACCATTTTTAGCATAAATTCAATGGCCCCCAAACAAAAGCTTTCCCTTTCCCTCTCCCTGCAACCCTTGGTAACCACTAATAATCTCTGGTTTCTACATACCTGACTCTGAGATGCTGTTTCAACCTGGTCCTTCTAGTCCCACTGGAGTGGGGAGACTAGCTTCACAGGGATGCTCATGCTTGGGGGGAGCATCATCAACAATTCTGGGCCAAGTTCCTCACCTGGAAGCGCAGGATGATGGTCCAGATGAGGCCGAGGGTCAGCCGGTGGTTCCCATCCACGATGTCGTGAGATCCCATATTCTCCAGATGGACTCTCTGTTCCTTCAGGAACTGAAGGGCCTTGTCCACATTCTCCAGACAGTGGATGCGCATCCGGCCCTTGGTAGGTTTAGGCTAGAAATGAGAAGAGCAGAAGGTAGAAAGAGATCAGCCAACGGGGCAGGGATGGCCCAGAATTCACACATGTCCATATATACAGGACTCTCCTACCCAAATGAAAACACTAAAGACACGTATGTTCATTCGGTCCATAGACAGCGATCGTCTTAGAAGAGAATAGCTTGTTACTTAAGGGATGGTAACCGATCACTCTTTTAGAGATTTGCCTAATTGTGAAAGCTACACAACTCACAAATGAACATATAAACTAGAAGTTGTGAGGAAAAAAACAACCCAATTTTAAGAAAATATTCCAGTAGTACTGCTGTCATCCATTCATAATTTTTTGTTACAGAAGCATGGTGAAACACCTGTAAGGATTTTCTGATTGCTTTAAATGTAAAAACCAGTTTGCCACCACCTACTGGTTTGAGTGGTTTCCTATTTAAAAAAAAAAAACACCACGAAACTCACGCTGTCAAGTTGGATCCGACTCATAGCAACCCCTCCTTGGGTTTCTGAGGCGGTATCACGACGGAAGTAGATTGCCCAATCTTCCTTCCAAGGCATGCATGGTGAGTTTGAACCTCCAGCCTTCTGGTTAGCAGTCAAATGCCTTAGGCAGTACGCCACCAGAGTTCCTAGTTTCCTATATTGTTGCTGTTATGTGCCTTTGAGTCGGACCTGACTCATAGGGACCTGTCCTCGGGTTTCCGAGGTGGTATCAGGAGCTCTGGTAGCATAGCGCCTAAAGCACTTGACTGCTAACCAGAAGGCTGGTGGTTCAAGCCCACCAGCCACTCCTCGGAAAGAAGGTTGGGCAATTTACTTCTGTAGTGATACTGCCTCGGAACCCAAGGAGGGGTTGCTGTCAGTCAGGGCCGACTCGACGTCACGTAACAACAACCATCACTACAGAAGTAGACTGCCCAACTTTCCTCCTAAGGAGTTAGCTTAAAAAAAAAATAAAAAAGAGTAGCCTTAATTTGAACCACTAACTTCTCTCCCGGTAGCATAGTGTCTAAGGCATTTGATGACTACTAACCAGAAGGCTGGCGGTTCAAACCCACCAGCCACTCCTCGGAAGGAAGATGCAGCAATCTACTTCCATAGTGATACTACCTCGGAAACCAAAGGAGGGGTTGCTATGAGTCAGGTCTGACTGGATGGCACATAACAACAACAACCACAACTTCTCTTCCTTCCACTCAATTATCTCAAGATATGAAATATACTTTAAATAAACAAAGTAAAAGATATAAGGAAATATACAAAATCTTCAGTAGGTCTCTATTTTCAATTTTGTCAAAAGCAAGCTCATGGCCTCCACCACCTGGCTCCACCCACTCGCACCTCTCTGCTTCATGGTTCCTCCCTCCTCCAATGGAGGCTGCACCTCAGGCTGATCTCACCATTTCACAGACACCACTATGTGTACACCCTGCTCATCAGAGGGATGCACTCAGCTCACTGATGCTGTTCCACGCCCCTATGCCGACTCTGCCATCTCACCTCACACACACCTCTCCAAGCTCAGGTCAAGGCATGTCCTCCTTCTAGAAGATATTCCCAACCATTCAAGCGCTACACATTTATGGTCTTATTATGTCCAAGTAGACTGATGTCTTCTTAAGAGCAGGGAGATTGCTTTATTTATACTTCTGCTCTGTTCTCACTGGTCTCCAGTAAGGTTCTACACACAAGGCACACATGTACTGAACGCCCATGTGTGCCAATAGCCAGTCTCATGAGGGACAAATGGCCAGCTGTGGAGCCACCTGGACACACCTAAATAAAATCTGCAATCATTCCTCTGTTAAAATTTTGTCTGTTTCCCACTTGTCCCACTGCAGTTCAAGATCCTTAATTATAAGCAAGGTGGAAAACACCTGATGGGAAGACAGCTTAGGTAACAAGTGGTCATTTTAAGTCTCAAAGTGTAATTTTATCCTGGACTGTTTTCTCCTACAAAGAAAGGACAGGTAAAAATAGAAGAATATGCTCTGACCCTGAGGAAATATGGCTATAAGTACATATAAGTGGTAAATTCTCTTTTCAAAAAATGGGAAAAGTTCTCTAAACATTTTTTTCACACTATTTAGGATAACTTTCCTTTCACTAAAATACATACATAAATAGAAATTTAAAAAATTAAAAAGACCTTTTATCTTCACAAACTTCAAAACTAATTCAATTTAGATACATAGGAAATGCTGTTGTTGTTATGTGCCGTGGAGTCGGACCCTCCTGGGGTTGCCGAGGCAGTATCACTACGGAAGTAGATTGCCCAACCTTCTTTCCGAGGAGTGGCTGGTGGGTTTGAACCGCCAGCCTTCTGGTTAGCAGTCAAGTGCCTTAGGCACTATGCTACCAGAGCTCCTGTAGGAAATGCTAGTAACTTATTATTTATGTTCTATCAGGTGATGATAATATATCAAAATCAAGCAATCAGGCAATCAAGAAGTAGGGGGGAAAAAAGATTAGAAATAAAATTGAAAGGGTGGGCTCAATCTAAAATTCTGGAACTCCAATTATGTAGAGATAGTTTGACATTTGCCCTCCTGCTTTCAAAGGTACCCCCAGCAGCCTCTTAAAGGCAGCCACACTGCTGGACATCATTACACATCCTCTCCTCAGAAGAGGTATTTGTGGAATCATTGGTGGGTGCCCTTGGTTGTGGGGGAGAGTAGGGCTGTTGCCCCTCATTTGAGAAGCTGCAGAACTCTGTACCTGGTACTTATGTGTGCACTTACAGTTTTTCTGATCTTCTCTTAGATCAACTATCAATTTTCACTGCTGAAAAAGTGACTACCTACCCCCATGTCAGCCTCTTCATCTCATATCCAGAGAGTTCCTGGACTGAATGATGCTCCTGTTTAAAATTTAATTCAAAGCTGAGATGTGTGAATTCTGGTATAAGGACTTCTGATGTTCCTATCTGCTGTTCAGAAGTCTTTTCCTCTTATCTCCTCTTAGTGATTATGCACATGACTGATGAAATAGCCCACCAACATGGGCTATTCAATTGCAAAGAAAGTGTCCTCCTCCCAAGAACTCCAGAGCAATGAGGACAGAAACATTTAAAAGCAGCAGGCATTCTCAGTCTACCTTTGAGGGCAGAGTGGGGGTAGGGGTAATATAGATGAAATTCGAGGGAATTAAGGAGGAGGACAAGAAGCACTGGTGATAGTAATTAAGGCATCTGGTTACTAACCAGAAAGTTGGTGGTTCAAACCACCAGCTGCTCTGCGGAAGAAAGATTAGGTAGTTTGCTTCCATAAAGATTTACAAGCCTTGGAAACCCAGCGGGGGTCGCTATGTGTCACTGGACTTGATGGCATTGAGGTGTTTTGTTGTTTTGTTTTGTTTTTTAAGAAAAGCAAGGAATAGATGGGGACTGGCAGTACATTTCCAGGCTCCATCAAGTATAAGCACTGTTCTTTCATATTTTATTCTAAAAAAACGGTGTCAATCAATCACTTGTTATGTCTATGTTACAAGGAATGCAGCAGAGAAAGCATTCCTCTCAGTATCTCCAAATCCCCTTCCTGTATGAGGCATTCCAAGCCTCTACTTTTTCTTTACAAAATCTCAGTGGGCTGTGTGTACATCTCCATGTGAATAGGTATGTGTATGTGGGTGGAGATAGTGGGGATAGGAGTCTGAACATTTACTTAAAGGTTAAAGTAGTCTAAGGTCACATCACAGAGACCCCACGTTGATGTGAATGGCCATGCAACATGAGCTAAGTAAGTATGGTTCACTCCAGATGGACACAACTCAAGTACCTGGCAAGGGCCAACTGTGAGAAACACCTGAACATGAGACAAAAGAAAGAACCGAATAAAAATGGCAGACAGACTTCTTCTGGCAAATGATTGAGCTCTTTCAAATGACCAAAAAAAAATCTAACCTCCACCAATTTCTAAAAAGTCAGAAACGTGAAGAAAGTTTAATGAAGATGAAATATGGGAGGTAAAAAATGGAAACAGAAAACTGTCGGGGGAAAATAAATAAATAAATAAATAATATATAGATACATACGTGTGTGTGTGTGTGTGTGTGTGTGTGTGTGTGTCTATATATATGTATGTTTTTTTTTTTTCCATTTCTCCCAAAATCAAACTGAGATTTGGGAAAAGTAGAGGAAAAGGGGTTTGTCTGTTTTTCTCTCTCTGAAGGTATTCTTTTTTAATTTTCCCATTTCTCTTGGTCTTTACATCTTTTAAACCATCAAGTCTAAACAAATCAAAGTTATACAATATGCTTTTGTTGGGCAGTTTGGTGGAGAAGATGTGATTCTGATGCTAAAATTAAAATGGTTACATTCAAGTTACAATTTCTCCACTTTCTAGCAAATCACTGCCTTCTCAACAGTTTATCTATAAAATGGGGATAGTAACAGTAACTATCTCACAGGACTCCTACATGAATCAAATGGTAAACTATTAACCATGTTCTCTCAAGGTTACAAACTGTCTCTCAACCTGCAAAAGGCACCTCAAGTACTTTTCTCCCAAAAATTCTACTTAAAACAAGCAAAGGTCAAATGTCTCTCCTTATGACACTTGCACTACAAATGGTTTAGGAAAAACACAGCTCATTATAGGAAATGGAAAGGGTTTAGGGTGTAGAACTCCCCCAATAAGAAACATAAAAGTTGATATATATCAGTTAAAAAGCAAACTTAAAATCAGAAGAGAATGTGTCCAAGTGTAGTAATGGTAATATTAATTTTCTAATCCTGATACCCCAAATTAAATCCGAAACAAGAGACAAAAGAAAAGAGAGAAATGTGGCTGTGGTATCCTATGGAAGGAAGAAGCAAAGGGATAAGGAAGAGGATGGGAAAACACCCAAACCTTGAGCCCTGGGGTTTCTATACATGGTAAAATCTTTAGAGAGGAAAGAGTCTGAAAAACATGACTTATAGAGATTCTTTTTAAGAAATACTATTGCTGCTGCTGTGTAGCTAGCAATTCAAACTAGGCTAACTATTGTGCAAAATTTATTAGGAGATAGGCTTTATCATCTCATAATATTACCTATTTTTCAAGACACTTCCCTGTGTATCATCTCAACTGAATCTCACTCATCACCAGTAACATTAACACCTTCCAAACTAAAAGAATAAACAAGACATGATAAGGTTAGATGACTTACCTACTAGGGGCACAATATGAGGGAAAGTAAGATCGAGACCAAAACTCAAGTATACTAAATCCTAAGTCTTATGTCTTACTTAGAGTAAGGCTTCTAAAATGGTTAAGGTACAATATTTGGATATGTTTAAGAAGCAATACTTAGAGGAAATTAATTTGAATAAATGTTAATGATCTTATAGAGCTTTGTTGTCACCAATTTTATGTTGGTAAAGTAAACTACATAGCTCCCAAGATCTAAAAGATCTGCCTCTTTTTGAGCAAGCAACAACTGTGTTAACCTTTCCCTGTTATGTGGTTTACATTCATAATAACCCTGTATTATAATAACAACAATAATTATAACCATCATAATTTTATAGATTAAGACACACTAGCTTAGAGAGATCACGTAATTCATCAAGCTAGCTAGCATGTCATGGACCACAGCTCCAAAACATTCTCTTTACATTATACCAAATACCCAGAATATAGAATATGAGGAAGAGTGGTATGCTTTTCTATGTGAAAGGAAATACGAAACTCAGTTCCCATCTGGGGGATGATTTTCATTTATTGCAAGAGCTATTTTTACATTACTAAGTTTCATCTTCTCCAAAGGAAGAAGAGATAACAATGGAGAAAACTAAACACAATGGAACTAGGGGGAGGAACACAGCTCTCAGTAATAAACATTTGCTTCAGCCTCGCCTCAAGAGTGGCTAACTCTGCCAACAAAAGGAGCATTCCCAGTCTTGCCTCCATTAATTATCATCAAATTCCTAGTGTGACCCAGGTCTGTTCCCACGGCAACATGTGCATTTCTGTCCTTTATGTCATTTCTGATGGAATAGTTTGAAATGCCATTAATGAGGAGACAAGGATCGATATGAGACTTATAATATGATTTAGTATCAAGGGGAGCTTTGCAGGCAGAAGGCAGTTCCTCTAAGGAAATGTCTATTTTTACTAATCTCCTCCTCTAAATCATTTTTTAAAAACTTCCCTTCTCCTCCCACACTGAGGTCTGTGTTTCTGTGTTTTGCATGCACTTTTTCTATTCCCCTTCCCAAAGTCCCTTCTGCCTCTTTCCAGTCTCATATCTTTACCAATCACACCTCAATTGCAGGCCTCGCTCCAGACCCATTCTTTTTGATTCCAAAGGAAGAGTGGGAATTATGGAACTAAATACCACCTCTAAGACCTGACAATATAATTCCAGTTACTTGTGAGAGCAGCTAAGCCAACCTCTATCCCCTGAGGAGAAAGTGGCTTTGGGCAAATTCATTCTAGAGGAGGGAACAGGGAGCTGGATCGTCTCTGGCCCAATGGCCGTCCCAGCCTTGAGTGTGGGCCAGTTCCACTGCATGCATCAGGATTTGCAGAACTATGGAATAAACATAATGGTGCCTAAGACATCTGACTACTAACCAGAAGACCAGCAGTTCAAACCTGCCAGCCATTCCTCAGAATAAAGACTTGGCAATCTACTTCTGTAGAGATACCATCTCAGAAACTCAAGGAGGAGTTGTTATGAGTCGGAATCGACTCAATGGCAGTGGGTTTTTTTTTTTGGTTTGTTGTTGTTGTTGTTGTTGTTGTGTGCCGTTGAGTCGGACCCGACTCATAGTGACCCCTCCTTGGGTTTCCGAGGCAGTATCACTACGGAAGTAGATTGCCCCATCTTCCTTCTGAGGAGTGACTGGTGGGTTTGAATTGCCAGCCTTCTGGTTAGCAGTCAAGTGCCTTAGGCACTATGTTAAATATTCATATGTGTTGGAATCAACTTGACAGCACACAACAACAACAGAGATGGAAAAGAGAAAGCAAATGCTTTCTGAACTGATGTGGCCCTTTCCTGAACAGCAGAAAAAGAACAGAAGAGAGAGATAAAGGGAAGACTTCTGGAAGGGTGTTTTGGGAGGCTCCTGGGGGTGTGGCCATTCTGTTTCACCCTGCAATGCCAGCTCTCTCTGATCTTCTCCACAGGTGTCCAAAGCAACCTTGAAGCCACCTTGAGGGTAAGTGTTCCAAGGGCTGCAGGATAGATGAAGAGCACCCACCCTATGAGTCGCAAAAGGTGGGCTCCAGGCCCAGATCTGCCACAAACCAGCTGTGTGGCTTCATCAGCTACTTAGTTATTTTCTCTGTGTCTTGGTTACTTCTAGCAAATGAAAGGATTTAACTTTGTGGTCACTAAAGTCTCTTCCAGATGTAAAATGCAATCTATGTCTGTGCTGCTGGGTGAGAGACTCACTAGAGCATAAGTTGAATTTTAAAATGCTTGCTGATCCCTCTTGTTCAGGTGAAGAGGAAGTAGAAAAAAAACACTGACTGGTATCAGTATATCAGAGCAACAGGCACTGGCTCAATGTTTTTGTCTTTTTATTAAAAACAGATTGCTAATAAATAATTGCTAATAAAATTGCTAATAAAAATACCTTTACTTAATGCAGAGGTAGGATGGAAGTATTCATTCAAAAATCTTTCTAAAATAATATACAGTTAGATTAATTTAATAGTAAGTCTCCAATATCCTTCTTAGATATCAAACTCAGGTTCCAGAGAGAGTATTAGTGATTCTTACTCAATTAATATTAATCAGGGAACAACACACTGTATTCCGTTAATTCCTGCCTTTCTCCTCCCCAGTTGGGACCTCCCCCCGCCCCAAGAAGTATTTTCTCTTTAGAAGGATCCACTGGGAAAGGAGAAGACCATGAGACAGGCCGAAGTCCAAGTTATACCACTTACTAGAAATAATGGACTTGGTCAAGTCATTGGTGAAGCTGCCCATGTCTTCCATAACCTGGAGGTAACAAGGTGCCACTCATTAGACTGTGAGAACTAAATTCGATGTGTCTATGTACACATGAATTATCACTTCTTTCAAAAAACGAACTCTCCAGTTTAGCAGAAGGCTCATCTGACACCACAGTCCCAGAATCCAAATTCTGAGCTTGCACACAAAAGCTCTTCCTCGCAACGGATGCACCCCAGTATTCTCCAGCTAGCCACATCTGACCCTCTCCCCAAGAATCCAACTGAACCTCACCTCACTACTAAGGTTTCCTGACTCCATGTCCAGATGGCTTGCTTCCTCCTCTGAACTCTAGGGCTTTGAGGTTATTTTTGGTCCTTTTTCTTATGGCACCTATTACTATTACTTTACTTTTCATGCTTGTGTAGTGAGACCCCAATTTAACAGGGGTGTTCTTCTGAGGCTGGTTGTTTAGAACAAAAATAAATTCTCCCATGTAACAGCTAGGTCCTATGGCCTGTCCACAAAACTCTGTTTCAACAACAATCCACGTAAGCATGGTTCTAATGAAGGCTTTATGAAGAACTTGCTTAGAGCAGTTCAACGTGAGATTTAAGGTTTAACAAACTTCATGTAAGTTTAACTTCTCCACCTCACTCAGCCTGTTTTGGAATTAACAATGGCAAAACAAACTAACAAACATTGTTTGTTGCTTTTTTCTTCCTAGAGATTAACACAGTAAGAAGAGAGATTCCCAGCAAACAACAGGCAAGCAGTGATATAATTTCACAGTGATATCTGTGATTGGGAATGGCTGGGGCAGGGGGAAGAGGGCAGGGTAGAGGTGGTTCAGAAAAATCTCATCTCAGTCGGAGGCTAGGGTTCACTCCAGCAGGAGCAGGCAGAAAACTGGTCATCTTGCTCAAAATCATTCTTTACTGTGAGGCCACTGAAGAGGCAGGTGACAAGCACAGGCAAGCTTCTAACCTGGATTATGATCCAAGGGCTTTATTTCTCTACCAAAATCTGGGCCAGGGGATACCATGCCAGAAGCCCCACTCTCTTCAAATGTTGGTGCTGTTGCCCACAACTTCTTTCAATTGTGTCCTACTCTGGCCCTGTGATCTGGGTCCATTTACAAAGTGACTGGTGCAGGTCCCATGCTTACACACTTCTACTTGCTAATCTGATGTTAAAGAAAAAGATCTGTATTTGGTTGTTGTTGTTGTTGTTATGTGCCGTCGAGTAGGACCCGACTCATAGCGACCCTTCCTTGGGTTTCTGAGGCAGTATCACCACGGAAGTAGGTTGCCCAACCTTCCGGTAGGGAGTTTCAAAGTGAGACCTTTATGAAGAGTTACAATCCACAGTAATTTCAGAATAAGACACTGGAAAGGAAAGGTTTTTTCTCATCAATCCAATTCTAATGTGCAACAACCTTCTGGCTCTGCCCAGTTTGCCTATTGCTCCACTGAGCAGATAGATATACCTTAGGCAGAAGATGGGGCATTTCGGAACATAAATTTTTCCTATAAATTCTGCCCAAGCCAGGACCAGAGATGACGATTTTTACCTTCTGAGATTCCCCAGTAGATCAAAAAAATCAAGTCCCTTGATAACCCAAATGCTTACCTAAAACACACTCAAACGCAACTGAAATTTTATTGAGTCAAACTTCAGGGTGGGGTTGGAGTGGAGCCGTCAGGATCATTAAACTGATATTCCTTTGGACTTTATTCAGTTTAAAATAAAAAAAAAATCATACAAATTTCCTCCTCTGTAAAACTAAAGGGATGAACTGGCTCTAAAAATGTATTAATAATAAAGTAAATGTGGTATACTCTAGTCCCTCAAACATTTATCTACGACCTAGTGCCAAGCTGGTGGTTAGTGGTGGGGCTAAAAGGCTGACTGAGAGAGACATGGCTCCAGATAGAGCACAAATGTTTATGTTACCCAGGGTTTTGGGTAACTCATGCAGAGAGCCCAGCACTGACTGACTGACTGTTATCTGATGACACACATTTTAGCTGTGGACATTAATTTATCTAGGCCTGGAAGCTCTAACCACCTCATCAGTTTTGGAATCTGAACATGCAAGGATCCCTTGGGCAAGCTCTCATGGAGGAGGTCTTCTGCAGGGAAGGTCTCTAACCTGAGGCTCTTGTCAGCCTCTGCGACCAAAGGCAAAGTGTGGTTTGTGTCTCTTCCAGAAAGTTGCACAAACTGAATAAACAAGGGGGCCAAAGAGGCTGAAAATCTCCAGTCCCAATGAACAAGTGCTTCAGCTCAATCTATCAACCAAGACCTTATTTTTGAAATAAGAAGATTAATAAGACTGCTTGACTTATAATTAGGAATGGCTGCGAGGAATGGATTAAAAAAAAGTTTAGACACTTCAAGTTTTACAAAGTGTTATGTCATGCTGAACAAAATTTCTGACGCTGACTGCCAAAAAGGTTGGAGATGATGGCCATTTTACATTTTCTCCATTCTTGCCTTCTTAGGTCTCTGGGTCACAGCAAAAAATATTTACTGCTAGCAGTAAAAAGAGGCTTGAGAGGTGTCCACACATAGCTAAGCTATGGTTTGTCAGTTGTCTTCTTCTCTCGACTAATATTTTTGTTGTCCTGTTCAGTATGTAGGGCAATAGGCCAATAGAGGCTGGATCCCACTTATTATGTGGGCATTATCAAGGACACAATCTTCCTGGCATAAAAGAATTATGGGCCTTTAAAAGGTGCACAATTTACTCCTGAAGGCCTAGAAAGATTGGACCCTATCGGAACAAAAATACATGTTCAAACCAATTCCTATCCTTGTGACCTTTAATGATTTTTTTGAGCTACTTTCAAAACACCATCCCCAAAAAATCAATAAACAATCATACTAGGTTAAATATTGGGGGTAGCAGTGGTAGTTGAAAGGTCAGGGAAAAAAAAGTCTGCTAACAAAAATTACATTTAAAGCTGCCTATCTAGCCTAGGCTCTCAAACAAGATTCAGTTTAGAAAATAAATCAAAATGTACTAAATCAGTGGCCTGCTCACCCTCACTGTGAGCAGCCTCCCCTACCCCCAGAAACTACTTTTAGGCAGCCAGCATGGTTCTGAGCAAGTATCATCTTTGTTTGTCTAGTTTGACCTACAAATGCTCACAGAAATGAGTAAACAAGACTTGTACACTCAGGGAACAAAGAGCGTGGACAAGGCATTGTGCAGGTGAGATGGGGATCCCTAACACTTTAGAGGGCTCTTTTCTTGAACAGAGGAGCAGGGAGAGAAAACTGACTGCCATTCTTACTCAGATTCAAGTGGCAATTCCCTCTTGGGCTAATAATAGGGCAGGGTACAACCTTAGCCCCTCGCCTGCAGTTGAAGGTGTGTGGCTTGGTCTGTATAAAGACCCATTGCAGCTGTCAAGTTACAAGGTAGAGATCAAGTTAAAAATAAGGCTTTCTGGCAGCCTTGCCAACCACCAGCATCATATTTTCCTGGTGATGTCACTACAGATGTGGGGCTCTCTATCCCTGGGCATCAGCTTTTGGCTCTGCCCCACTACCACCTAAGTAACTGCATGTGCTCTGGTAAAATAGAACATCCATTTTCAAACCAAGGGGAGACAAAACCTGTTGCGTCAGTTACAGTGTTGTTTTAAGCTTTGTGGGTTTAAGTGCATGAACCAAAGTCGTATCAGAGAAGGCCGCAAAAGCTCTGGGAAACAGAATGAAGATGAGACTTTCACTGCGGGCTGACAACTTCCCTGCTAGAAAGTGCTTTGTTCCCAAGGAGATGACAAAACACCAGCCTCTTCATCCCCAAAATAAAAAGCATGCATAGAAGTAGGAAAAGAAAGTCAGAAAATTGAATTAAATTCTCGCCACTAAAAAAAGGCAGCTCAGACTTTCCAGAGAATCAAAAAAACACAAATTTAGAAATCATTCTGTGATCTCGTGAGACATAAAGTTCATCTTTGAGCCACCTGGTCTTTGGATTCCCAGCACTTGCCCTGTTGGAACAGCAGACACCAGGCAACATCTTTTTCTGACCCAAGGTAGTAACCTCACAAATTATTAGAATGAGGACGCTGATCATAGTTCAAGAATATCACTCAGACTTAGAAACTTACACTGCAGTTTTGCCCAAAGCACTTATCTCACTTATCAAGATTCTCTTTCTCTAAAATATCAACCATTAATTGCAGAATTCAACAGGAGACAAGTCCACGACTTGATTTTTTGAAAATCTTTACCCACCCACAGTATTCCATTCCCACTTACCAGCCTCTCGCCAGAGAGGACCTCCAGCAGCTTGATGAGCATCCGCCCATCTCGAAGGTCAGTGTAGAGGTCTGTGATCCGGCATGACACTCGGGCAAGGTGGGAGTTGACCCACTTGGTGAAGGTCTTCTTCTGTACGGCTTCACGTTCATCTGTAAGCAGAGGAGAGTTTTCTTTACCACCAACCACAGCAAAGGGCAGCAGCAGGTATATGTCAGCAGGGTTACAAGACACCAGCCAGAGAAGGAACCGAAAAACTAAACTAGTGAAACACCTACTTAGCAGTTCTTAACCACAGTCATCTCTTTGAGAATACAGGGACTGTACAATACTTGTGCCCCTAAACATTCAGCCAGCAGTATATACTTTGCTCCCTTTCATTTCATTTTCTCCATCTCTTCTGAAAAGACAATAGGATTCAGGATATCAGTATGGGCTCCTTTGCAGTTTTATCCACTAGAATATTTGCCTTGAAAAGTTTCTGAAGTATTTGTTGCAGTATTATTCTGCCATAAGGAGTGTGGGGGAAGCATACAGCATGTCAATGAGGGTAGAGTATAAAAGCTCAGAGACTGCTGCTCTAATGTACAAAGGATTAGGTATTAAAAACACCTGATAGGATAAATTCACTCATGACCTTGATCTGCTATGGCCCTTTCACCTGTTCAGTCACATGCCCTGTGTACCGTGCACAACAGAGAAAATGGCAGAGAAATATGGCTGGGCATCGGAAGAGCAGGGGCTTGGGCCCAGAATTTTGCATAGACTACCTCTATAAACCTCGGAAGGAAGGTTGGGCAATCCTACTTCCGTAGTGATACTGCCTCGGAAACCCAAGA
This sequence comes from Orycteropus afer afer, assembly GCF_000298275.1. Lineage (NCBI taxonomy): Eukaryota > Metazoa > Chordata > Mammalia > Tubulidentata > Orycteropodidae > Orycteropus > Orycteropus afer. The sequence goes on along the minus strand of NW_006921633.1, from coordinate 482,340 downwards.
AGGGGTCGCTGTGAGTCGGGGCTGACTCGATGGCAAATAACAACAACAACAACACCTCTATAAAATGACTGGACAACTGTATCACCGCACATTCTACCTTTCTTTGAAAAGGCAAATGCTGGTTTATGGTTAAAAAAATTTAAAAAAGAAAGAATGGGATAAATGCACATTAAAGTCATTCAGAAAATAGTAGTAAGTTTTTCAAGTCTGAGTAACCAAGTTCAGTATAATTCAAAACATAAAATTCTAGAACCACCTGCCCAGAAGTAGCCCTTCGCATCCTATACAAGAAGACTTCTCATCTTCTTGCCTCTGCAGAATGTTCTAAATGAAGGCTGTGCCCTGGAAACACCCAGGCATACTCCCTGACTCTGTTCTCTGCAGAGCTACTCTCCTGTCAATTACTCGCCCTGCTTCTAGTTCCAATGGCATGAATTTGCACCAAAAGAATCTAAGACACATTCTTCCAAGTGCACACTCAAACCTAGAAGAACGTTTACTCATGAATCTACACAAAAGAGGAGTGGAACCCAACAATTTATTCTGTATTTCAAAGTCACTCAATGACAATGAGAAAGTCATCTTTGCTGATGGGGCATGTATCTAGTAGCCTGTGGGTACTGGGTTCCCAAGCTGGCCAGAGGACTAGCAAACTGGCCAACACCCTGGGAAGGTGCTGCTGAGGCCTCCAACACCCTTACTCCAGGGAGAGGATGAGGGAGGTGGCACTAGATGATCCTCAATTGCTGCCAACCTGGTAAGTGAGGCAGCTAAAGCACCTGCCAAAACACCAGCTGCCTGCTGCCTCAAGTAGCAACTCGCTCCAGCCTTTCCCTATGGGAACAGCCTGTCCAGAGGGTCAGAGGGGCCTTTCCTTGGGAAAAAAGGCCAACCCAAAACATAAAGTGGTAAGGATCCCAAGGGCAGGATGGAGAGAGAATGCAGATTGGTGGGTACCAAGAGCTAGGGGAGAGGGAGAAATGGGGAGCAAGTGCTTAATAGGCAGAGTTTCTGGCTGGGTGGATGAAAATGTTTAGAAATATAGGTATGGCTGCAAACACTGTGAACACACTAAATACCACTGAAGTGTTCACTTTACAATGATTAAGTTTATGTTGTCAATTTCACCTCAATTTTTTATTTTTTTTTTAAAAGGGCAAGACCAAGGGAGCAAGAAAAGGTGGTGAGGGTCCCACTGCAGTCTGAAAAATGAGCTGCTCTGATAACATGAAGATAGGTCACACAGAAAAGATCACATGCATTATTCATCACAATCATCATGATGGACACTAGCTTTACTACAGTGATGTGGACAGCTGTATTTTTTGGCCTGAGGTTAGCTGCTCTGAAAGGACAGGTCCAGGGTAGAACACACAGGCTCACTAAGCTTTTCTACATGCATTTCACAGATGGCCTCTGCCAAGGCACCAAGGAGCTCTTGGTTCAAATGTACTTAAGTACTAACCAAAATAATAATAAAAAATAAAACACTGCCACTAAGTCAATTTCAACTCATGATGACTCTGTGGGACAGAGATGAACTGCCCCAAAGGTTTCCAAAGCTGTAAATCTTTACAGAAGCAGAATGCTTCATCTTTCTCCCACGGAACAGCTGGTAGGTTCAAAACACTGATTTTTGGCTACCAGCTGAATGCATTAACCACTGTACCACCAGAGCTCCTTCAAATGTACTTAAGGCCAACTAATATATATATTTTTAATGATAATATCCTTTATGTGCTACACAAGGAGCTCTGGTGGTGCAGTGAGTAAGGTATTCAGGTGCTAACCAGGAGGCTGGCGGTTCAAACCCACCAGATGCTCCTTGGGAGGACGATGAGGCAATTTCCTTCTGTAAAGATTTACAGCCTTAGAAACCCAATGGAGTCACCTGAGCCACAATCAACTCGATGGCAGTGAGTTTTACATGCTATACAGGAGTTGGGAAATGTCTTAAGTAAAGCCTTTGATGTGAGTCTTAGGCGGTTAATAAAGAGTTTGGGGCTCAAAGTCACTACCACACCCAGCCTATCAAGGGAACAAGATAAAAATGAAAGCCTGCCTGGATTAAGATATTTCTAAATAAATAAGCACTAAGTATGTTTCTCAATCAACTGTCACTCCTCTGGGGGACTCTCACATTAAAGAAGCAGCCTGGGCTCCTTTCAGGTTCTCAATAAGGAGTTAACCAGTTCTTTTATGAGGAGATTTCAAGGACTGCTTCAAAAAACAGTAAATGAACTCCTAACAGCACTATGTCCTAAACAGTTATAGCAAAGTCCCAACCCCCTCCCATGAAGTTAAGGCCATGCCCACAGAGAAGTCATGGGTGAGAGCAGAGAGAACTGAGTGGAGATACAACAAACTGAGGATCTGTGCAAAGACGGCTCTCCAGGGCTGCTGTGTCCTTGTAAACATGAGGAAGAAGGGAGGAAGGAAGAGGACAGGGAAATTTAGAAAAAGGACAGAGTTTGCTTTCCTGTCCTCTCTCCTTTCTTCTTTCCTCTCCTCACAGCTTCAGGTGCAGTACACAAAGTACTTGGAAAGCCCCAGGTAACATGAGTGCGCTAGAAAAATCACCCAGGGTCTAAGTTCCTAGGGCTCACACCACTGCAAAAGGCATGGAGGATCTCAACTAGGGACCTGAACAGAATCAATACTCCCATGACACTCTAGGGGCAGGAAATTGGCTCAGGCTCAAAAGAGAGACACACAGACCAGCCAGCTTAGCGTGTCCTCTTACAATGGAGCGCCCAGTGAACAACAAACACTTCTGAAGCCGGAAGGAGGGAAAGGGTGGGGAAAAATCTACCCAGAGGCCCAGCTGAGGATGAGGCTGCATGTCCTTGGGGACTCTGTCCTTTGTTCCACCCTTCCTGGGAAGGCACATGACATCATCCCTGTACTCCCAACCCAGCGAGGAGGAGGCCAGGCCAGATGCCTGAGGAGGAGCAAGAGGTCGCTGGCAAAGACAATGGAAGACAGTCCAGAGGCCCATTTCCAAGCTGCTGTCACTGTGCCTGTGCTGTGTGAGGAGGAGGTGGGAGCAGCAGAAGGAAGCTCTAGCAGTATAAGACAAATGCAGTGATATGAAAAGGGAGTCAGTCCATGGAGCCCCTCGGTGGTACAAACGTTAACACAAGCTTGGGTGCCAACCAAAAAGCTGGTGCTTCAAGTCACTCAGAGAGGCCTCTGACAGCGGCTTGGCAATCTACTTGCAAAAAACCAGCCACTGAAAGCCCCATGAGGAACAGTTGTACTCTGACACATATGTGGTCACCACGAGTCAGAACCACCTTGGCAGCAATTGGTTACAAGATCCATATTAAGATTTGATTATTTAGACCAGAGGTTCTCAACCAAGGGCTATTTTGTTCCCAGGAGATATACGACAATGTTGGAGACATATCTGACTGTCATACTGGGACACTGCTGGCATCTACCAGGTAAAGGCCAAGGATGTTACTAAATGCACAGTCCTCAGGGACCTCACGAGTGGCAGGATATCCAGGTTAAAAAGGGTGGGAGGCAAGGCTAGGCCCCAAGCCCCCTAGAACCAGGAAAGGGAGGGAGCAGGAGCGGCTGGGGACCACAGAGTGGCAGGTTCCAGGTAGGAATTAGGTAAGAGGAGGGTGCCGAGGTTTCCAACAACTAAGGGAAACAAACTTGTCTGTCAGTTTGTCATCCTGTGAGGCCTGTATGTTGCTGTGAGGCTTGAGGCTGTGCCACTGGTGATTCAGATGCCAGTAGAGTTGCACATGGTGCACAGGTTTCAACACAGATTACAGACTAACACAGAGTAGGAAGAAAGAGGAGGCCATCCACTTCTCAAAAATTGGCCAGGGAAAACCTTATGAATAGCGGAGAAACACTGTCTGATACAATACTGGGCAACTTTATGAATAGATTGGAAACATTGTCTGACACAATGCACCAAGACTACCCCTTGGGTTGGAAGGCACTCAAAATAGGACTGGGAAAGAGCTGCCTCATTAAAGTAGAACCAACTTAATGATATGAATAAAGTAAGTCTTTCAGGACCTCCATGTGCTGACGTGGCATGACTCAAATTGAGGAGAAACAGCTGCAAACATTCATTAATAATCAGAACATAGAATGTACAAAGTATGAATCTAGGAAAATTGGAAATTGTCAAAAATGAAATGGAACACATAAAGACTGATATCCTAGGCATTAGTAAACTGAAATAGACAAGCTTTGGCCATTTTGAATCAGACAACGATATGATCTACCATGACAGAAATGACAAATTGAAGAGGAATGGCATGGCATTCATCATCACAAAAGATGTTTCAAGATCTGTCCTCAAGTACAATGCTGTCAGTGATAGGATAATATGCATACGCCTAAAAGGAAGACCAGTTAATACAAATATTATTCAAATTTATGTACCAACCATCAAAGCCAAAGATGAGGAAATTGAAGATTTTTATCAACTTCTGCAGCTTGAAATACACCAAACATGCAATCAAGATGTGTTGCTTATCACTGGTGATTGGTATGCAAAAGTTGGAAACAAAGAAGAATCACTGGTAGTTGGAAAATTTGGCCTTGGTGACAGAAAGAACGCTGGAGATTGCATGATAGAATTTAGCAAGACCAATGACTCATTCATTGTGTGTACCTTTTTTCAACAACACAAATGGTAGCTATACACGTGAACTTCGCCAGATGGAGTACACAGGAATCAGACTGACTACAGCTGTGGCAAGAGGTGATGGAAAAGCTCAATATCTTCAGCCAGTACCAGGCTAGGAGCTGATTGTGCTACAGACCATTAACTGCTCATATGCAAGTTCAACTTGAAGTTGAAGACAATTAAAACAAGTCCACAAGAGCCAAAATATGATCTTGAATATATCCCTCCTGAATTTAGAGACCGTCTAAAGAATACATTTGATGCACTGAATACCAATGACCAGAAACCAGATGAATTGTGGGATGACATCAAGAGCATCATCCATGAGGAAAGTAAGAGGTCATTAAGAATATGAGAAAAAAAGAAAAGACCAAAATGGATGTCAGAAGAGACTGAAACTTGCCCTTGAGTGAAAAGTAGCTAAAGCAAATGGAAGAAATGACAAGATAAAAGAGCTGAACAGAAGATTTGAAAGAGCAACTCGAGCAGACAAAGTCAAGTACTATAATGAAATGTGAAAAGACCTGGAGTTAGAAAACCAAAAGGAAAGAACACGCTCAGCATTTCTCAAGCTGAAAGAACTGAGGAAAAAATGTAAGCAATTTTGCAATATTGAAAGATTCTATGGGCAAAATATTGAATAATGCAGGAAGCATCAAAAGAAGATGGAAGGAATAAACAGAGGCACTGTACCAAAAAGAACTGGTTGATGTTCATCCATTTCAGGAGGTGGCATATGTTCAAGAACAAACAGTATTGAGGGAAGAGGTCGAAGATGCGCTGAGGGAATTGGCAAGGAACAAGGCTCCAGGAATTGACGGAATACCCATTGAGATGTTTCAACATATGGATGCCCCGCTGGAGGCACTCACTTGGTTATGCCAAGAGATTTGGAAGATAGTTACCTGGCCAACTGACTGAAAGAGATTCATAATTGTACCCATTCCAAAGAAAGATGATCCCACAGAATGTAGAAATTATCAAACAATATCATTAACATCGCATGCAAGTAAAATCTTACTGAAGATAATTCAAAAATGGTTGTAGCAGTATATTGACAGAGAACTTCCAGAGGTGCAGGCTGGATTCAGAAGAGGATGTGGAACAAAGGATATCACTGCTAAAGTCAGATGGATCTTGGCTCAAAGCAAAGAATACTAGAAAGATGTTTACTTGTGTTTTATTATTGACTAAGCAAAAGCATTTGATTGTGTGGATCATAAAAAATTGTGAATAACATTGAGAAGAATGGGAATTCCAGAACACTTAATTGCATTCATGAGGAACCTGTACATAGACCAGGAGGCTGTCATTCAAACAAAACAAGGGAATACTGCATGGTTTAAAATCAAGAAGGGAGCGCATCAGAGTTATATTCTTTCACCATACTTATTCAATCTGTATGCTGAGCAAATAATCTGAGAAGCTGGACTTACAAAGAAAAACATGGCATCAGGATTAGAGGAAGAATCATTAACAACTTGCAATACGCTGACAACACAACTTTGCTTGCTGTAAGTGAGGACGACCTGAAGTACTTACTGATGAAGACAGAAGAATACAGTGTGTAGTATGGATTACTCAGAAGGAAGATGGGGCGAGCTACTTCCATAGTGATACTGCCTCGGAAACCCAAGGAGGGGTCGCTATGAGTCGGGGCCGACTCGACGGCAAATAACAACAACAACAACAGTATGGATTACATCTCAATATAAAGAAAATAAAAATCCTCAAAACTGGACCTATAAGCAGCTTTGCGATAAATGGAGAAAAGACTGAAATTGTCAAAGACTTCATATTGCTTGGTTATATAATCAACGCCAATGGAAGCAGCAGTCAGGACATCAGACAACATATAGCACTGGGTAAATCAGCTGCAAAGGACCTCTTTCAAGTGTTGAAGAGTTAAGATGTCTCCTTGAGGACTAAGGTGCACCTGACACAAGCCATGGTATTTTCAATTGCCTCATATGCATGTGAGAGCTGGACAATGAATAAGGAAGACTGAAGAGTTGATGTTTTTGAGCTGTGGTGTTGGCAAAGAATGCTGAAAGTACCGTAGACTGCTAAAAGAACTAACAGGTCTGTCCTGGAGAAAGTGAAGCCAGAATGCTCCCTGGAGGCATGAATGGCTAGATTTCATCTCACATACTTTGGTCATGTTGTCAAGAAGGGACCATTCCCTGGAGAAGGATGTCATGCTTGGTAAAGGTGGAGGGTAAACAAAAGAGGGGAAGGCCTTCAACAAGGTGGATTGACACAGTGGCGGCGGCGATGGGCTCAAGTGTAGCAAGAATTGTGGAGCTGGCTCAGAACCGGGCGGTGCTGTGCATAGGGTCACTGTGAGCTGGAGATGACTTGAGGCACTTCACAACAACTCAACAACAACAAAAAAACTAACCAGTTCAAAATGCCAAAAGTGTCAAGGTTGAGAAGCCCTAGTATGGATGGTCTGGGCTTATGCCACTTTGGTAGGCATCTGCAGTGTTGAAGAGTACCCTCCTCAAAGGGACACTAAGTTGGTGTGGTAGTTAAGTTTGTGTGTAAACTTGGCTGGGACTGGTTGAGTGGCTGGGCAGCTGGATGTAGTATTCCCCATAATGAATGGAAATCAACTCCAGGGTAGAATCTACTGTTCAACAGCCTGCCATGCTCTACCGACCTTGGGACTTTCAATGGACTTGAATTAATGGCCTGCCATGTGGTTTGGTAACATCAGGAGTGTGCCTTTTTACTTGACAACCTTGGGCTTGTTAGTCTCAGCAGCCACTAGCTGTCTGAGTGAAGAAAAGCCTCTAGCTTTTTTTTTTTTTTTTTTTCTGGCAGCAGGAAGCAGAGCAGAAGCCCATGATTGAGGGGGTTTCACCCAGCACCTAGAGCCTGGCACTTTGAAGTTGGACTTAAAGCCTCCAAACTGTGAGGGAATAAACTACTGTTTGTTAAAGCCATCCCATTTAGGTAAAGAATATTCAGAGCAGCACTAGGTAACCAGAACAGTTGGTATGACACACATTCAACATTCTTTTTGCCCACATCAAAGGCTTTTTGATCATGCTGGACTTGCATGTTGATCAAGGGCAGCAGAAATTCCTTGCCTTCAGGCCCACTCACTCTCCAAGGGGTGTGCTTCCTTGCGAGGCAGAGGGCTGCTCCACACCAAGAGCAGCTGGCAGAACAGGGACAGGCCAGTCTGGGTCCGGGTCTATGTGAAGGTGAGTATTTCTGTCCCCACACCCCATCTGTTATACTTTTATTGGCTGTTACTATTGTCAAATCACATCTGCATCTTCTCCCAAGAGCTTGACACAGTTGAGCCTCATGCTGACTGGGGCAGTTCCCACCCAGCCCAGCCCAAAACTCAGCAGGTGATGCCACCAAGGAACAGGCACTCCCGTGCCCCCACTCCCTGTCAAGATCTCTCAATAGTGTTTGCCCCCTTTCCCACATTATATTAATTTATAGGGACTCACCTAAAGGCTTCTCCAGGATTAAATGAGATCAGACAATATGCACATCAAAGTGTCCAGCCTGTCATAATTGCTCATCAAAACAGTTTCCTCTCCCTTTCCCAGCAAAGAAGTATTTTCACCATTACAACCCATCACTCAAACCATTTGAGAAACTTACCAGGAATCACAGTACATAATCTCAGGGTCCAACGAGCCGTTAGAAGTCATCTACATTAATTTTCTTCTAAAAGAAAAACTCCCTTTTACAAGACTCCAAAGATACTACCTAAAAATCCCAGGAAGGGAGGAAACTACGTGTGCAAGTGTATGTAGCGGGAGGTTGCTTAATAGTTACATAACACTTTTTTATTAAAAGAGCAATAGCATTTACTTCATCTCAGGCATTGGTCTAAGTGTCTTATAATACTCACAACTCTGAGGTAGGAACTGAGCTAGGATCTCTACAGGAAAGCTGGCTCTGGAGCCCGAGTTCTCAATCACCATGTGACACTGCCTCTATCCTCTGGCACAAAAACGAAAACCATGTTTCAATGGTACAAGATTTAAAATCAACACTCTAACCCAAGTTCTTATATTATGAAAAGATCAGCTCCCTTGCCAAGTAACTCTCCATCAAGGCTACTTCTGTCCCTCAATGGCAAACCAAGGCTTGCCCTACCTTCAAAGTTACAGGGACTAGGTCTCCTTGGATCTTCTTACAGAGGTCTTCCTGTTTAAGGATTGCCCTTTCTTTTCTGGTTTAACATTCCTTACTCTTTGTCAACGACTGTCACACATGGTTCACACACGACAACCCAAGACTGTACCTGAAGACACTACCCCTTCATAGTAAGGACTTCACATACCTACTACTACAACTCAGGACTTGAGGCAGCTGAAGCTCTAGCAGTTCAGATAGGAAAAATGGGGAATGAAGAATCAAGTGAAGAAAGAGTGAGAAGAACCAGCAGTTCTCTAGGAAAAGAAGCTTGGTGGGCAGTTTCTGCAGCAATGCTGGGATGGGAGTCAGGAAGAAGGAAGCCTACGGGGGCTTCTCTAAATATGTTTCCCAGATCCATAAGTTTTGCCAAAATGCTCCCTGAAGCCCTGGAAACCTGAGAACCAGAAGAGGTGCCTTAGGTTCAGAGCTCAATTATCCAACTGCCTGATCAATGAGAAGGATTGGGAAGCAGATGAGAAAACCACCCTCTAGTGGAGTGGCAACATCTACAGTAACTTCTGAACCCTGAAGGAGTAAGTTACGAGTAAAAATTCTGTTACGGTGTTCTTTCTTGAAAACAGAATTTTAAAAGATGGGGTACCTACAATAATGCCACCATGCATAAGAACAGCAATTTATACTTTCTCAAAACTCAAAGACCCCAAAGCAACTCTGTCAGGGAGATGGGTAGGATACAAGAGCCATCTCCAGGCTCACTGAGGTTAAGGGCTACACAGTGTCATCAGTGAGGAGTGGCGAGGCTGGCATGTGAAAAAGGTCCTTGGGTGTTGCTCTTTCTGTTTCACTATCTTGTTGGGGCTTCCAACACAGCAGAAAGGTAAGACAGGTTGTAGTACATAGCTGCACCTTCTCCTTACAGCAGTTTTTGTTACTTGATTTTTGATGAATAAGTTGAAGTTTTCAAAAGGTCTCTCAGAAGAAAGGGATAAGATATTTAGAACAGAGAAGCATATTTTCTTAATGGTTAAACCACAGGGCTAGGAAAATCCTCTCCATCATCAGGCCCTTCTAGAAGCATATAATCTACTTATCTTTTTAGAGAATGACTATTATCAGTATTGGAAGGCTAATGCTTCAACATTTATTTACTCTGGTGAATTTGCTACAATTGGAAAAATGAATGCTGTTAGCATGAGTCAAGTTACAGGATACAGAAATAGCTTTGATGAACAGAAAGGCATTGTGTTAAGGAAATGATCATACAGCTCAAGTGCTAAACACAACCACATTCATCATATTTCCATGCCAGTCTGGCTATGGAAACGGACAGGAGCCAGGGATAAAGAAAGGCCTGAAGGCATGGAACATCTATGGATGGATAGAAAGGGAAATACAGAAATAGGAACTGTCAAATGGCCTCATTCTTTCCTCTCAAAGACTGAATTTATACCTGGCTTAAGGAAGCAAATCCTCTTTCCATTTTGTCAAGGGGTTTAAACCAATAGGTATAACCCAAGAACATTTTCTATTCAATTCTTCTTTAATTGTGCCAAGATAATGCCCTATACTAGTGACAGCTAGCAATCCTGTATGACTTTTGCCTTGTATAGGCATATAGCTATGGTAGGTATAGACTTGGACTTATAATAGAAAAGGAGGGGCGAGGATGGAAGCTGGGAACAAAGCAAAAGAAGACAATGAAGCAATCATCCTGTGAACACATCCCCACTAGTGGCTGTTTGTATCCATAATCTGTGGAGTTACCTGAGTGTGGGCTAATCTGAAAATCAGAGTATACTACTCCAATATTTATAAAGTGCTTAGTATATGCAAAATTCCATCTAAGACAAGGTTTCTGCCCTCAACGAACTTAAAGTCTAGCAAGGGAAATAAAATTAAAAGTTAAAAAATATATAAATAACAAAAGATATTTTAAAGAAGTATTGGATGAGCAGTGAAGAATGACTTTGACAATGTATTTTTGTATGTTTTGTATGTTTGTATGCTTGGTAAAGTAGACGGTAAGCAAAAAAGGGGAAGACCCAAAACGAGATGGATTGACACAGAGGCTGTTGATGATGGGTTCAAGTGTAGCACAGACTGTGACTAGGGAGTGTTTTGTTCTGTTGTCCACAGGGTTGCTATGAGTCAGAGACAACTCAATGGCACCTAACAACAACAGAAGAAAAAACTCATAGCAGGACAGTTCCAGGCCCCACTCTCTAACAATTACCCAAATCCCCTGCCTCATGGGCTCTCCCCATTCTAACCCACCTTGCACATCACTGCCATAGTCATCTTCCCCAAACAGTGGTAACCCTACTACATGAAACCTTTCAGTGGCCCCCACACATCCACGGGGCAATCCAAATCGCTGCGCCTGGCATGCAAAGTTCCCAAGCAGCCTCTCCTAGCATACCAGGTTACTTGAAGAACTACCTTAAACCATCATCTCTGTTCCACCTCAATGGGTCCTCTCTCACTCATCATACTCTTAACTCTAACCTTGCACATTCCTTTTACACATCTTTGCTTATATCAGTTTCCTGACCTGGAAGGCACTCTCTCTTTTAAGATCAGTTCTTCTAAGAGGCCTTTTCCTACTGAGTGGGCAATCGTTGTTTAAAGGGATGTGATTTCTAATCTTTTTATTAGGTATTCTGTGTCCTATCCCTTCAACTAGCCTATAACTGCCTCTAGGGCATGAACTCAATTCTGCCAACCCTGGCATTAAGTGGGTGCACAACTGACATTTGTTGAATAAATCACCAAACTTCCAGTGCCCAACATTTAGGCTTTCAAAAAATCCTGCTGCTGCTGCTGCTGCCGCTGCTCCTGGTCCTGCTAATGTTAAGAATTCCAAACCACATAGACAAGGCCTAAGTAACTATCACCATGAAGCACAAAGAATCTTTCACAATTGATTTGTTTCTTTCAATTATTCCTCATTATCTGATAAATGACAAAAGGCAATTTTATAATACTGTCTTTCAGCTTAAAAAGATCCAAGCACCAACCTAAAAATCTGAAAAATATTTTGTTTGTTTTTATTTTGTTTTGGAGTGCTCTCTCTCTCTCTACACACACACACACACACACATATACATATACATATATACACACACACCTGTTTGGTAGAGTGAAGCTGTGAAATACACAGGATGTAATTATGATGTTATTTTAACATGACCCAAAAAGACCAACTGTCACAAGGCTTAGTTTCATGCCAAGTTTTAACAATTCATCTATTAAAGCTCAATATTTTATTTTATTTTTCAAGAAAAAAGAAAAAGAATCCTAGTTGCAAACAAATGAAAATAGTAGGGTGGAGTCCCATATGTGTTTTCGCTTGAAAAAATAAATAAATCATTTCCCATGAACAACATGCAAAGTACACAGAGCAGGAAACGGGAAACAGGCAACTGCTTGTATTGATAATAGAAAATCAAACTGTTATCTTGAGGCAGCAAGAGGAAGGAAACTAATCTTTTGACTGAAGGCCTCCTGTGACAGATTAGTCTGAGCGCCTTTAATTCATGTTTGCCAGTTAGTATATTAATAGAACTTGAGTATTTTCCCTAACAGTTTGACCAGCTTCAGGGACAAAAGACATAAAAACATCTGTCTAAATGTATGTGTAGCAAATACTGAATTCCCCATGAATTCCCCATTGATACTCAGCCTGATACACAAACTGTAAAGCCAACTATGAACTCTACATAACCTTGCACCTACAATTTACATCGGCTAAATGGTTCTTGCTTGCAGCTCAGAGAGAGTCATTCTTCTGAGCAGCTAACGTAGAAACCAAGGTATTGCAATGAGAACCTCTGAGGGGAGACCTGCAATAGACTAAGAAAGGAGGCTCCAGATTCCATGGACTGCCTCCCTGCCATGATCATTATTATTATTACTTCAAGGGTGAGCATCTTAAAGTCAGAATCCATCAAGATCCAAGACTGTCAGGGAGGCTGAGGTTATGGGGGGGGGGTGCTTATTCTGAAAACAAATGGGCAGAATAACACAATTAACTACTCTAAAATGAAAGTTATACAGTGAGAACCAAGGTGACATAATTGTAGTGTAAAATGCCAACACCAGGGGGAAAAAAGGTAAATAAATGCCTTAAAGAAACAGAAATAGGACTTCTTGAAGAAATATTCACAAACTGTTTGTTAAATATCCCTGAATATGGGTGGCATGCTTCAAAATGCTTTCATATATATGGGATGTTATCATGAACCCAGTGATATGCTACTCTCCATCTCTACAACACAGTTCAGCAAGAAATGGCCTGAAACTGGGGCCAGAGAGCATCAGTTAAACAAAGGGATAAAAAAAGCCCAAGTCTGCTCCTATGCCCCAGTGGGTATGCTGGGACCATCACTAACTTCCATCTCATTTAACTATTACAACCTGTTCTTTTAACTAAATGAGGAAACTGAGACACAGAAATGGTTCTGGTGATTCACCTGAGGTCACAATTGCAGTAAAGGCATATCCAGGATTATTGTTGTTGTTGTTGTTATGTGCCGTCGAGTCGGCCTGAACTCACAGCGACCCCCCTTGGGTTTCTGAGGCAGTATCACTACGGAAGTAGATTGC
>NW_006921633.1:466196-468339 GCF_000298275.1 Orycteropus afer afer | reverse complement strand
GAGGAGTGGCTGGTGGGTTTGAACCGCCAGCCTTCTGGTTAGCAGTCATGTGCTTTAGCCACTATGCTACCAGAGCTCCTTCCATACTGGGTACCATTTTAAATTTCACTGTTAAACACGTAGTCAGATTGATGTTCAGTAGCCACAAGCATTTTTTTGGCAAGTTATATTACTACGACTGCCCACGTCAGATCAGTCAGGGAGTGAAATCAGGGCCCCTTCCCCTCCCCTGCTGAGGGCTATTAATCTGGTCACCTTGACATACAAAATTAACGGTGTGCTCCCCAGCTGTCAGGCAAGTACCACAGGCTATAACTCAAGGCTGTACCTTCATGTTGAAAGGATTATGAAGAGTTGAGTAGCTTGATGCCAGATTCCCCAACTTTCTCCCCTCTCCACACATGCTGCTGCAGCCTCCTTGGTATTACTTTGATTCACCATCACCTCTCCTCCCCAAGCCTCCCTGTAGGGACACTAAAAAATGTTAAGTCCAAGATAGACCAAGGGCAACTTACGGTATCTTTAAAAAGATGGAAAAAGCTGTGAACTAAACAGGTAACATAGACTTATGTATTACACTTCCAAGGTAGAATGCTAGACTAACTGTTGTGTTATGTGCCGTCAGGTCAGACACAACTCACAGCAAACCTTCCTTAGGTTTCCGAGGCGGTATTACTATGGAAGTAGATTGCCCAACCTTCCTTCTGAGGAGTTGCTAGTGGGTTTGAACCACCAGCCTTCTGTTTAGCAGCCAAGTGCCTTAGGCACTATGCTACCAGAGCTCCCACTAGACTGTTGTTGTTGTTATGTGCCGTCGAGTCGGACCCGACTCATAGCGACCCCTCCTTGGGTTTCCCAGGCAGTATCACTATGGAAGTAGATTGCCCCAACTTCCTTCCGAGGAGTGGCCGGTATGTTTGAACTGCCAGCCTTCTGGTTAGCAGTCAAGTGCCTTAGCCACTATGCTACCAGAGCTCCCACTAGACTAACTAGGAGAGAATTTTTATAAAAGGGCAATGACCATAATAACACATCGTCATCAAGTCAATTCTGACTCATAGCAACCCCCACAGGGTTTCCAAGGCTGTATATCTTTACAGAAGCAGAATGCCTTATGTTTCTCCCATGGAGCAACTAGTGGGTTCAAACGACTGACCTTTTGGCTAGCAGTTCAATGCTTTAACCACAGTACTACCAGAGCTCCTAACTACCGTAATGTTGTTGTTGTTATGTGCCGTTGAGTCGGACCTGACTAATAGCAATCCCTCTTTGGGTTTTCGAGGCAGTATCACTACGGAAGTAAACTGCCCAACCTTCCTTCTGAGGAGTGGCTGGTGGGTTTGAACTGCCAGCCTTCTAGTTAGCAGTCAAATGCCTTAGGCACTATGCTACCACGTTGTTGTTGTTGTTATGTGCCGTCAAGTCAAACCCGACTCATAGCGACCCCTCCTTGGGTTTCCGAGTCAGTATCACTATGGAAGTAGGATTGCCAACCTTCCTTCCGAGGACCATAGCTCCTAACTACCATAATAGTGACACTAAAGATAGGACTTTGGGAAGATAATTTAATTGTGATGAGAAGTAGGGGTATATTACTTTTTCCAAACAACACCTAAAGAAACATTCAAGTCTATCATGTGTCACCCAAATTCCCCAGTAAAGATGAAATTCTGTTCTTCACTTTAAAGAGTTAAATAAAAATAGGCTTTTATTGAAGGAGATGCTCTGGTGGCATAGTAGTGAACGCATTAGTTGCTAACCAAAAGGTCAGTGGTTCAAACTCACCAGCTACTCCACGAGAGAAAGATGAGACAGTCTGCTTCCATAAAGATTTATAGCCTTGGAAATCATATGGGGCAGTACTACCCTGTCTTACAGGGTCACTATGAGTCAAAATCAACTCAGTGGCAATGAGTTTGATATGGTTTGGTTTTTAGTGAAGGAGCCCGGGGGTTATGTAAGAAGATCTGGTAGTGTAGTGGTTAAGGCATTTGGCTGCTAACCAAAAGGTCAGTGGTTTGAACCCATCTATAGAAGAAAGATGACAGTTTGCGTCCATAAAAATTTACAGCCTTGGAAACCCAAGAGGGGTTGCTATGAGTCAGAATTGACTCGATGGCAGCAAGTTTGATTTGTGTGTGTG
>NW_006921633.1:454486-465965 GCF_000298275.1 Orycteropus afer afer | reverse complement strand
TATATTACAACAACAAAAAAATATTTATCAAATAGTGTGGGCGCTGAGCTTTGCTTATGATTTTAAGTCTTCTCCAGCTTTCCAGAAGTCTTAGGGTCAAAAGAATTAGGTCAACATTGGTAGTAGTGGGGGGAACTTTGTTGCACACACTAACCAAAACCAAAAACCAAACTCACTGCCGTTGAATCAATTGCGATTCATAGCGATCCCTCCTTGGGTTTTTGAGGCTGTATCTCTATGGAAGTAGATTGCCCAGTCTTCCTTCTGATGAGGGGCTGGTGGGTTTGAACCACCATTCTTTGGTTAGCAGTCAAATGCCTTGGGCTCTATGCCACCAGAGCTCCTCACACTAGAGTCACATTATCGTCAGACTTTTAAGATAAAAGAGAATACTGCTCTATCTCAATGTTTTTGCACAGATGTACAGAGGCTGATGCTGCCAGTAAGATAAACTGTACCAATGTCCAGCCATTCGTGACAGTTTCTGACCACTCTCTTTAATGAGGATGTCAAAGGTAACTGTAATTCACTGAGTACAAAAATGAAGATTTGAGGGATTCTTTCTTAACTAGAGAGACACGGAGACAAGAAGAAGGAGAAGTCAAAGACCAAAAGACATCAACAAAGCTATCTACTTTTCATGAATACCATTGTGTTTACTTAAATAATCCTTCCCTGAATGAATTAATTATGGAAGCCTCCCATCTAAGATATCACAGAATTCCTCCAAATAAAGTTATATGTGTTATTTAATCTGCAAAGGATAAGCAGTTTTGGAATAAAAAATAGTGCCTAAGGCACCTGACTGCTAACCAGAAGGCTGGAGGTTCAAACCCAGCAGGCACTCCTCGGAAGGAAGGTTGGGCAATCTACTTCCGAAGTGATACTGCCTCGGAAACCCAAGGAGGGGTCACTATGAGTTGGGGCCAACTCAACGGCACATAACAACAACAGCAACAGCGAAGTTGAGTTATCACTTGAAACTACAGAATTTGACAAGGTTATAAATGACCATAAACGCAAAAGAATTGAATAATTTTAAAATGGCTTCAGTTCTAAATAACATTACAAACTAGTCAACCAACGCCCTTTTGGCCAGTGACCATGACCCATGGTAGAAACCATCAGGGTTGAAATGGCAGATTTATAAATTAAATAAGACTATCTCAACTGCAGTGCCAAACCTCAAAATTACAGTTGTATTTGTAAATAAGCCATAGCCTTCATGTGTGTTGGGGGACTGTCCAAACTACCCTTGGAAAACTGTAGTGATTGTGGCAAGATTTAAAAAAAAAAAAAAAACATTATTTTATAAATGTGAGTCTCTCCCTGGAATGAACTAAGAAATTTTAGAGTTTAGCACTATTTTCTAAATGTGTTGAACCAAAATTTTACTTCTCACAGAGTGTTCTCCACTCAGAAAGTAATTCACTAAATAACAGGCTCTGCCTCGATCCACAGTTATATATTTAATTCAGCCAGCTATTTGACTGTCTGAAAAATTTTATTCCATGTAGATTAACAACTGTTACACACACCTAACATACAACCATACAAGCCTCCTGTCATTTTTTTCATCTTAAGGCAGTCATCACCCATTCAACAATCATTTACTGAGGAACTAGTATAAAAAAGGCACTGTGAGGGCACCTAAAAGCACTAAGAGTTTTCTCCTTAAGGGGTTACAGGGCAATCTTCAATTGAGAATTCACACCACTAGATAATTGATACACATACTAAACTATGATTTAGTGATTTTTTTAAGATACCTTAAAATTAAAAAAGAGAAAGTCATTATACATGTGGTAAAACACTGAAAAACAATTCTGCTAACTTCCTTTGTGGCTTCCTGAACGTCATTCAATAGAATAAATGATGATGTAAGATTTCCTTCAAACCCAAACATTACAGGGTTTTAGCAGATAGACCCTATACATTACCTTGTTTTAATAAAGGAATACAGAAAAAGGGGAGAAGAAACTATCACCTCAGATTCAACTCCTCTCCCATGACTTAGTCAACAGGGGTGGTGGCACCACGGGATCCCTGCTCACACTAATCAAAAGTAATTTTTGTTGCTTTTTTAAAAATCTAAATCCATTTTAATAAGACCACTAATCATGATTTAAACTGAGTTTTAGAGGAAAACAATGCGCAGGCCATTTCGACTTACATGAGAGCTGAGGTCAAGTTACCTGAGTCATACTGAACCTACCTAGCTTGTAACTACTGGCCATCACCATAATTTAGGAGCCCCGATGGTGCAACAAGGAGCTTTGGTGGTATACTGGTTAAGGCATTTTGGCTACTAACTAAAAGGCCAGATGTTCTGTAGAAGGAAGATGAGGCAGTCTGCTTCTGTAATTTTTACAGCTTTGGAAACCCAATGGGGGTCACCATGAGTTGGAACTGACTCGATGGCAAGTTTGGTTTTTTGTTTTGTTGGTGCAAAATTAATCACTTGGCTGCTAACTAAAAGGTTGGTGGTTAGAACCCATTCAGCGGATCTATGAGAGAAAGACCTGGTGATCTGCTACCTACCATAAATTATAGGCAAGAAAACCCTATGGGGCAGTTCTACTCTGTCACTTGGTGACACTAAACAACACCTGCATTTTTTTTTTCCAAATGAAAAAAGATAGCATAAATGGGGGGATTAGTTTTTCTGTTCTATTTGTTTTGGAAATATAAATCTGTTGTACAGTGTTGCTTAACTCAAATGCAAATCTCTTCGCAGAAAACAGAATGCAGATCTTCATCATGTACCCAGGTGTATGCCCACATGTGGGCTATCCACCCCATTTTCTTCCCATCCCTATACACAAGGCTTTATCTTCCACTCCATAAAGTCGGGTACTTCAGATAGGTGTGGGGGCCTGGCTTTCTGCAATTTTGCCAACATGCTGGGAGACAGTAAACCAACCCTGTCACAGGAGGAGTATTATTGCCAGTTACCTAGAAACCTCTATGGCTCTAAGCTTGTTTGTTCTTCAGGGTCATTTTATTGTTTAATGAAGACCTTGGCTGTTTTTCCTCAACAGCCTCCATAAAGATAATAATCTGAGATGTGGGAGGGAAGGGCTGGAGGCTCCCAGTTGCTCTGCTGGGGTGGCAGATAGCAGAAGCTACACTTTCAGGACTAGCAAGAGGTGAAAATAAACTACAGCCCTATTCCCTGGACTTGAAAAACAAATCATTTCAGTTGCTGAAGGCATGGATATGAGATGGTGGCAGAGTGAACAATATCAAAATTTTAAATAGGCATTTCCTCCAATCTACCAGTTACATCTATAGCTATTAACTTTCTAGAAATAGATGTGCAAGCACGCAGAGACGTATAGGATGCTCACTGTAGATTTTTAAAAACACTTGTGGTTGCTGGGTGCCGTCTAGTCAGCTCCAACTCATAGTGACCCTACATACAACAGAACAAGACACTGCTTGGTCTTGAACCATCCTCAAAATCTGAAACAACTAAATATATATTAACAAATAGACTGATTAATCATAACATTGGGCAATCTACTTCCGTAGTGATACTGCCTCAGAAACCCAAGGAGGGGTCACTATGAGTCAGGTCCAACTACACAGCAGTGAGTTTGGCTTTTTGAGAATCATAACATGGTACATCCATATAAAACAGCATCTATGCATTAAAATTACCAAAAAAACAGTTACCATCAAATCAATTCCAACTCATGGCGACCCCATGTGTGTCAGAGGAGAACGGTGCTCTGATTTTCAAAGCCTGACTTTTCATTAGTATATCACCAGGCCTTTCTTCTGAGGCCTCTCTTGACAGACATGAACCTCCAATCTTTCGGTCACCAGCCAAGTTCATTAACCATTAGGCACCCAGAGACTCCATGCATTAAAATCGGTAAGGGAATGCTGCAGTGTACTGACACAGGAGGAATATGGCCAAGAATGTCAGTGAGTGAAAAGCTCAGCTTATAGAACAGTAGTGTATATATTTGTATAATCATATTAATATATCCCATGAATACACATTTTTAAATGTAAGTGAGTGCATTAAAAAGTATGGAAAGCTATTTTCCAAACTAGTAGCTGTAGTTATCTCAAGAAAGCAGAATCAGAAATAGGAAGGTGTTTTGCTTCTATATTTCTGCACTGTTTGTTGTTTTTTTTAAGAGTAGATACTCTTTTACGAATGTGCACATACAAGATTTGAAAAATTTAAAGGCCATTTCCATTTTGGGGGAAAATGTGCAAATTCATTTTTATTTGCTAAGATTACTGAAGTTCACCAACAGGTCTGAGATTGATGGGTAGGAGTAAAAGGGCATACACCAGAGGAAAGTAAACTCACCCAGGGCACCACAAAAAAAGGTCGTATGTGAAATGCTGTTTTCAGTGAGCACTCTAAAAATAAATAAAATGTCATCCTAAATTTTCATATCATCAGTATTTAACTACTATAAACCTTACACAGTGTGGGAACACTGATGATATAAATGATAGTCACTGAACAAACACTGAGCTCTATCAGATGCTGTTGTGTGCTACTGAACAATTTCTACTCATAGTGATCCTGTATGACAGAGACAGCCCCACGAGGTTTCCTAGGCTGAAATCTTTATGGGAGATCTCTGTATCTTTTCTCCCTTGGAGCCGCTGTAGGTTTGAATCTCCAATCTTTAGGTTAGCAGACCACTGCTTGACCATTTCACCACCAAAGCATCTTATCAGATGCTGGGGGAGAAATTTTCAAACCATGTTCTGAGAAAGAGATGCGAAAGGAACAAAAAGGAGGCCCTGATGCTGGAACTCCAAATACCCTTCCACCTGCATTTTGCTCCAATTTTATATCCTTTGTTTACTGTGGTTTCACCTAAGATTTCATTTGGGTGAAAAATGAATTTCATTTTTTAAAAGTGCCTAAGGCATTTGACTGCTAACCAGAAGGCTGATGGTTCAAACCTACCAGCCTCCTCCGAAGGGAGATTAGAATCTACTTCTTAGAAGGAAACCCAAGGAGGGGTCACTAAGAGTCATCAAAATTGTCAAAATCAACTTGACAGCAGTGAGAGACAATGGGAAATAAAGATAGGTGCAAGAGGTCTTAGCAGTGTAATCACCAACAGTGCCTCATCAGTAGGTCATCATTATTGCAAGGTCCAAAAAAAAAACCCAAACTCACTGCCGTCAAATCCAATTTACAGAGACCCCTCTCTCCTTGAGTTTCCTAGGTAGTATCACTATGGCTGGAGCTCTGGTAGCATAGTGCCTAAGGCATTTGACTGCTAACCAGAAGACTGGTGGTTCAAATCCACCAGCCACTCCTCAGAAGAAAGGATGGGCAATCTACTTCCGTAGTGATACTGCCTCAGCAACCAAAGGAAGGGTTGCTATGAGTCGGGGCCAACTCAATGGCACACAACAACAACAACAACAACAACATCACTATGGAAATATATTGCCCAATCTTCCTTCTAAGGAGTGGCTGGTGAGTTTGAACCACCAGCCTTCTGGTTAGCCTTAGGCAAATGCTTTAGGCACTACACCACCAAGCTCTACTGCAAGGTAACAGGTGTAGCAAAAGAGGAAGAAACAAAGCACTGGGAGCAAACAGGAGGGACACCAAGTAACCAAGGGTGAAAGCTCCACAGTTGAGGTTTGAGTCCCACAGATAAGACCAGAGCTCAATAAGGGCTCGTCTAACAGCAGTTCAGCTACACAAGTGGGACACACTGTTGACACAGCCCTAAATGGTAGTGGAACTAAATCATCATCTCCCAAGTACATCACCTTTACTGAGTGCTTACCAGCATTAGATATTGTTCTAAACAATTCGCTAAAACTCATTTAATTCTCACCAGTGAAAATAAGTCCTCTTATCAAGCATATTTTGCATAAGAGCAAACTAAGGCTTTAGAGGAACCCACATGATTTGCTCATGGTCACAAAGCAAGTCATAGTCCCAGTTTGAACCAAGGTATGACTCCACACCCCCAATGCCCTAAACAGAATTCAATACTAGCAAGGGCCTATGCTGCAACTGAGATGGAATGAAGTTTAAGCCTGAATGCAGAAAGAGGCTTTTTTCCTCACTCAAAGGGAGCACACTGAATTAAATCTCTTAAGTAGATGGCATAATGACAAGAAGAAGAAGGTATGCTGCAACCTTAATTCTTGACAATTTCTAAACCAGGAGTTTTACAAAATTCATAGCAGAAATCTTCATCAGAGAAAAAAAACTTCCATGTTTACAACAGTTGTTTCAGTTATACCAGGCTCTGCAAGTCCCAGCAAAGCAGGGAGGTACTTACCTCCTGGGTCTGACCCTGGGGAAGAATGTAATTTACTTTGCACCATCAAGGAGACCTTGCTCTCCTCCACCACCACCAATCAAACCCAGGCTTTACATTTTCAACTATCACCTTTAGCCAAAGCTTACAAACCAGTTACTCTCATCCCAACAACCATTAAAATTTCTTCTTGGAGTATGCAACTAATGAACTGCTGAGTCAAGGAAACTATCTTCACATAACTGTTTTTGCCACTGTATATTTTAATGAACAGATGAAAAAAATTTAAATTGCATCTTTTAAAAAAAAAAAATCATCAGTAGCCACTCCTCAGAAGGAAGGCTGGGCAATCCTACTTCTGTAGTGATACTGCCTCGGAAACCTAAGAGGGGTCACTATGAGTCGGGGCCAACTCGATGGCACATAAAAACAGAAACAACAGTGACTGGAAGTTTTTAACACGTCAAGGTTATTCATAACCAGACTTCCAGATGTGTGCTTTCTTTACCTTGGTTTCCACGGCCACCCAACACTTGTCCCTGATAACAACAAGTACCTCATACACCAAACCATGGAAGGGCATGTCTGCAGCCAAGTGAACTGCCTGCTATCTGGAACTGGGAAAGGTCTGCATTCAGATTTGGAGGCTAGCAGCACAATTAATTAATAAAAAGTATGTTGTTGCTATGTGCCATTGAGTCGGACCCGACTCATAGTGACCCCTCCTTGGGTTTCTGAGGCAGTATCACTACAGAAGTAGACTGACCCATTTTCCTTCCGAGGAATGGCTAGTGGGTTTGAACCACCAGCCTTCTGATTAGCAGTTAAGTGCCTTAGGCACTATGCTACCAGAGCTCCCAATAAAAAGTATAGCTCAGGGTAATTAGCAGCAGCAACAAAAATGTTTAGCTGGGTTTCCTCTTTTTAACTAGAGGGTGTTCCTACAGACAGATGCTCAAGATTAATGAAGTTTAATGAGATCTGCAGCAGCTGGCTAATTAGTCTGTGTGAGGAGGAAGCAGTAACAACATGGGGAAAAAGGCCTTTGCTCTAGTTACTCACTTAGGCTTCAGGAATTCTTCTAAAACTGTAGGCTGTACCCTTAGGAAAATCCCAGAAAAGCTCAAAGTGGTCCCAAGGCAAATAAGAAGTTACTGGGAAGGGGAGAGGTTTGCAAAGAAACTAAAGCATGAATGCTGGAAGCCCAAGGGTGGCCTCACTAGCTTAGAAGAGTAATGACTTGGTAGCCCATAGGCAGAGGCAGTTCAGCCCCAGCCACGATTCCCTCAAATGCAACAACAAATTATGTCAACACCAAAGGATACCCATGTGCTAAGCAAGCTGGACAGTCACCATCCTGTGTCTCACTGACGTCCTTGTGAAATCTCATTGCAGAGCATTCTCCGCCCACTTCTCCAATAGTAAGAATATCGAAAGGGTAACCATTACTAAGAAGGAAAAGTACCTAATGACTATGGACAACTCCTTTGGCTCTCCATGCTATACCTGTATTGTCACTAAATTTGTCATGTGTGTACCTCACCTTGCAAGTTTCTCATTCCATCAAGAAACAATGAGGGAGGAAGTTTTGTGGGGTTTTTTTAGGGGGGCGGGTTAAAGAGCAAGGATCAGAATCTCTCAGGATTTTAATTCCCGCCCCCCCATACTGTGCTGATGGCAATACTACTGGTCCTTCCAATTCACAAGGCCTGTGCTTCAAATTGTTTTTCCAATAATGTAGATAAAAACTCAAACTCACTGCCATCGTGTTGATTCTGACACATGGCAACCCTATAGGACATAAGAGAGCTGTCCCATAGAGTTCCCAAGGCTGTAAATCTTTACTGAAGCCAACTGCCTCATCTTTCTCTCGTGGAGTGGCTGGTGGGTTGGCATCACTGACCTTTTGGATAGCAGCCAAGTGCTTTAACCACAGTGCTACCAGAGCTCCTATATTGTGGATGGATCCTTCATTTATTAAAGAAACAGGCTGTAAAGAGCCAATGGAAGCATAAAGAAAGAAAGGTGCCCAGCAAGACTGGGCCAGAAGCTTTTAAGTGTTGTCGGTTTGCTAAGTTTCATGTGCTTTGAGTTCCACATATAAGCCTACCTTTAACTTCTACCAGTCAACACGTCAACAAGGAACAAAATCTACTCCTTATGTATCACTTTAAGTCACCACAAACAATAACACCTTCAAAAGGGATTTTATTTCAAAGAAAAACAGCATTGCAGCCACTGCTGCCACAATCTTTGAGCGTTCCATTTTGACCATTTGGAAGCATAAGCTTTTTCAGAGTTGGCTTCCTTTCCCACAAGGCTGGAGGTAGTCAGAACCAGTCTGGATCTCTCATTCTTATATGGCTTTATCATAAATGAAAACATTCACCTATTAATTATTTATACATCAAGAACGTCACACAGGTATGTCCTAGCAACACCAGACAGCAGTTCTCATCAGCAGCTTTTACCTCGGAAAGGAGAAAAGAAACACTCATTCACAAGTGCAGCTTAGGGATCTGGGTTTACAGGCTGTCTCCAAAGTAAATACTATCAACTGCTGCAGGCTATTTATTTTTGCAGATTTAGGATCTTTTTATCACACTGTACTTTTCTCGCATGACCTAACAAACAATACAGTTATTTTATTAATGCATTGGCTAAAACTGGTTCTGACATTCTCACCAATTCTCTAAAACTTACTTTATACCTAGACTCAAAGGTCAATAGTCAGGTTTTACTGGGATTCACAAAGGTACTTTTCAGAACACCACATAGCAGCTACATCCTCCCAAATCAAAAACTCCCTTGAGGTGTCCAATCTTTAGCTGTGGGCTCCAGTGAGTGAGTGTCTGAGCTCATCTGGTTTTGGTATTAGGAGAGTCTGAGATTTTCTTGTCTAGTGTGTTATGTTAAAAAATAACTCACTGCCATTGAGTCGATTCCAACTCATATCGACCCCCCCGCCCGTGGGTTTCCAAGGCTGTAATCTTTATGGAAGCAGATTGCCTCATCTTTCTCCCATGGAGCATCTGGTAGGTTCAAACCATTGACTTTTCAGTTAGCTAAGCACTTAATTACTGCATCATCAGGGCTCCTACACGTCAATATTACGGCATTTTATTCAAATTCTCAAAAGTGCTTTACAAGTAATTTCTACTAGCAAAAAAAAAAAAAAAAGAAGACATCTACCATCACCAAAACCAAAAAACTCAACAGTGCTAGAGGTACAAATGGTGACAAATAATTTATGCCACTGAAAAAATGAGTATTCACTGTCAGCTGATTCACTCTTATTCTGCCAGAATCACCAAAGCCAACTACCATGAAAAAAAGGGAATAAAGTCTTCCAAGACAAGGACAGGCTTCATTTTTATAGTGTATTCACCATGCCACCTTTCACTTACCTCCACCCAGTAAGAGTGAAAGTTTCAGCAAATCCCTTAGAGTTGGAATAGGCTCAAGAATGTCCACCTTTCAGCAACTGCTTTCACCAAATGAAGGTCTTACCAAAAATGCTAGTCTGGTATCTATAAAAGTATATGACTCAGTCATAATGCAGGAAATGCTCCTGAGAGGCAATATAGCAAAACAGCTAAGAAATCAGACTCCAGAGCCAGAATGCTTGGGTTGGAATCCTTGGCTACCACTTACTAGCTAAGTGTCCTTGGGCAAGTTACTTAACCTCTCTGTGCCTCAGTTTCTTCATCTCCAAAGTGGAGATGTATGCTAGTAACTTCTACCTCATAGGGATGTTGTGTGGAACATATGAATGAATACATGTAAAGTACTTAGTACATGTAAATTAAGTCCACAAGAGCCAAAATACAGCCTTCATTATCTCCCACCTGAATTTGCAACCATCTCAAGAATAGATCTGATGCACTGAACACTAATGACTGAAGACCAGATGAGCTGTGCAAGGGCATCATGCATGAAGAAAGCAAAAGGCCATTAAAAAGAGAAGAAATAAAAGACCAAAATAGATGTCAGAAGACACTGAAATTTGCTCTTGAACAGAGAATAGTTAAAGTGGATGGAAGAAATGATGAAGCAAAAAGCTTAACAGAAGATTTCAAAGGGAGGCGGGAGAAGACAAAATATTAAAATGAAATGTGCAAAGACCTGGACTTAGAAAACCAAAAGGGCACACTTGGCATATCTTAAACTGAAAGAACTGAAGAAAAAATTCCAGCCTCAGGTTGCCATACTGAAGGATTCTATGGGCAAAATGTTGAACAACACAGGGAACGTCAAAAGAAGACAGAAAGAATACAGAATCTCTGTACCAAAACGAATTAGTTGACAATCAACAATTTTAGGAGGTAGTATATGATCAAGAAGAACCAATGGAAGAAGTCCAAGATGCACTGAAGGCGTTGGTAAAAAATAAAGCTCCATGAGTAGTTGGACCTGTGGGCTCAGGATCATAGTCCCAGGGGACATCAAGCTCAATTGGTATAACGTACTACACAAAAACATTGTTCCACATCCTACTTTAGCAAGTAGTGACTGGGACCTTAAAAGCTGACAAGTGGAGGCTTCCGGTAAGATGGAGGAATAGGCAGATGAGCTACACAGACCCTCTTCAACAAAGAAAAGAAAAACCAACTGACAGAGATACAGAACATACTCCTGGAGTCCTGAGCTTTGAAAGGAACTATACAGAAGTGAATGAGGCACCAACTAGTGGAAAACCTTGAATGAAAACAATGAGTACAGAGATGGTCAGAGCTTCAGATTGTGAGCTACTCTGACAGGACCAACAGCTTGAATATTTCCAAGTAGTGTTGGGACCTAACGACCAGCCCTGGTCACCAAGAGCTAAAGGGACGACTGCACTGGTGGCCTATGACTAGGAGGGGAATCAGCAAGGAGGGAGACAACCTGAGCTGTTGACTTTCCACTGTCTGGAGGGCACAGCCATTTTGATTGTGTACATGCAGCAGCCATTTTGGATATTTAAAGTGACCTAGGGCATAGCCATTTTGAATGTTTACAAACAGCAGCCATTTTGGATATTTAAAGTGACCAAGTGAATAACTTGGTAGCAGGCTGGAGGAGCAGGAGAAAGGGTTAAAACCCAGTCACTAGTGCTCAGACGGCTCCCTTGATACCCTCCCAAGAGGGACCGGGTCCCCGGGAGCAAGGTAAGCACGGGCGGGCTGGTGCTTACTCACTGATCTGCACTGAACACTTTCCCTTGTTAC
>NW_006921633.1:446112-446679 GCF_000298275.1 Orycteropus afer afer | reverse complement strand
TTGTAAACAGGGAACCAGAGACATCAATTGACAAATGAGGACAACTACAAACCAAAAAGAGGGAAAAAAAACTGTGTCGTTATAGAACTTCTGGATGGTAGGGAAGTCAAGATAACTACAAGATAGAACGGGCTGTTCTAAACTTGGGAAGAAAACTATAAATCACAAGGTTACCTCAAAGGAAAATGATAAACCTTCACAACAAAAAAGAGGACAAGCATAAATATTCAGCAAATACTAAAATAATAGCAAGAAGGAAGTGATAACATGATTCATAAACAAAACGAGCTCAGCATAGAAAATTATATGGAACAAAGAAATCGACACCATGAAAAAGCACATAATGAATATGACAGCAACAAATTCTTATTTGCCGATAACTACACATCTAGCAAGAGACTTATCTCTAAGATTTATAGCGGAAGAGTGGATGAACAAACTATGGTACATACACATAATGGAATGGTATGTAGCACTAAAAAATAACGTACAGTCTGCAAAACACCAATATGGAGAAACTTGGAGGACATTATGCTGAGTGACATAAGTCAATCACAGCAGGACAAA
>NW_006921633.1:430824-445300 GCF_000298275.1 Orycteropus afer afer | reverse complement strand
AAGGGAGCTAGTGCATTGTGGGAAATTGCAGTCAATGTCATGAGACAAAGTGTATGTGAGCTGCTGTATGGAAAGTGAATTTGCTCTGTAAACTTTCATCCAAATCACAATACAAATTAAAAAAAATAAAAAATAAAGCTCCAGGAATCAAAAGGATATCAATTGAGATGTTTCAACAAACATATGTGATGCTGAAAGTGCTTACTCATCTATGCCAAGAAATTTTGAAAATAGCTAATTGGCCAACCAACTAGAAGAGATCCATATTTACGCCCATTCCAAAGAAAGGTGATCCAAGAGAACATAGAAATTATTGAACAATATCATTAACAGCACACTAAAGTAAAATTCTGCTAAAGATAATTCAAAAATAGTTGTAGTAGTATAACAACACGGAACTGCCAGTAATTCAAACCAGATTCAGAATAGGACTTCGAACAAGGGATATCATTGCTAATGTCTGATAGGGCTTGGCTGAAAGAATACCAGAAAGATGTTTAGCTGTTTTTCATTGACTGTGCAAAGGCATTCGACTATGTGGCTCATAGCAAATTATGGATAACAATGTGAAGAATAAGAATTCCAGAACATTTCCTTGTGCTCATGTGAAAGCTTTACATAGACCAAGAGGCCAACATTAGAACAGAACAAGGGGATACTACATGGTATAAAATCTGGAAAGGTATGTGTCAGAGTTGTATCCTTTCACCATATTATTCAACCTATACTCTGAGCAAATAATTCAAGCTGCACTATATGAAGAAGAATGTAACATCAGAATTGGAGGAAGATTCAACAACAACTTGCAATGTGCAGATGACACAATCTTGCTTGCTGAAACTTAAGAGGACCTGAAACACTTACTGATGAAGAACAAAGACCTTTAGTATTGGAAGAAAAAACAAAAATCCTCACAAGTGGACCAATAAGCAATATCATGATAAAGGGAGAAAAGACTGAAACTGTGAAGGCTTTCATTTTACTTGGATCCACAATCAATGCCCAGTGAAGCAGCAGTCAAGAAATCAAATGATTACTGCATTGGGCAAATCTGCTGCAAAAGTTCTCTTTAAAGCAAATATGTCATTTTGAGGACTAAGGTGTTCCTGACCAAAGCCATGGTATCTTCAATCACCTCTTATGCATGCAAAAGCTGGACAATGAATAAGGAAGACAGAAGAAGAATTGATGCCTTTAAATTATGGTGCTGGCAAAGAATACTGAATATACCATGGACTGCCAGAACAATGAGCAAATCTCTCTTGAAAGCAGCACAGTCAGAATGTTATGTGGAAGCAAGGATAGTTGAGACTTTGTATCACATACTTTGGACATGTTATCAGGAGGGCCAGTCCCCAGAGAAAGATATGCTTGGCAAAGTAGAGGGTCTGTGAAAAAAGAATTATTACTGATACGGATTGACATAGTGATGGCAACGATGGGCTCAAACATAGCAATGACTGTGAGGATAGTGCAGGACCGGGCAGGTGTTTTGCTCTATTTTAATTCCACTAGGAGTCGGAAACAACTCAACCACACCTAACAACAACCAACCAAGTACTGAGAACAGTGCTTACACAGGGTGTCTCTGTAAGTTTTATCTGCTATTACTATTACCACCATCATCACCACCACTAATGGGATGGAAGGGACCAACTTTCCTTCCCTCTCTGCATGAGGATATATTTTTCCTTTTGCTTTCCCTCCCTTTAGCAGCCTGTTAAGTGCTCTCATAGGACTGATTCTGTGAGCCCAAAAAACACAGAAGCCAGAAATGCTTACAGAGTTTTAGTAGTGCCCATCTACCCAGCAGAACCTTGGAGGAGCTCTCAATGAAACAAAGTAACCCTGGTATGGCTAGCAGTACTTTTATGCATTTATTTGCAAGGGGCTTCAATCTGTGCCAGATGATTCACATCCTTTCCAAAGGCAAGAGAACTGAGACACAGATACAAGTCCCTTGCCCAAGGTCACTTCACCAACATAAGCTGCTAAGCACCTGATTCCCTGGACCTGTGCCAAGATTAACTGGCTGCTGGCTAACAAAAAAAGAGGCAAAAACTACAAGTGCTAATAATGTTATTGTTGTTATGTGCCATTGAGTTGGACCCGACTCATAGCGACCTCTCCTTGGGTTTTACGAAACAGTATCACTGTGGAAGTAGATTGCCCAACCTTCCTTTCGTGAGTGATAACAATGAGCAAAAATAATTGTTATGTGCTGTACCATCATCAAGTCAATTCTGACACATGGTTACAGAGCAGAACTGTGTTCCAAAGGATTTTCTTGGCTGTAATTTTTAGAGAAGTATACAGCAAAGCCTTTTCTTCTGCATTGCCATTGGGTGGGTTTGAACTGCCAATCTTTTGGTTACCTACCAAGTGCAAAGCATCTGTGCCAAATGAAGGATATCTATCTATCTATCTATACACACACACACACACACACACACGTGTATGTAGACATACACGCAAGGAGCTCTGGTGGCATAGTGCCTAAAGCATTTGACCGCTAACCAGATGGTAGGTGATCCACACCCACCAGCCACTCTGCGGAAGGAAGTCTGGGCAGCCTACTTCTGTAAAGATTTACTGCCTCAGAAACCCAAAGGGGGTCAACTGTGAGTCGGAATCAACTCGATGGCAGTGAGTCTTTTTTTTTTTTTTGGAATACATATACACACACACCCCATGGGTAGAGGTCTAGCCATTACCCTTCCATGTCCTACGGTTTTATGGCTCCCTCTGTTTATAACCCATCCCTACTTCCAAGCACCCACCTCATCCTGATCATAAAGTTGCAGCTCAAATGTCACTTTCTCCATGAATCTCTCACATCCCACAACCAAAGGAATGTTATTTCCATGCCTTCGACCACTTACACCAATGACCATAAAGATGGCTTAGGACAAGGAATGTTTTGTTCCATTATGCATAAGGTTACCATGAGTTGGAGATGACTTGACTACAACTAACAAGCTTGGTATTGTAATTTCAGTTGGTAGCTGCCTGTTAGCCACCTTTGTTTCTAGCATTAACTTGCTCACCATGACAGCCATTTGCCTATTGACTAGGGATTAAACGGGTGGTAGACTGGATGGCTCCTTCAGATGGCTATAAAGGAGTTCTGAAAAGTTATCCTGCCACCATCCATAGCTCTCACTCTTGGTTAATTAGGAGGCACACGTTTTGCTATTCCAACACCCAGTCTGCAAAGGTGGTCAGCTAGGGCACAATCTAAGCAATTGGCTTCTAAGGCTTCAACAGTGAGTTTGAAGAACAAGTTCTAGAAAATAGTGCTTCTTCACCAAAGTGCAGGATAAAGAAATAGTAGCAACTAGAGCCAAAGGCTATCTTCCTGGGCCTACATACGTGCCCATCAATGTTCTAGCTGTAAGTCATTAACTGAGCCAAGGCAGCAGCAAAGAGGAGAGGCAGATCTGGCTGGGCAAGAGGGATAAAGCACAGACCCTTCCTATCACCCATCTCTCTCTTGAACTCTGCTGCCCTTACCCGAACTGAACCAAGTTTTGAAAGCTGCTCTAAGCACTCACCCAAATGTTTTTCTTTTATGCTACAGGTTAATTCCTGTCTCACTTGAGCGAAGGGAAGAAAGACAAGGTTCTCATGACTGTCTAAGTAGAGGCATGTTGGGGCCCAACTTCCCAAATGTATGTAAACACATTTTCCTCTCCTTTTGTTTCGTAGATTTGTGGACAGATTCAAATGAGTCCTTGATACCCTGAAGCTGAGTCGTCATGCGGTCTGGCCACCACTGAGTCACCCTATCATTGCATCACAGCAGATGTTTGGCTGCAGGTATCCCAGCAGCACAAAATCCAGAGCTCTGCAACACTAGCAATGTGTCTATATCCATGTCTCTAGGTTCAAAAGGATTCTAATATGCCAAGGTTCAGTATCACCTGAATTTAGGTTTACAGAGCTCAAATTACATTCTCCAATATATCCTCACTGCATTTGTCAAATACTGTATTCACATATGGACATCAGTTCTGCCCTTCAAGATAGATAGATGCATTACCCACATTCCACCCCCACCTCCAATAGTAGGTTCCTTGCAACACCAATCATAAGCACTTTAGAAGACTGCATAGAACTTTTTTTTTTTTTTAAACCACTTGATATATTCCTGTCTGAGTGGCACTAGGTAACCAGACAGAATATGGTACTGAGAGAGTGGAGTATTGCTCTGACTGATGCCTAAAATGTGGAAACAGGATTGGAGTGCTTCCTTGGCCTGAGACAATAGCCGAGAGACCCTGGCATATGGTCTGAGAGACAGCAAGAGCAGAGCCCAGAGACTGGCATTAAACAGCAACAGGCTTACCAGCCCATGGAGGAGAAAACTGGGTGCGATTGAGTAGGTGGCTTCCTGGTGGAGTGGGTTGCCTTCAGGCATTAATTGGTAGAAGAGACCGGCTTGAGAAGGAGTAGGAGGTTGGCTGGCCCATGGAGCAAGAAAGCTGAGTGCTTTTTGTGCAGGAGTGAGTTGCCTTCAGCATTAATTGGCAGAAGTGGAAAGACCATGGAAATGGGAAGCATAGCTGTCTCAACCTCAAGGGTAGGACGATGGCCTTTGAGGGTGGAACCACTACAGCTCCCTAGGTTTCAAAGAGCCAGACCTTCACCAACTTGGTTCTGGAGCATGGGGCTGCTCATTCATGTGAGCTAGGGGGATGGAGTCATAGCCGCTGCCCAAGAGTGAGGGGGCAGGGCTGCCATGCCCAAGAGGGAGAGGAACGGGGCCCGCCAGGCCACAGCGGTGAGGTCGCCACTCAGGAACTAGGGGACTGGAGCCACCCAGTGAAGGAGATCTGCACAAATGCCACCCACTGAAGATCTGTACAGGTGCCAAGTTGATAAGGGGTAGAATTGTAGTAGTTATATTTGTGTGTCAACTTGGCCAGGCCTGGTTGAGTGGCTGGCAGCTGGATACATTATTCCCCATGATGATGAGACCAGTAATCAGCTCCATGGTGGAATCTACTGTGAGCAGATGAGTAGCTGCCCTAGCGATGAAGTCTGCTTCCTGTATATAAGGAGAAGTCATGGGAATGGTCTTTAGCTTATGGCACGCTTGAACCCTGTGTGTAGCCATGTCATTGTTCAGCAGCCTGCCATGCTCCGCCAACCTTGGAACTTTCAATGGACTTGAATTAATGGCCTGCTGTGTGGTTTGGTAACATAGGGATTGTGCCATTTTATCTGTCGACTTTGGGCTTGTTAGCCTCAGCAGCCAGTAGCTGCCTGAGTGAAGAGATGCCTCTAGCTTCAGGGGGCCAGGAGCAAGAGGCAGAGCTGAATCCCAAGGGCGAGGGGCTTTTACCCAGCTCCTAGAGCCTGGCACTTTGAAGTCGAACTTAAAGCCTCCAAATGGTAAGAATAAATTTCTGTTTGTTAAAGCCATCCCATTTGTGGTATATTCTTGTCAGAGAGAAACGAGGTAACCAGAACACCACTACTGTTGTTGTTGTTGTTGTTATTTGCCATCGAGTCGGCCCCGACTCATAGCGACCGCTCCTTGGGTTTCCAAGGCAGTATCACTACGGAAGTAGGATTGCCCAACCTTCCTTCCGAGGAGTGGCTGGTGGGTTTGAACCTCCAGCCTTCTGGTTAGCAGTCAAGTGCCTTAGGCACTATGCTACCAGAGAACACCACTATAGCTTTTTGTCTGTTTCCATTGCCCACAAATGTAACTCAGAGATATTAAATTCTGGTATCAGAGGATTTAAGATTTGGGCAGTAGAACGTAGCTAACATATGATACCATTGGTTCTATGTAAAGCCAACAGATTAACCAGCAGTGCCAGAAATACAGAAGCTCTTTCTACTGTCAGCCTATGGACTTTTCTGGATTATTTCCTCACTCATTCCCCACTCATACAACAGAGAATTTGGAGGTCATGTGTTCCAGCAATATGGGACAATCACTCAGTCAAGAGTTCTTGAGCCACCAGGTTCCTTACAGCAGCTTTCACGTCCTGGGTTCCTCAGGTTGTATATGGTGTAAACATGATGGTCACCACCCCCATAGAAGAGGGAGATGAGCTTTTCTTAAATGCCCTGTTTATCTTCCCCCAGCAGATCCTTACACTTGGGCTTCCCATACATTAAGAGGATGGTCCCATAGAAGACAACCATGACTGTTAGGTAGGCAAAGCAGATGGAGAAGGCTTTTTCCTACCCTCTGCTAAGGGGCCGACTCGATGGCACATAACAACAACAACAACAACAACAGCTAAGGGGCTAGACTGCATAGAACTTTTGATGGAAGAATTTACTCATCAACAGTAACAGCTTTATCAGAAATTAATATCTGAGAAACCTGTTGGGTGTGTTTGCTGTTTAAGCTGTTTATTCAATGTGTTGCTAGGTTAAATGTGACTTAATAAAATACCTATTGCAGAAAAGGGCATGGAGGCAGCATTTTCTGACCTCTTCTAACTTTACAAGAGGAAGACAGAATCACCATCAGCAGCCCAAGGCTTATTCCTATGAGACCATACATGACACCACCCTCCGTCCTTTTACTAATTCTGACACCAGCCGTTCCTCCCGCGACACTCACTACGTTCTCTGCTGGGTTCGATAATGCATTGCAGTGCCCACACAGAATTCACAGACAAAACTCACAATTATGGGGTTTATTAGGGAAGTAACAGGCTGCAATTCAGGCTCAGGAACATGTTCAGGATACAATTCTTCAATCAGGACAGTCTCCCCTCTGCTGTGCCCTCAAACATGACCTTCTGGCTCTTGGCCTCTTGGTCTGGCCTCTGCTCTGCTTGGGCAAGTGTTACAAAGTTCTTTTAGCTCAGCTGATAGGTACATCTAAGTGCACATCACTCCATCCGCAAGCCTCCTGCCCAAGGGCACTTAGCTTTCTCACTCTGTGGGCCAGGTAAGCTCATCAATCCATCTCTTGCCCCACTGTGACCATCTCTCTGCTGGGATATCTCTCTTTCTCTGCCAGGGCATCTCTGCCAACAAGGTCCAGTGCAGTAATCTTGGGTCCAAGGATGCACTCTACTTCACCTCCAGCTCCTCTCTCTTGATGGCATGGAAATCCACCTCCCTCTGTCTCTAGGAAGGGTCATTTTAAGCCTGGGAGAGTAAAAAAAAAACTGACCAATCCCAACATCAGAGTTCTACACACCTTATTTGCATGGTCCCACTCAGTAATCCAATGGGAATTACAAAGACTATGGCTAGAAAAGCCATACCAAATAATTCACTGCACCACACCTATGAGTTTTGCTTAATCTCCATTATGAATGATTAAATACACAATGCTCTGGGTTTAAGACAAAAAATTAAAATCAATACATGTACTGATGGACAGCCATACACTCTGCTTGGCTATGTGTCACTCCCTATTTAGAAAAGGCACAGGCTTTAATTTCAAAGAAATGCTGAAAATGGCCCCCTGTTACTGCAGAAGTTGACAAAATCACCCATTTTGCTACTTGCTGGCTAAGGACCCAGGGTATCTCATTTCATCTTTCTGATGCTTAGATTCATCAATCCACAAAGTAGATAAGATACCTACCTCACAGACCTTCTGAAAGGATAAATAATATGTCCATGAAAGTACCTGGCTCATGCTGGAAAGCCCTTCCTTCCTCATTTTTCTTTTTAAAGTCACTTTCAATACAGGAAAAAGAAGCTTGTGGTTTCACTTTGACATCTCACAGGCATCAGTACACTCGTGAGCAATGTGGTGGAAAGGGTGTGTGACCTCTGATTCCAAACCAATTGCACCGATCTGGCCCTGACAGCACCACTAGTTACCATGTGGCCGACACAGGCATGACCCATCATAAATACAAGACAGGCAAAATGACTCAAGCACAGTTCATCACCAACCAATAGGCTGTCTGACCCTGAGCAAGAAGAGTTGACCTCCAGAGGCTCCTAGAAGGAAGAAACCACATCATAAATACCACCACTCAGGGTGGAGAACGCTTTCTGAGCAGCTAGGGGCTGAGAAGTTGCTTCAAAGTGTAGCTACTCCGTGTAGGTTGCTGCTAGAGGACGTTGGCCCACTGCTCACCTCCATGCCCAGCCACGCCTAAAACCTCCTCAGAAGATAACTATCTCCTGCATGGCAGTGTGGAGTAATGGTTTAATGCTAGGGCTTTGTGAACAGACATGTTTGAACCCCAACTCCACCACTTACTAGGTGTTATGACACTGAGCAAGTTACCTCATCTTTCCAATCCTAAATTTCCTCATCTGTAAACAGAGATAACGTCTGTTCCCATCTCTAGAGCATTCCCTTGAGTGTGAAATAATGCACATAAAAAACAACACTGTGTCTGGTACCTCAGTTTTGGTTTCTGATACGGGGAAGATCTGTCTCCTTCATCAGCACACACCAGACCAATTCAGTGGCTGTGAGAACAAAGACAGCCTCATGCCACAATATTTTAGATGGGATTATAAATTTGTACTTGTCATAAGGGGTTCACACACATTATTGTAACTGATTCTCATGGCAACCCAGACAAAGTAGGGAAGAGACGTGTTCTCCATTTGCAGGTGTATAAAACACTCCCTCTTCCTTATATACCCATTCAAATGCTATTTCAATAATTATATCTATTTTGTTCTGTACTTGGTTGTTGACTTTCTTAAGGATGGGAATAGAATTTTTAATCCAGTAACTCTAGTGCCTGGGTGGAACAAATGGTTTGTTCTCATATACTAACATAAAGGTTGATGGTTTAGAATCCAGAGGCACCATGGAAGAAAAGGCCTAGCGATCTGTTTCTGTAAAAATTACAAGCCAAGAAAAACCCACGGAGCAGTTCTATATTGTAATGCATGGGGGTTGCCATGAGTCACAATCGACTCAGGAACAACAAATTCAAGGTGGTTTTTTTTTTTTTTTTTGGCCTATTCAGTGCCTACCAAAGAGCTGGGAACTGAGTTTCTCCATAAGGCAGAACATTAAACAGGAGCTGAGTCATTCCAAAAATCATCATCATTCTAATGATCAGGTTTCCTAATCCAATAGGAGTTTTATTTGTCTTTAATGCCAGGAACCTTAGCAAATGAGATACACTGTGAATTCTCACTGGGGAGGGGGAACAAAGAGAGAGGACCCCTAATCAACTGCTGACTCACTGAGTGACCTATGCCTCACTTCCTCTTCCAGAAGAGCTGCTCCTTATCAAAGAGAGAGCAAGGATCAATGACATAATTTATGTTTGCAGACAATTATGAGCTCAGAGGAAAATGAGGTAAGAAAGGTCATTTCAGAATCACCTGATGACAACAATGGCTGAGAGGAATATGGGCTGCAATCTGGGCTCCCCTTCCCATCTGACTCTCAGCACCAACAAAGGCAGCAAAAAAGCCTCAAGAACCCAGTTCCCTCAGACTCACCTGGGGCTTAAGCCCAGCAAACCACTGCTCTAGATAGAGCCTTGCCGCAATGCCAGTCTGTTCCCTTCCCAAAAAACCTTTTCAGTTTACTACCCTGACAAATATTTTAGTACAAGGTTTTGTGTTCAAGAGCTCCCAGTCAAGCCCAGTGCAAACTGAGTATGGCTTGTAAAAACTGCTTCCTTGTGTTTCAAGTAAAACACACACACACACACACACACACACGTAAAACCTCCCATCTCAAAATTGAAAGTGTATATATTTGCAGAGAAAAAAAGTTTTTTTTAAGGGGAAGGGAAATTGGGAGATGCTGGGGGCTGGGAAGTAGTCCATGGGTCAAAATTAATTCCCACAAATATTTCTTCAGTTTAAAAGGCCAAGTTTGCTCATGAATCTGGTATCGAAATTTCAGAAGCTCTGCATCTATTTGCTCAGAATATGATTTAACTGCAGGCTCCCAGAAAAACATTACTCATGCTGTATCACAGTGAGCAAAGATGTACATGCAGTTAAAAAAAGGCCATTCGTTTTATAGTCACATGATATAAAAACCTGAATGACTACCACACCTAAAAGAATGGATTTCAGTTTCATAGGGCATACTTTTACCTTTTTTGCTATGTAACCAGATTATATCAACATCACCCTAAAACTTTCTTCTGGTCCAACTACTCTTTCCCTATCCCAACCAAAGGAAAATAAAACAACAGAAACAATCTGATATCTAATTAATTTCTAGGGAATTTTTTTTCTCTCTCCAAGTACTTCAGTACTGTGGGCTTCCCTCTCTTTCCTCTCCACCCAAGTTATGTAAATTTCTCAGCCCCCTAATGATGTACCAGGGACTATATAAAGGCCAGTCTGCGAGAGGTCACTGTATCAGAGCTTTAAAGGGGGAAGGAGGACAGAGGTCCCCAGTATCATATCAAAATTTCATTTCATTGAAAAAGCAGAACCGAAGACTCACTACCCAGCCTCAGCCCTTCCTGGCGTTCAGCCACATCTATAGAGATAAAATCATTACTGTGAGTGGCTCATTTTTTCCAACACATTATTTATCAAGTAGCTGGTGGTGCCACTTCTTTTCTCAGAGAAGAGCGGCAACTAGGAGTAAAGTTATCTAACTCACGTTAAAACAACATCTGTGTTACTACTCATATTATTTTACTCATTCATTCATTCCTTTATTCATAAAATATTTATTTATGCGCTAAGGGCTAGAAGGAATACAGGAACGAACACACACACACACACACACACAGTGCCCTCCAGGGAGTTCACAGATATTGACTGAGTTTTATATACACAGTAATAGGTACTTTCATCTACAATTTGGGACTGAAGGAGATTCCTTGGATGCACAACTTTTGGTGCTAAAACCAGAAATTTCTGTGGCAAACTAGAACAAGTTGCTTACCCTATTAATACATTATACCTACTGAATCTTCACAACCACCCTCAAAGGCTATTTATTCTTCACTGTTTGAACAGCTGGAAGAAAATGAGACTGGGTGAGGTCACGATGCAGGCTTATCCAAGCCCATGGCCCATGTGCTTTCCACTACCCCTCCAGTTTCTGAAATGAGAGATAAAGCATCCTAACACACACACCCTCTGACAAATCTCCACACCGTATCACTGCAGCCAAGTTCTGAATCACCTTCCTTCCACTGCTCCCCTGACCACCCCACCCACTCTCCACCACAGACTATGCACAGCTGGGATTTCATCTGCTTGGCAGTTATTGGCAGATAATGCCTAATCTCCTTCTACCACTGCAAGTCTGACTCTTACAGCAAGTCGTTTTAACCTCTGGAGGAACAAATATCTCCCTATTTAAAACCGCCAAAGTCACATCCCAAGATTGTCTTTTACCATTTTGCTTGTGACCACTATTTGCAAGTCAATGATGCCAAAATGACACCTATGGTTTCTAAAGGGTTTCAAGTAAAACATACAAAGGCATCTGCAATCAGTATGTGCTGACAACTATAACTCTCACTCTACAATTTCATCCCAGTTGCACTTAGTGGGGAAAAAAAAAAAAAACTTCACCCAAATAATGATATGGCCTATGTCATTTCCTTGCCACCAAAGAAGAATAGACCCTCCAGGCTTTTTATTTATGTTTTGTTCACATTCTTCAGGAATAAAGTGTGCCTCAGTGATCCTCAAATTAACTTTCCACTTGCATGATTTTAGCATTAAAAAGGCCAGATCTTTCACAAGGTCTTTGTGAAACCAAATATAGGCTAGCCTCTGTCTCCCATGCTACTACGATTACTGTATTTGCTACTTAAAGGTCCTATGCCTCTTGAAAACGAGAGGAGGAGGGGGAAAGAAAAGCTAAAAAAGGCCTTTCAAAAA
Organism: Orycteropus afer afer; assembly: GCF_000298275.1. Lineage (NCBI taxonomy): Eukaryota > Metazoa > Chordata > Mammalia > Tubulidentata > Orycteropodidae > Orycteropus > Orycteropus afer. Next base: position 433,522 of record NW_006921633.1, on the reverse strand, counting down.
GCAAACACAGTAGAGGCATTCAACATATCTCTGGAGAGTGGTTAATATTAGTTTGGCTACAGTAGTTCTCCTTGACAAAGGCAACTCTCTGACCAAGTGTGGGGTGCTCAGGCTCCAGTAGTAACTGCTCCAGACGCTTTGTATGAACTTGACAGAAGCACCACCATTGTGGCCTTCAGCCTACATCAAAACTCATCAGGCCCAAGTGACTGCCCACAACCTTGTGTTCTTTCTAAAGAAGAACATGAAAAGGGGTGTTCAATTAGGTGCATTTTTAAGCAAACTAAATGCTCTTCTAATACACTGAAGGAAACCACACCCAGAACAGGTTTCAGGGGTAGGAGTGATGGGTGAGGCATTCAACTCAAGTTCCAAAGGCACCCCTGCTGGGCCCTACTTTTGCCAATTAACTAGAACTTTTAATCATCGTGGCTGCCATTATTATGAGTGCTTCTTGTGCTCCAGATTTTGTGCCAAAAACAGTTGCCATGGACAGTAACACTTAATTCTCACAACAGTCTTATTACCCAGACTTTGTATTACCCTCATCCCACAGATGAGGAAATAGTTTCAGATTAGTAAATAAACTGCCCTGATTTGGAAAGCAATTTGGCAACATTTTTAGCAACAGGCATAAAAATGACCACATATGAAAAGCTTATGATATAATGTCAAGTGAAAAAGATGCCAAGACAAAACTGAATACATATGATTATAATAATGGTAAATTACATACATATATAGATAATAACCTCAGAAGGAAGGTTGGGCAATCCTACTTCTGTAGTGATACTGCCTCGGAAACCCAAGGAGGGGTCGCTATGAGTCGGGGCCGACTCGACGGCACACAACAACAACAACAACAACAACATAGATAATAACTATTAGAAAGTTAGTATTTTCTGGCATTGGAGGATCCTACATGAACTATTCTTTCATTCTTATTTTGAGGATGTCACAATCCTGCCATTGAAAAATAACAACCATTAAAAAATACTGGGATAATAAAAAGGAACAGTTAGGAATTTTACTTGATCTGTTAATGACCTTCAACCCTGCCCTCGAAATAAACCACTTCCATCTGTGTCACCTCCTGACTCTACTGCTTCCATTACCTGCTCCTGGTGGCGTAGTGCCTAAGGCACTTGTCTGATAACCAGAAGGCTCTCAGTTCAAACCCACCAGCCACTCCTCAGAAGGAAGATGGGGCAATCTACCTCCTTAGTGATACCGCCTCAGACACCCAAGGAGGGGTCGCTATGAGTCAGAGCTGACTCAATAGCAGTGAGTTTGGTTTTTGTTTTCTGGCTTCAGGAGGATTCTGAGGTGGTGACAGTTAAGAAGAGAACTCATATCACCCACCCCGTTCCTTCCTTCTAAAGAGTTTCAGCAGCTTTTTCTCCTGTAATCAATAACCAGTCATTTTAAAGCTTCACCTGCAGACTCAGAGGCAATGAGGCCTTATCAAGTAACATATTTAATGCATTTCAAAATCCGCTTTTAACACCAAAACCTGAACCAAAAAACTAAAACCAAACTCAATGCCATCGAGTCAATTCCAACTCACAGTGACCCCTCCTCAGGTTTCCAAGGAGGTATCTCTACGGAAGTAGATTGATTGCCCAGTCTTCTGGGCAGCTGGTGGGTTTGAACTGCCAGCCTTCTGGTTAGCAGTCAAACGTTTTAGGCACTACGCCACCAGAGCTCCCAAAACCTGAAGGTTCTGCTAAATGTTTCATACGCATGAAACTGGATTACATTCAAAACTGTAAGAATAGCAACATTCATTTAAAATAGGATCACTCAACTAAACAGGAACATGGGGTGGGGTGTTCTATTGTTGCTTTATTATTTTTTATAATGAAAATGTATTTAAAAGGTTTATGTCATAAAGCAGGTATGGACTAAGCTTTTACTTCCCAGGACACTATGCTGAAATTCTGGAAGAATTTAGAGAAAATGGCCCCGAGTATTTTTGTAATTCTCCATCAACACCAAATGAGTAAATGAAAGGAAACTGTTTTCTTAACCTCACAAACTTCTAGAACGTCAGAATTAGCCAGCAGGAAAATCCCAGCCAAATTCTAAGATTTACAAAGCAAGGAATTAACCAACCATATTTTAAAACTCTGTAATCTCCCACGGTAATACTAAATTTTCTTTAATTAACGATTACTTATTCAGATACTCAATAATTGGGTGTGTTTTTTTTTCAGTTAATTAAAATGACCCAGTCTACTTAAAAAGGAAAAAAAAAATTATATATATATACATATACACACACACACACACTCACACACACATACCATCATGTACTCTTTATATAAAACATATAAACTTTAAGCCTCAGGAAAGTCCTAACCATTCCAGGACTATTTCCTACTCTGCTCAAAGCAGGGGTAAAGAGAGCAAGTAGGGATTATTTCTAAGGCAGTGCCTCTCAAACTTAAACGTTGCAAACAAAATACTTAAGGATCTTGTTAAAGTCAGTAATTCTGGGTTAGTCCTGAGATTGTGTCTTTCTAACAAATCTCCCAGGTGATCTGTAAGCCACACTGAGTGCAAGGTTCTAAGTATCAAGCAGTTCAAAATTTGAGGAGGCTGTGACTCGACGGTACATAACAACAACAACAACATATTACTTCTAGGAGCTCTGGTAGCATAGTGCCTAAGGCACTTGACTGCTAACCAGAAGGCT
>NW_006921633.1:392319-430724 GCF_000298275.1 Orycteropus afer afer | reverse complement strand
CGGGGCCGACCCGACGGCAAACAACAACATATTACTTCTGGGGGAGCTCTGGTAGCATAGTGCCTAAGGCACTTGACTGCTAACCAGAAGGCTGGCAATTCAAACCCACCAGCCACTCCTCGGAAGGAAGGTTGGGCAATCCTACTTCCGTAGTGATACTGCCTCGGAAACCCAAGGAGGGTTAGCTATAAGTCGGGGCCGACTCGACGGCACATAACAACAACAACAACATATTACTTCTAAGTTTCTCACATAACAAATGCAACACAAATAAAGTGTGCCTCAGTGATCCTCAAATTAACTTTCCACTTGCATGATTTTAGCATTAAAAACTGTCTCCTCTCGACCCTCAACCTTTAAAACAATCGTCACACTTAGGAGTCAGACTGATCTCTTTTTAAAAAAATTAAAAAAAAAAACACTCTCCTATTTAAAGTCCTTTACCAGCTTCTGACTGCTTGGCCTACTTCCAAATTCCTTAAACTGACTTAGAAAACTGTGGATTCCCTGACTTTTTGCCTTCCTTCTGGAACCTCTCCCTACCATCAGCCTTCCTCACTCTGCACTCAAACAGCAGCCATCATGAACGTGCTTTAACTACCCTGCCTGGGTCCCTCACCACTTGTCTGGAATAAGTTTCCTTCTCCATTTGCTTCTATCTTCCGCTCAGCTCAGTAGAGCTGAAACACAGTCAATCAGAGACACCAATGCATCCTAAACCAAAAACCTACTGCCATTGAGTACATTCTGACTCACAGAGAACCTATAGGACAGGGCAAAACTGCTCCATAGGGTTTCCAAGGCTTTACAAAAGCAGACTGCCTCATCTTTCTCCCATGAAGCAAGTGGTGGGTCCAAAATGCCAATCTTTTGGTTAGCAGCCGAATGCTTTAACCACTGTGCCACCAGAGCTCTGTAATGTGTCCTATACTCCTCCAACCAGAGCACAGCTGCTCATGGAAAAGCAGGTAATCGATAAATATTTGTAAAATAAACAAACAAGATAAAAGAGCAAGCACTGTAATTTTTTAAATACTTGCCCCCTCCCCTAAGTATTCTGTATCTTAGGATCCTTCTCAATTTAAAGCTCGCAAGGAAGATGGGGCAATCTACTTCCGTAGTGATACTGTCTCGGAAACCCAAGAAGGGGTCACTATGAGTTGGGTCCGACTCGACGGCACATAACAACATAAAGATAAGTGACCAATTACTGAGATTTTAAATGGCAGGTCCTTTGCACCTGCACTCACAGAATGAATAAACTGCCAATTTTTTAATTAAGCCAATCCAGTAAAGATTATCGAAGTAAATTTAGAAAAAATTCTTACAGTGCCCTCCTTATCATTTACCTTCCCGTCATTAGTTTTCATAGTGGGTGTTCTCAGAGTTGATAGAAATTTGAAATTTGTCAAGCAAGAGGAAGAAAAAGGCATCAATATCTAAAAAGTAGCTATGCCCTGCCTGCCTTATTGTGATAATGTGCACAAGTGGAATTCCAGTACTAACAGATCAGCGGTTAAATTATTATTAACTGAAATTGTCACCATCCATTCCATTTACCAGGAGAGGGTTAAAGGACAAAACAAACCCTGAAGTGCTATACCACATTTACCAGAAATCAGTAATACTACAATGCTTAGAAGTATCTCTTTAAAAAATTATAGAAGTAACAATACTTTATATTTTCAAAAGTACATAGATGTTTTCAAGGGAAGTTCTTACAGATTATGGCATTTGCTGTTCAACACAACTCTTGTAGAGCAGACCTGACAATTAATCCCATAAGGGAACAGTAGCCCAGATCTCCAGATGTCCAGGACAAGGCCATGGTCAGATGCCACTTTCTGACCTCCCAAATGCTAAGCTGCTAGGCTCCAAGTCAAATTGCTAGGATTTCTGTTTTTAAGGTTAAATGAATCCAATAGATTCGTTACTAAGATTCCTACTCATAGCGACCCCCTTTGGGTTTCTGAGGTGGTAAATCTTTACGAAGCAGATTGCCCAGTCTTCCCTCCATGGAGTGGCTGGTGGGTTTGAACTGCCAACCTTCTGGTTAGCAGCCAAATGCCTTAGGCACACCACCACCAGAGCTCCTTTGTTAAGAATCTAAGGAGCTAAATCAGATGTTTTACTAAACTGTCCTGGGAGCCTACAGGTACTATTATCTTTATCTCTATTTTTTTAAAACTCACATCTCTTTCTTTATTAGTTAGCCCTCACACCAATTCAGTGAGGGAACTAGGACGAATAACTGACTCTACCTGGCAGATGAGGTGATGGAGCCCTAGAGATGCTAAATAGCTTATCTAATTTAGTAGGACAGAGCCAATTCCTAAGTAGTTAACTGCCTTTTCCACTATTACACAATGTTGTTCTAAAACATGTATTTTCTCAACTCTTCATTCTTCAACAAAAAATAAGTTATACATGTTCCTTTTTGGGAGCAGCTCATGCAATCAGCTCCTCCTCTCCTCCTCAAGAAATAGGAAAAAGGACAGTAGTATGAATGATCCAATAAGGAAATGCTCCTCAAACTTTAAAGAGCTTTGGTGGCACAGTGGTTAAAGCAAAAGGGTGGCAGTTTGAACCCACCAGCCACTCTGCAGGAAAAAGCAGCAGCAGTCGGCTTCCCTGAAGACTACAGCCGCAGAAACCCCATTGGGCAGTTCTACTCTGTCCTACAAGGTTGCTATGAGTCAGAATCAACTCGATGGCAATGGGTTTGGTCTCAAACTTGAGTGTGCATCAGAATCACCTGGCAAGCTGGTTAAAAACACTTATTGCTAGGCCCCAAAGAGCTCTGGTATAGCAGCAGATAAGACATTTGGCTGTTAACCAGAAGGGCAGTGGTTCAAACCCACCCGCTGCTTTGCAAGAAGACAATGAGACCATCTATTTCCGTAAAGATTTATAAGCCTTGGAAACCTGATGGGGATCACTGAGTCAGAATCAACTCTATGGCAGTATGTTTGGTTATTGCTTGGTCCCACCTCTACAGTGTCTGATTCAGTTGGTCAGAAGTAGGAGCCTGAGAATTTGCATTTCTAGCAAGTTCTGAGGACTTCATTTTGAGAACCATTGCAATAAAGTAGTCCATAACATTAACTTCATTTACTCTTTTAACAAATATTTAGTGGAAGTTGTGTAAGACAGTTTATATCAGACGTTTGTCTTTATGCTCCCATACTTTGTGAAATATAGACAAAGCAAAAAGACAAATACTCAGACTGCAACAAAAAGCACAATGTGAAAACCACAGGAGAATAACCAACTGCTTACACTTTCCATCTTAAAGGGAAGGAATCCAGGCAGGGATTCTGACCTCACCTCCCTCTTGGAATTCTTCTAATAGATGGCATCTGAGCTGAGCCTCAAAGGCATGATCCTGACACATCAAATGATTCCCATGGAAGAAACCAAGAGAGCAAGGATGGGAAAATGCAGGATAGGATGGGTCTGGGGAACCTTGAGTACTGTGAGCAGAGGAATAGTGAGAACTGGATATGGCATGGGCTGGCATCACCTGCCCAAGGGTTTGCACAGAGGAGAGCTCTTTTGGGGCCTGGCTTTAGGAAGGCTGGGGGTACATGAGTGTGCTTTAGGAAGCCACACAAAGAGACTAAAAGAGAAGAAGAGTGGGGCTGTGAACTGATCCTTTCCCCAGGGACAGAGCATGTGAATAGATGATTTGGAACACTGATCATCTGGAAAGCTTTCTCAACATTCAGAAAGTCCCATTACTTCACACCCCTAAGAAAAATAGTACTTTCTCGTCAAATGGAGCTATCACCCTCCTCTTTTATGTAGCTGGCTTCCAAGTGTCCCTTAAAGGTCTTTCCAGTCAAACACTGGGTCTGAGCTGAAAGAGTTGTGTTCCCTATACTGTCAGTGCTCCTAGCTGACGAAAAACAGAGCTTCATATTTCCACAGATCTGACTAGTTCTCTGAACACATTAATTTTCCATGCCAGCAGATTGTATTTATGATATCTGGATAATGGGTGCTGTGGTCCAAATAACCCACACTTCGTGGAACTGTGGAAGGAGCATCAAATTTGGAGTCAGAAAACCTGTATTCTAAAAAGCTAGCCAGAATACTGGCTGATCTTAAGCCAATTATCTATTTCTTTACCTATAAAAAGTAAGAGAGTATGTACCTCACAAGATTATTAACAGTACTAAGGAAATGCACATTTACTTAAGCATTTACTATATATTAGATCCAATGCTAGGTAATTTTCATATTAATTAAGCAAAATGATAAGACATTAAAGTGCTGTGCACACTAATTATTATTATTACTGCATCATTCAAGAAAAGTTTTACCTCATAAATCTGTTAAGTACTTTTAAATTTCAGCCTGACATTCTGAAATACTGGAGAAAACTTTTTTTTTTTTTTTTAAATGTGTGTATGACTTATCCCACAAAGCTGTATGGGTTGAAAGAACTACAGTTCTGGCAGGCACCTAGATCAAAAAGCCAACCTTTTATGCATCTATTAAACCCAAAAATGTTTTTGATTAATCCTGCCCCCAATCTCTCCCTCCAAAAAAACAGGGTTACCATTTGCTACTCTTTTCACTCTCAAAAAGGAAATATTTGAGGGCTGTTGCTTTTAGGTGCCACTGTTCTAACTCATAGCAACCCCATGCAAGACAGAATGAAACTCTTCCCGGTCCTATGCCATCCCCACAATCATTGCTATATTTAAGCCCATTGCCGCAGCCACTGTGACAATCCATCTCATTGAGGGTCTTACTCTTTTTCACTGACCCTCTACTTTACCAAGCATGATGTCCTTCTCCAGGGATTGGTCCCTCCTAATAACATGTCCAAAGTACAAGAGACAAACTCTTGCCATCCTCCCATCTGAGGAACTTTATGGCTGTACATCTTGTGAGACAGATTTGTTTGTTCTTCTGGCAGTCCATGATATATTCAATACTCCTCATCAACACCATGATTCCAATGAATCAATTTTTCTTCAATCTTCTTTATCCACTGACTAACTTTCGCATGCATATGAAGTGACTGAAAATACCATGGCTTGGGTGAGGGACACCTTAGTCTTCAAAGTAATACCTTTGCTCCCTAACAGTTTAAAGACATCTTTTGCAGCAGATTTGCCTAATGCAATATGTCATGTGATTTCCTGACTGCTGTTTCCATGGGTAGTGATTGTGAGTCCAAGTAAAACAAAATGTTTAACAATTTCAATCTTCTCTCCGTTTACCAAGATGTTGCTTACTGGTCCAGTTATGAGGATTTCCGTTTTCTTTATGTTGAGATATAATCCATACTGAAGGCTGTAGTCTTCGATGTTCATCAGTAAGTGCTTCAAGACCTTTTCACTTTCAGCAAGCAAGGTTGTGTCAACTGCGTATCACAGGTTGTGAGTCTCCTCCAATCCTGACGCTGGATTCCTCTTCATAAAGTCCAGTTTCTAGGATTAATTGCTCAGCAAACAGACTATGATAAAGGATACAACTCTGATGCACATCATTCCTGTTTAAACCATGTAGTATCCTCTTGTTCTGTTCGAATGACTGCACCTTGCTCTATGTATAGGTTCCTCATGAGCACAATAAAGTGTTCTGGAATTCCCATTCTTCACAATGATATCCACAATTTGTTATGATCCACACAGTCAAATGTCTTTGCATAGTCAATAAAACATCTTTCTCGTATTCTCTGCTTTCAGCCAAGATCCACCTGACATCAGCAATGATATCCCTCATTCCATCTCCTCTTCTGAATCTCACCTGAATTTCTAGCAGTTCCCTGGCTCATGACTGCTGCAAATATTTTTGAATTATCTTCAGCAAAATTTTACTTGGCTATTTACTTTAAATTTTCTAAGAATTTTAAAGCAAATTTCCTTCATGAAAAAGCAGGTGAAACCCCGCAATTGTTTTTCCTTAAGATTTAAGAAATTCAGTAAGACAAACAGCTACATATAACAACAAACAATTTCTTAAAAACTTAAGAATATATTTTCTTTATGATCACCAGTAATATTGTTTCTCTGAAAGTTAAGAAATTCAAATTTAAGAATTCAACAAGACAACTCTTGGTACTTGAGAGTAAACATTCCCATGGCCTGAAATTCTTTACTCTTTGTAACTCTCCCTGCTCAGTAATACAAAATTCACTGAGCCAGAAAAGCCAGAGAAAACACTTTCTCCAGAAATACCAGATCTGGATGTCAGGATGAGAAGGTAAATAAGGCAGAAAAAAATCATTTTATAACCTTTCAGCTTGACTATGTCTTCATCTCAGCTCCACCACCAGCACCAACAGACTCAGTTCCCTGTGGGAAGTTAGGGTGGGTGGTTCACAATGTTGTATTGTCCTTTTTTTTTTTTTTTTTTGTAGAAATGTCATATTAATACTAATATCTAGACATCTAGGAGAAGAAACTAGCACAACAGCAATGTGCAGCCTAAGCCTAACGATGCTTGTGACCCTGAACAAGTTATTTATATTTTCCTATCTCCTCATCTTTAAAACCTCATAGGTATGTTATCAAGAGTAGGTAAGATATTACAACTAAAGCTTCCAGTAAAGTGCCTGATATGTGGTAAGCACTCAATGAAACCTCTTTTCCTGCCAACTCCCTCCAAAGTGACAAGATGCTTTATGAAATAATAGAAAGATAAGCACAGTCTTTAGATGAAATGGAAAGCTGGGCATCTGAAGCATTTTGAGGCAGAAAATAAAGTTGAAACCCAGTGTTGAGTTTTAAGAACTGAAGGCCTACCTGCCAAGAAAGTTCTACTAGAATGTAAGAGGTGTAAGGTGAAGCACATGGGCGGCGCCATTTGAGGGAGGGTCCTGATTGCCAATGCCAAGCTAAGGTGTCTGAAATTTAGTTTACACAATAAGCACAAGCAAAGGTTTTTGAGCGGGAGAGCACCATTCTCCAATAAGGTGTTAATCTGACTGATATGAAACTAGAGAGAAGATACCATTTTTCTGCACATGTAGGTTGACTTCTACTGTGTTTCAGTGTTCCTCTCTTACTTAAAAACAAAAATAACTAATCCATCTTTGTAAGATATATGAATTGACTCTGAGAAAGGTGGTAACTTAATTTTGCAGATGAAAAATTTAAGAGTGAGCACACATCCGTAAGCAAGCAAGTTGAGTTTGGGTGTGTGTTGATTCTGGTGGTTAATGTTGAAACCATCAGAGGTTGAAGGTTCTATCTTCTTTGATGCTAGGAGCCTTACTGTGATAAAGACATTACTCTGTATTTCAGTCCCTTAACACAGTATATACTTGTTTACTTACTCATAAATCTCTACAAATTATTTTATCTAGATAGACCAGACTCATTTTAATCTCAGACCTCCCTAATCTAGAACACCAAGTCTAAGTCTATGGTCTCTCCTGAAATTTTTAGGATCCACTGTAAATATATTTGAAGCCAACAATACTATAGAAAATACTTCCATAAAATCACAGCACCATCAAACATAGACACTAAATGAAATAATACCATATAGGAGTCATTGGAAAACCAATACAGATTTAAGGGAGCAGTTTGCCAGTATCAGGTGGTAAGTGCTAGGAATGATTACACAGAAGAGTTTAAAAAAATAATAAAAGAAAAAAAAGGCAGCCTTGTAGATACATATAAAATTAAATCAGATAGAATATATATGCCATCAAATATATGTAATGATTGGAAGAACTGTAAATACTAAATAAAATATCAAAGGGGGGGTGTCAAAATTCTCCTATGAATGCTTAAAATGCAATCACTTCCATTTGTTACTAATGCCATTGCCAAACGTTTGTAATTCTCCTGGGATCCACCATACTTGAAAGTTAATTCACCCTTTCTCAGTTCCTCAACATGGGTGGTTTTCTGTTACAGAAACACCAACACCAAACTTGTGAAACTTCTAAACCACAAAGTTTAGAAATAAGGGTTATCTGAAGCTGAATTAGGGGACAAAGGTCATTTAAAATAAACTAAAATAAACCTGCACCACAGAAACATGAAGCCCACCCCTTTTGAAGGGATTTCCTTAAGAAGCACTTAGAAGGTAAAATACCTTGGGCACATGGTGATAAATATATTTTTTATATATATTTAAATTTTACATTGCCCAGAGAGGACAGTTTAAGACATTTCCTGTGTGTAAGCTCCACCCTTCTCTGTGAGCAGTTTTACAACCATCTTCAACCCTTTCAGAGTAACAGCTTTTGTTAGGGGTGGGCCTATGGGTGCACTCCTCCTCACATGTTCTTTTATCTTCTCCTTGTCTTGCATTTCTTCTGAGACTACAGGAGTGGACTGACTGGTTCGAGGAGCCCCCCAGTGGGTGTTTTCCCTTGGTGGTATGACACAATTAAGTGGGGGGGGCCAGGACCATGTGAAGAAGAGGAGCTTTCTGAATCCTCAGGACCTAACATTCTGGAAAGGAGCTCTGTTGGTGTAGTGGTTAAAGTATTTGGCTGCTAATCAAAAGGTCAGAGACTCAAACCCACCAGCTGCTCCACAGGAGAAGGATGAGGCAATCTGCTTCTGTAAAGATGTACAGCCTTGGAAACCCTTGGGGACAGTTCTATCCTGTCCTATAGGATCACTATGAGACAGAGTCAATTCAATGACAGATTTTGATCTGGTTAACACTGGGGCTTCTAGCACTGACCCAGGGATAACAGACACACCCCTGTTTCTCTGTTTGCCACTTGCAATTTACCCTTTACCAACCCTGGTCCCTTTAAATTGTATTTGAGAAACAAATTCCACCTTCTAAGAGCTCAAAGGGAGCTCTGGTAGCATAGTGGCTAAGACACTTGCCTGCTAACCAGACGGCTGGCGGTTCAAACCCACCAGCCACTCCTCGGAAGGAAGGTTTGGCAATCCTACTTCCGTAGTGATACTGCCTCGGAAACCCAAGGAGGGGTCGCTATGAGTCGGGGCCGACTTGACGGCACATAACAACAACAACAACAACAAGAGCTCAAAGGGAATGAACCAAAGACACATAACCAACCATTCCCTCAACTGAATAGAGCTTCCTCTTTACTTAACTGCCCCAGGAATGCAGCAGAGCCCAGCAAATGTTTAAAATCATGTCCTGTTCTATCTCTTGTTTTCCAGAAAAGTGTCATTACTGTCAACTATTTCACAAGATAAATAAACCTATGAATGAAATATATCCTCCTCCTTTCCCAATGAAAACATTCTAGGACTGCACTGCTTCCTTCCTTCCTCCTCCTCAAAGGAACCACATTTGTGGCACCAAGAAAAGTTAAAATAAGAAACATGTACAGTCTATGGAGGCTACTTTTCAGGCCTATTACTGATTCCAGGGGCTTCCAAACGGAAGGAGTTCTGTTTTCGCTTATGAACCCTTTCTTTTATGTAAGCCCTGAAACACCACTGGCTAGGCCTGCTGGCTGGGCTGGGACACCAAGGACTGCAGGGGACAGGCAGCCTCAAGCAGAGCAGGGGGGCAGGAAAGCTGTGTGTTCGCAGGACCCTGCTCTCCCTAAAAATAATGTGGAATGAAATGTTGGATTCATCCAATTATTGAGCCTAATTTAGCGTCTTAAAAGCCCATAATTGATCCAACTATTCTAACCCATAGTATTGGAATGACAATAACTGGCTTTCATTATAAATTATATAGCCTACTAAATTGATGGGAAGGCTCTCCCCTAACACAATACATCAAAAGAGTTAAAATTAAGCTGAGGAATCAAAACTGTAATTTACCAAAGGCTTAGGAACAAAAAGACCACTCCCTCCTTCTCTTTGCTATTGTTCTGCAGGACTGGGTCTAATACAGTGCACTTTACACCTTTAAGGCTTTGGAAAGGTAAGAGGCTGGGGGCTGGTAGGCAGACGCGACCCGGAATCCAATACTTGCATACCAAAAGGTCTATTAGCACTGATCTCCTGAGATGCAAAGATAGCTAAAAACAAGAAAATATGTGTGAAACTGGGAGCAGACAACTGACAATCAAGAGAGCCAGAGTGAGGGACTCCAAATGGTGGATTTTCTGGAGTGTGAAAAACTGACTCCCTTAAAGTAGTGAATGAGGTGCTCGCAGCCAACCAGAAGCTTTGGGGCCGGGCCGTGCGGCCGCCGGTCTTCATTAGGGTCACACACCATATGGCACAGATAAAGATTCAGAAGCCCCGTCGGCACGGCTGCAGGGCAAGCCCGGCCTTCGGGAAGGGGCTTACCTTGGAGCTGCTTGAATCTCCCTTCCAGCTGGTTGTAGTTGTAAGGCACCTGCCCCGTGTACCCCGGCGACAACGACCCGGAGATGCTTGACGTCCTCTGCAATTCCATTATGCCCGGCGTAACGCTCTGGCGAGCTGCACCGAGAAAATCCCGCTTCGGCCCCCTCCAACCCCCATCCAACACGCAGCTGCTTCCGCACGGCTTGGCTCCCGGCCCCAGCGAGAAAGGTTGACCCTTAAGCAAGACCCATTCCGGTCTGAAAGTCCAGCAGGGTGATCTGATAGGAAGTTGGCCGCAGAGGAGTCCACCTTAAGCTCAGCCACGAGTTACCACTCAGGCACCTAATCCCTTGTTGCTTTCCTTCCTTTTGTGACTCTCGCCTAGAAGCTTGAAATAAATTACAGAGAAGGGGCGGGAGGAAGGAGGGAGGCGCAAGTCCTACTTAAATTTTTTTTAAATATGGCCAATCCTAAACATGCCACAGTCGCCGAGCCCGGGAGCTCGCGGGAGCAGCGCACACACCTCCTCCCAGCTGCCCGCGGCAGCGGCCGCCGGTTTGTAATTTAATCAGGAGCCACTCTCCGTGTGTTAGATGGTGATGTCACCTGATTAGCATAACAGCATTGTAGAGGAAACGCAGGCTGAACCACCAGGAGAGGTTCAGGGGAGGCCGTCAGGCCCGCGGCCCCTCACCGGACCCTCCGTCCCCGCTCCGCCAGCGGCCGCCCCCGCCCACCTCCCGCCGCGGACGCCGGACTCGCCTAGGCCCGGGCCCAGGACGCGCCGCCAGCCCGCTCTGCGGTGGTACCTTCCCAAACAAAGCTGGTGGAATTACAATCTTTTGTTAAGAGCCTCATGTAACGGAAAAGTCTCCGATTACTATCACATGAAAAGGAGAGCACGCCTGCCGGGCGGCCCGAGAGGGGAAGCCGCGCAGGTCTCAGGCCCACGCGGCTCATTCACTATTTAGCGTTGGCGGAGATAACGCGGACTCAACGACCGCGCACCTGGGCGCGGGAGACGTCCCTACTGCGCGGGCGCCAAGCACGCGGCTGGGCCGGGCCACTGTAAAAAAAAAAAAAGTTAAAACACAAGTCACTCCGCGCACTATGCATGGCCACAACGAGGGAATATGTAAAAATGTACCCTCTTTTGAACAGACTTATCCTGCCATCATGGGATGTTAACTCGAAAGTTTTTTGGGGATACCACTATCCTAAAGAGTAATTCAATGGAAGGAAGATTTACCGGAGCACCGGTTTGCAAGGCACTGTGGGAGAAAGATACACACAGGTAAAAACCACAATGATCCCTGGCTTAGTGGAGTTTACAACCAGTTGGGAGATTAGAGAACTAAAAGTACTCCAGTCCTACTTTGATTTTAAAACAGGCCTCTAAACTTTCTAGTTCTCCAGATTTTAAAATCTCTCATCTCTCCCTTATGTCATCGATCTCAACCAAAAATAAAATTCTCAACATAGAAAATAACACTGATCAAAATCTAATCTCAGGAAATAACTGCCCCTCCTTTTCCTCACTAACTCTGGCAGACAACAAATTAGAAATTTGGCATTTCCAGCATGGAGCCCTGCAGCAGTACTTACTGAAGAAGGTAATTTCATTCCTAAAGGATTCCAGTCTTCACTAAAGAGCTGGGCCCACTCTTAGGGTTTACTTAAATCCCCCAGGGCACATGTAATTCAAGCAAGTGCATCCTGTCCAGGGCTAGAGTTAAACCTAGCCTAGCCAACTGCTCAACTCTGAACAACCCCCACTCTGCATCTACACAAGTAGATTTTTAATACATCCAGAGATTCATCCTTCAGCTTTTTAAGCCAGGCCCAAGAACTCATCATCCAAGAGGCAGAGCAATGTCAAAAGCCCTTTTACAGATGTGCTGATAGAAACTAGGCAGGAAGGCAGAACTCAGGTTTGGGAAGGAGCATATGACTACAACTCTGAAGACCTCAGTTTCTAGTCCTAACCATGCCTCTTTAATCACCCTATGATCTTAAAAGAAATCCTGGATTCTTTCTAAGCCTCAGCTGTCAGATGGGAGTAATTAATGTCTACCTCTACAAGGTCATTGAGGGGATGATGGAAAAATTCTCTAAAAACTGTCAAAATACTATTCAGAAATTAGATGATGTGTTTTCAAAAGTCACCTCTCCTTGCATTTCCACATAATATATCAAGGCTACAAATAGGAAATTTTCTCAATTAAGGTCTTCTTAACTGGCCCCTCTTGATTGTTAAATATACTGATAAAGTGACAAGTCTCTTAAGTGTCTAGTTAGAGCACAAAAAATGAGAATGCTAAGTGCTTGCCAATTTATAATGTTTTATTTTTAATCTTTAAGCCACTAAATGAAGAGTGTATTGAGTCACCACTTCTAGTATCTCTCTTCCAGCTCCCTTTGGTATGGGACCCACCCAAACCCACTGCTGTGGAGTCCATCCCGACTAATGTTGTGTTGTTGTTGCTGTTACTTGCCATGGAGTCGGTCCCGACTCATAGCAGCCCTAAAGACAGGGTGGAACTGCCCCATAGAGTTTCCAAGGCCATAAATCTTTACAGAAGCAGACTGCCACATCCACATCCCCTGGAGCAGCTGGTGGGTTCAAACTGCTGACCTTTTGGTTAGCAGCCAAGCGCTTAACCATTGTGCCACCAGAGCTCCTGCTATGGGAAAATATGTGAAAGGAGCTTTCTAATTAGCCAGGTTACAATGTGATGGAGGTGAAGACTAAGACTAGTGACTATGGTTCCCTCAAAGCATTTTAGAGGATGTATAGTGGTGTTACTAAGTACCATCAAGTTGATTCCAACTCATAGTGACGCTACGTGACAGAGCAGAACTGCCCCATAGGGTGTTCTTGCCCATAATCTTTTTGGATATATGGTTCTCCCATGGAGCCACTGGGTAGGTCTGAACTGCCAAACTTTCGATTGGCAGCCAAGTACTTAACCGTTGCATCACCAGGGCTCCCTGGCGGATGTATGTAGCCCCATGTAGTCCTAAAGAAGAGATTTAGAACAAGCCAAGCAGAGTGAACTCATGAAGGTATTGGAAAGGTTATGAGGAAGGGTTTAAAAACCCTACAGCGGCAGGAAGTGAAAAGAGGGGCTCCACTTGGTGTGTTGGGACAGGGAAAACTAGGATAAAGGTCCATTTCCATGGTGGTCTATATGGCTACCTCCTACATAGCGCAGGAAAGAGGTGAGAAAAGGAAAAAAAAAATCACTGGTTCCTTATTCAGGCAGTATTTACTGGGTGTTCACTGTGTGCAAGGCACATTGTTGAGTGTTGTAGAGGATTCAAAGATGAAAGTTGCTGGCCAAAAAAGACAGGTCAAATATGCAAACAGAGAAATATCAGAAGAATATGTCAAAGGCCATCTAGAAGGAAGCTGTAAGAGTTGAGAAGACAAGGAAGTCACACACATCTGCCTAGGAAGGCAGGTAAAAGAAGACCTGCAAGAGGGACCAACATTCTGACCAGACCTTTAATCAGAGATAGACTATCAACAGGCTGGAAGGAGAGAAAAGCCTCCTCCTCTTTCAGTGAAGGAAAAACAGCTCAACTAAAAGCACCGAATGTCTGGGGAACGGTGAGTGCTGCTGTTTGGCTGGACTATAAGGGCTGCACTGACTCAACAGGCTAAGTGAGAAGCCATGCGAGGCAGCCTTAGACCGAAGCCTGGACTGGGAACTGTTGGGAAACTTCTGAGCCAGAGAGATCTGGGGTCTGGGTTGTTCTGTAGGGATGATTAATCTGCAAATGGTAGGTTAGAATGAATACAAGGGAGAGAGACTGAAGGCAGTGAGATCAATTAGGTGGTTACTGCAATTGTCCAGGTCAGAGGACTAGTCAGGGTGTGGCAATCAGAATTAAAAACGAATGGGCTGATGCAAGAGCGAATCCACAGTATTTAGGTAACTGTATGTGAGAGGTTCAGTGCAGAGGACTGAGAGAAAGAGAGCTGTTTTGAGGTATAGAGGAGGACTGAAAATTTCCTTCTAGGTATGTGGAATTTGAATTACCTGCAACACCTTCAAGTGGCATGTCCACAAGGCATCAGAGATGTAGAACTAAAGCCTCGGGGCTGAAGATGAAGTCATGGACAGAGAGGTGAGAAAATAAAATAGAACTTGGGTTAAATCTAGAAAGAGGAGACCTGGTGGCACCATGGTTAAGTGCTAGGCTGCTAAAGAAAGGTTGGTGGTTTGAAACCACCAGAGAAAGAAAGACGTGGCAGTTGGCTTCTGTAAACTTCTGTAAACCTTAGGAACCCTATGTGACATTTCTAGTCTGTCCCATACAGTCACTATGTGTAGGAACCAACCTGACAACAGGTTTTTAAATCTAAGAAGGGAGGTAAGAGGCAAGAGACAAAATAGAGTCCTGGGGAAGGCTGGGGTTTGGGGTAATCCTTGAGGAGGGAGAAGAAAAACCAGAGAAGATAGCAAGGGAGTATGAGAACAAAGGCCAGGAGTGAGTTGTTTTCTACAAGCCAAGGAGAGAAAGATTTTCAAGGTAGAAGGGCTGTAGATGGCATTGTGTGCTACAAAAAGTCCAAGAATCTGGAAGTCAAAGAAAAGACCATCTGGTATGCAAATCAGGAGGCCAACTGGGCAATGAAAGCAAAAGCCAAGTTATAGAGTTACAGAATAAGGGGAAAAGGTGAAAAGGAAGACAAGAAGGTAGATTTAGTGAATTGGGCTATAGATGGAAGATAAGACTAGTGAACAGCACTTAGTGAATCAAAGGAAGGGGTTCTGGGGCAAGGTCCAGGTAAGCCTATCCTTTATGCACAGTTTCTAGCCCTGAGCAGGAGAAAGATGGAAGACAGCTGAAAGGTAGGTGTGGAACTGTCAGCCTTAGCCATGAGGAGATACACTTTACTTCAGAGACAGGAGAAAAAGGACAGAGACATTCTGAGGGGGGAAATGAGGAATTCAAAGGAGTGTCCAGCTCTATCTTAATAAAGGAAGAGGCCAGATGTACAACCCACAGTTTTAGTTAAAGTGATCTAGGATGAGGGACTTTGAAGACACCTATAGCAGAAACAGTATATAGCTTTCAGAATGAGTAACAGTCAACCAAGCTCCCTGCAGAAACAGACCCTGTAAGTTTGGCCCATCTCCTCAATCTTTCCTAATTGGAAAATCTGCCTCTCACCCAAACCAGGGACATCAACATATTCAAATAACTTTGATAACTGGTTGTGCCTGCCTTCTGGCCACATCATGAATTCCATGGCAGGATAAAAGATGGCCACGACTAACTTTGCAAGTCCATTATGAACCTGAGACAGAAGCAACTAATACCCAAGTAACATGTATCTACCATTTTTGTGATGCCATAAAAGTACAACAAGGGTCCCTAAGGTTATTTGTACACAGAATAAATTAGAAGTGGTACAGTACAGTGGAAAGACCCAAGTCTAGAGTCAGGAATTGAGGCTCACCCTAACTTCTGAGTGTCACCAAGAAGTATGGGATCTTGATCTGTAAATCAAAGAGGTTGGGATCTATGATCTTAAAAAATTCCTTCTGCTTCTGAAGTTATGTATTAGTGGTTTAGGTTCTCCCCACTTAGTGACTATTCTTGTAGTATCAATTATCATCAATCTTCAAATAAACTGAATAGTCACTGTAATACCACAACATCACATTATTACAGCTCTTTGGAGCTAAAAAATTCTTTCACAAATATCTTCTCAATTGACTAACCCTGTGAGGTAGATACTGTCTCCCTTCTGCAGACAAGAGAGCTGAGGTTCAGAAAGATACAGTGCCTTGCCCAAGGTCACACACAGTGTGGGCACACGGAATCCCAGACTGACCATGTCCATCACATATTCTACTATACCCTGTTATTTCTCCTATGTGATGTGCTCGATGAACTTATTGGGCTTACTAAGGATTTCTAAGCTTTCAAAAAAAAACCCACAAACTCAGTAAAGGGTACCAAGGTAAACCTAAAACCCATGCAAGCCTCCATATGAGCCTCTTTACCATTTAGTTTGGGTCAGGAGCAGGCACATTATCTGCTAACTCATGTAGAAGTTGCTGCTTTGAGGGTTCTGTTGTGAATGGCTTTGGTTTGGTTTGTTTGGGGCCTGTTTCTCATATTTGGTGGGACTGTACACGAAGATTCTGGATGATTTAACATGTGGCATGTGAAAGGGAACTTGAAGTGGGTGAGATTGAGTCCTCTCTTCATTCCAAGTGGCTTTATGTAGTCTTAGGGGGGAAGAAAAGGGTGAATGCTTTTCCTGTATTACAGCAAACTTGAAAGGGTAAACTTTGGGGTCCATTTCCTGAACATCCAAACATTAGCAAGATTAAAAATGTCCGGGAGAGGACAGCCAAAATGCTAAGATTTGAAGCAATTTATATACACTCAAGCACTTGGGAAAAACCAACTGCAGGGCTGGGAAGAAGTGGTGAGAACAAGGAGAGACAGAAAACAACAAAGCTTGCACATATAAACTGTTTAGACAAATTCTCTGCTTCTTTTATTGCCATGTCCAGATCTGCTTTTCCTTCTTCTTCATCCCTATCAAATCACTAGACAGCTGGATGACCATAGCCAATTTCTTTACAAGAAGCATTTCTTTTTAAGTCAAAATAATGCCACTAAAATAATCTTCTTCCACCAGTGTAGCATTTACACTCCACTGACACGTTCTTTCTGTCTTACCTCTGTGGTCCACGTACTCCATTCTCCAGCAGCCTCCTGCCTCCTCTCCCAGTCTTCAATCTCTTAACGGTGATCATTTTTCTCTTTCTACTGCCTAATACCTAGAGAGCCTCCTACCCCTTAACTACCTAGTTACAGCCTTTCTTTCTTCCCAAAGCTTGCTTCAGTATGTATCCTCTCTTCAAAACCCTTCCATTTTCAATGGAAAATTTGCCACTTACCAGAAAATGCAACCAACCAAACACCATCATGAAATCCAGGCAATAGCAAGAAAACAAAATGAATTGTTTGAAGCTACCTTACTTCTCTAAAAAAGAGCTCTGGTGATACAGTGGTTAAAGCATTCAGCTGCTAACCAAAAGGATGGTGTTTCAAACCCACCAGCCGCTCTACATGAGAAAGATAAGGGAGTCTGCTTCTGTAGCCTTGGAAACCCTATGAATCAGTTCTACTCTGTCCTATAGTGTCACCATGAGTAGGAATTGACTCGATAGCAGTGGGCTTGGTTAGGTGAGTTTCCTCCCAAAAAGAACAATTTTCAAGATGATTTTCAGGTATATATAACATATCTCTGACACTGGCATTTTTGTACCATGGCCACCTGCCTGCCATCCCTCCAGAATGTTTCCTTTCTTCCCAACAGCACTTCACGCTCAACACCTACAGCCTGGGCAGCTGGAAGCAGACACCAGCATCTCCCTTCCCATCACAACCCACCCTACTCCTAGAAGATCCGGGACCAGACCAACTGCTAATTACTCCTAGAGTATCATCCATGTGAACATCTGAGTCAGGGTTTGGAAATGCAGAGCTAAAGAGGAAAAGTGGTTGACAGAAGACCAAAGACCAAATGAGCTGAGCTTGGCCATTTCTAACTCCGTGAATCTCTGGGCCTGAAAAATTGGCATAATAGTAAGACCAACTTCTTAGAGTTATTCTATAAATTGAGATTAATATTTATATGGATTCTAGCAATATTCCTAACAGCTATGATTACTAGTCTTCAAACTCTTCACAGAGCAAATTTCAAAAATCAGAAGGGACTGTATAGAGAGACTGCTCCTCATTCTTCAGCCATCCCCTACTTCATACCAAGGAAGCTACCATTTGTGTCATATGGAATCACTGACCTCAGGCTGGGGACCAGAATAGAGTGGTCATCCCTTTGAATTTCTGGGCAAGGACAGTTCTGAGTGTCAGGACCAGTCCTCTACCTGGGAAGTACTCGCAAACCTCAGAAGTACTTGCACACCCTAGAAGTACTGATACACCCCAGTCCCTTCTCTTTAACCCCATTATGCATCAGAAAGGCATATTCAAAATCATATTTTATAGATATGAAAGCAGTAACAGCTCACATAGTGGGGATACAATACTCACTATGAATGAAGTTATAAAGGGCCTATGTTTTTAGGAAGGCCAATGTTTGTCTGAGGTGGAACTATCAGATTTGATACTTCTGAACATAGAATAACTAGAAAAAATAAATCAATAAAGGAAATCTAAAGGTATTATCTCCAGCTCATTTGTACAGCAGGGCAGGTAAGACTGGGGATGGACTGCTGTCTCTGTTCCATGGAGGATATAGTCCTCTTTCTCTCTACACACATACATGCACATACACATATACCACAAAATCATCCAGTCAAATATGGGTAGATCTGAAATACCAAGGCAAATCTAATCCTGTTCATATTCCTTTCTTGTTTCTTGTTGAACTAGCCATAGCAGAATGGAATACAAAGCATTTGACTAATCTCTTCTACGAAGAAAAATGGCAAGGTATATTTGGTAACAAGTACCCAAGGTCCTGGGGAAGGAATGCAGTTTATTAAATCTTCCACCTCCGTCAAACCTTATCCCTGGATTCTTATCACACCTGTTATCTGCACATGCAAAGCTTCCCGGTAGGGGCAAAAGAATGCCCCAGTGCAGGGGCCCCACCTTTGGCAAACAGGTGTTGCTATGCCTGTGAAGGTAACACTAGCCAGAGCTATGACTGGCTTCACTACAGGAGGGTGATTTAAAGAAAAAGAACATTTGAGGAATGCAATTGGGGCCAGGCCTGCTCTTGCCCAGGATTTCTGGTTCTGCTTCCACCTCCAACATCCAGGAGAAAAGGCTGCTACATGAAGGTACTCAGAGCCATCAGGCTAGAATTTTATAAGGGGGCAGATTAGGCAGTGAGAAGACACTATTCCCTGGGAGCACAGCCATGGGAAAATACAAAAGGAGGAAATAGAAATGTATTCTTTGTGAAAACAGACCTTTGGGCCCTGCCCTCCAGTATTCACACCCATGTTACCTTTTCCAGGTGCTTAATGTAGACCTGATATAATGAAAAGAGATGAGAGGAGCAGGTAAAAGAGCAGGCACCTGGAAATGGAAGGAGAAACAGGAACAGAGTGGATTATGCAAACTTCATCATCAAGACATAGGCCCCATGCAGAAGCCTGGTTTACAGAGGGCAAAACTCAACCCATCCAACCTTTTCTCAATCCCTCCCATAAGCAAAGGCAATCTGAGGGACAGTGCATGCACAAACACACCCACAAATACAAAGAGGTGGTAGCAGCACGTAACAAATGCTAGTGGTAGTAACAGTACATGACAGTCATAGTAAGTACCATTCTGAATGGATCCCAAACTGCATTTGTTTACTCGGCTGAGAAAAGGACAGAGCAGGGAAAGGCTGGGAGTAGGGGTTTCTTCCACACAAATGCTTTCTGTTGCTATACTATCTTACCTGTGCAATCGTAATGTAGCTTTTAAACAAATCCCTCCCAACATGTTCCATTATTGGGGATGTGTATGTTAGTTCTTGTTCTTTGAAAACCAGGCCCCGACTACCCAGCGGCAGGGACATGGAACCATGTGTGCAGCCCTGGCATGTTAAAATGTGGGAGGATACTTGAAGGGTGCAGTCATTTCTTCCTCCTAAGCACTTGAGCCTCTGCCGATCTCTCATTAAGATAGCCACGGCCTCCTTCCCACAGGACATTGCTAGGCAGCCACTCACTCGGCACAGGCGCTGAATAATTCACAGACTGCCCAGTCCTGTATACAGACTCACTGTAAAAGAATTAAATACTACCAACATCTCTGCAACTTATTTTACAGAAATATACAATCCCTTCCTCTTTCCTTTTTCCCATTTTAAACTTTTACTCTGAGGAGGATGGGTCCCCAAGTCACAAACAGAGCAGGAAGAACATGATGTTCTCAAGCAAATGCATGGTCAGAATGTCATTTTCCTACTCAGGATGCTGGGATGACAAAGGTAAAGCACTAGACACGGGTGCCTAACCCAAGATAGATGCTCAACAAATGTCAGTCCACGGCCCCACCCTGTGGTGTCACGCACATCTTCCCCTAAACTGATCCATGTTCCACTATCTGCCTTGGGCTTTCCCATCTCAACGCTCCTCTGCTGTAGGCACTCCTTTCTCTCGGTCTAAAGTCCACCTATCCTTCAAGCCCAGCTCAAAGCTTCCCTCCCCAGGAATGTTTCCCAGATTATCCCAGCTGGATGATAGCTCCTTCTCAGAAACCCTACACCAGTGCTGTCAGCCCCCCTCACCTGGCACCAACCTTGCACTGCTTAGAGTATTATTTATCTTGTCTTGTGCACAGGGCTTACCAACATAGTTACAATAATGGGAAGTGGACCATAGTTACAGACTCAAGAGAAGTAAAAAGTGGAGTCCAGGCTCATTTCTTGACACTGACAGGCTGTGTGACCCTGAACTGGGCCCTTAGCTTCTCTGATGCTTTCCCTAAAAACGAGAAACCTGAAAGAAAAAAGAATCTAAGGTTTTCTGGATATAATGCTCTTGAAATAGATCATGAGCTGTTATAGGCAGATGCAAATCTTATACAACCTTAACTCCACACTTCTCAACCCAGTATCCTTCAGTCAATAATTGTTCAAAAACTATTTAATCATTTCAGAAGCCTGAACACTGACCAAAGTAAAGCCTATGAGGGAGTTGGCACAACATGGTAAACTATAGAGACTATTCCATGTTATGCAACAGCCCTACTCTGGACCAAATTCACAACTAGAAGACGATAGCTAGAACTCCTAACAGGTGTCAGGAAGTTCCTTTTAAAAATTCATCTGCCTAAGCTCACCACTTTGTTGCATAGGTAAGGAAAACAAGGCACAGAGGTTAAGCAGTGTGCCCAGAGATAAAGAATGAGTTACAAAGTGAGTGACTGGCATATCAGAAATTAGAAAGTGGGCCTTCTGAACTTCTTCTCCCTCTTCATTTCTAGGACAGAGCTGAAGATCTAGAGTAAAGGCAAAATAAGTGCCATGCATTTCTCATGTCTCTCAGTGAAGGGGGCCCAGGGCTTGACATCAGAGAAAGCTCATCCTAGTCCCTTTTCTCCCCTCCCTGCTCCAGCATCCAACACTGAAGGTGAACAGGACTGACTTGTACTAAGTGGCAGGTGACTGGTATCTTTCCATGTTTTATGATGTCTATTTGCTCTAGCTCAGAAAGAGTAAGAGCCCAGACTATGGTATTTATAGCTTTACTTTAATCCTCCCAGCTCAGGCCAGAACCAAACACACAATGGGCCCCAAGAAACTCTGTTGTTCAAAGATGCTTTCTCTTGGTTTTCTGTAGTTTGTTTTTGTTTTTCCCAAACTAGTCTTACGATGTCTGGAGGAAAAAGCTTACTCAAGAGGCATTTTTAAAAATACTTGACAAATGGATTCACTCACTATAACTATAATTTCAACGGCAAGTGAGGAATGAAGTGAGAGGAAGCAAGACTAAGCCCTTTTCCAATACCGGCCAAACCTGCCTGCACCCACCTCTCCATTCACCTTTTTACTGCCATTTTTAATCACCCTTTTAATGATCATCTACCATGAAAAATTCGATCTGAGACCATGATGGTATCTTTTCCAAAGACACACCTTATTTTACTAACAATATAGTAAAATAATATAGTAAAATGCCTCCGTAAAAACTCAGGCAGAGCGTACCTCTTCAGGGGAAGAAGTAGCAAGTCTAAAACCACATGTTACATGTCTCTGACTCTGAAGCAGGACAAAATGTTCTCAAACATGATTCCCCAACACGCTGATCCCTCTAGTTCCCTCTTACATCCTTAGCAGGAAAACAAAACAAAAAGAACACTTTCCTGGGATTCTTGCCAAATCTCATTTCTTGATTTTGCAACAAACGGCCAGATAAATAACTTATTAGCTCCAAATTGCCTCCAAGCCTCATATTTGCATGCAATGCTGCAGAGTACCCTTCATTTATCACAGTTACATTTTCATCAGGCCTTACGATCTCTACAAGACCAACCTTCACGAAACTCTTTAAAAACTTTTTCAATCAGCATCTTTGAGATCGAGTGTCCTAAAACAAATTAATTCAAGCAGTAATCTGGAAATAGTAACAACACATCATAGTTAAGCAGACATGGACCAATTTACAAAATTGGTGTGTGTGTTGGAGGGGGCAGTGGCCAAATCAGGTCATGCCTGGCCCACCTTACAGGTATTAAACAGACAAGTTTTCCAATCAACTTGATGGCAGTAGGTTGGTTGGTTGGTTTTTGAAGGTTTTGTGGCACCCTATCATCAACTATTCTGAAATATCCTGTCCATGTGGGGATATACATAGTTTTCTGTTAAGGGTAATTTTGGTGGAATTAAGGACTTATGAAGCAACAAATCAAGGTTCTTATTGATAAAAAAAATTATCCTTGAATTCTGCCTAATAAAGGTTATAGAAGGGCAAATGGCAGGCATCATTACACAGGAAAGGGACCTATAATTTGAAGTGATTATAATCAAAGTCACACTGTTGTTGTTGTTGTTGTTGTTATGTGCCGTCGGTCGACCCCGACTCATAGCGACCCCTCCTTGGGTTTCCGATGCAGTATCACTACAGAAGTAGGACTGCCCAATCTTCCTTCCAAGGAGTGGCTGGTGGATTTGAACCACCAGCCTTCTGGTTAGCAGTCAAGTGCCTTAGGCACTATGCTACCAGAGCTCCTAAAGTCACACTAGTTCTTGTTAATTAATACTCTATAAAAGCCTGCATCATCAAACATTAAACGTTAACAAAAAAATTAACATGAGACTACGACTTGAATCTAAGTCACATGGCATTTATTATTTCCCTGAGAAAGACAAAGGTTGCTATCATCCCTATACCAATACACAGTCCACAGCCCACTGTGTACAGAGAAACCACCCGCCTTGTAACAACAGGAAGTCTGCCTGATAACTCCCCAGGAGCCTATACACAATCTCAGAGGTCTACAGGCCCTGAGGATCTAGTCAACCCACCCCCTCATTTTCAGACAAAGACACTGAAGCTAAAAGAGGCTGCATCATTTCTCTGAAGTCTCAGCTAGTGAGGGCCAGCGGGCACCCAGATCTCCTGACTGTAATAACAGTATTAACAATGCCCCAAACTAAGCCATATGTTGTAAATGCACTGGATTTTAATGCCCATCTATGGGGAGCTCTGGTGGCGTAGTGCCTAAGGCATTTGACTGCTAACCATGAGGTTGGTGGTTCAAACCCACCAGCCACTCCTCGGAAGGAAGACTGGGTGATCTACTTCCGTAAAGATTTACTGCCTCCGAAACCCAAAGGGGGGGGTCACTATGAGTTGGAATTGACTTGATCGTAGTGAGTTGTGGGGGTTTTTTTTGCAACATATGCTATTTGGTCGGGTTTCAGGACACCTTCGCTTATCTAATTTCATCTTTGCTTAAAGAAATGCCTAACTTCTTTTCAAAAACTATTTTTTCAAGTTCTGTTCATATTACCAAGGAGCTCTGGTGGCACATTATTTAAAGTAGTTGGCTGCTAACCAAAAAGTCAGCAGTTCGAATTCACCAGCCACTCCATGGTAGAAAGAGAGATAGTCTTAGAAAGCTTCTGCTTCTGTAAAGAACTACAGTCTTAGAAACCCTATGGGGAAGTTCTCTGCTGTCCTATACATAGGGTCACTATGCGTCTGAATCAATTCCATGGCAGTGGTTCTGGGTTTAACCTACCAACAAATGATCTTATGTACCTACCAGTTGCCAGTGAAGTCAACTCCAGCTCAGCTGTGTCGGATTAGAACTGTGTGCCACAGGGTTTTCAGTGGCTGATTTTTCAGAAGTAGATCACCAGGCCTTTCTTCTGGGTGTCTCGTATGTGTACTTGAACCACCAACCCTTCAATTAGCAGCCAAGTATGTTAGCCATTTACACCACCCAAAACAACCCACTACTACTGAATCAATTCCAACTCATAACAACCCCCACTGGGTTTCCAAGGCTGTAAATCTTTTTGTTAGTAGATTGCCTCATCTTCCTCCCATAGAGCAGCTGGTGAGTTTGAACCACAGACCTTCTGGTTAGCAGACAAATGCCTTACCCACTGCACCACCTGAGTTCCTTTTGCACCACCCAGGGACTCCTATAATTCATACTGCTAAGTATTTGGTTTTTTTACAATTCATTTAGGCCTCCATTTTTAAACTGATCGCACTTATCTTGTGCTTGACAGAAACAACCCTGTAAAACATGTCATTCTTCACTTTCAGTCTCCCTTCCTGTTAAATGTTTGGTAATGTTTGGCTCTGTTAGGAAAGATTTTAATAAGTTCAATCACTACTCATGTCCTTAAAAAAAAAAACAAAAAAACTTTGCTCTAATTTCTCTTCCTCAGCAGTTCTAATCTTCTGCATTTACTCTAGGAATCTCAAAGTTCTACTGGTAATTCTATAATATAGAGTAATTGTAGGGAGAGGTATAAGAACTTTTTTCCATGAATTGAAGAGTAACATGGAAAACCTGCAAATACTTATGTGAAGGAGGCAGTATTCCAGAGGGTTGAAAAAGGCAGGTCAAAGATAGCCATCAGAGGCTTTCAATTACAACCCTATAACCCCAGTGCCTCTGATTTATATGACCAGTAAGGCAGGCAGGCTGGGGCACATAACAACCCAATTCAGAAAGTCGCAGATTGAAACCTATAAAATGGGGGATAATGTCCCCACTAAAGAGAACTCTTAATATTCTATTAATGTTTCTATAATGTTCTCTAAGATGAAAGTACTATAAAAGTTTTTTAAAATTATAAATAATCCTCCTGGAAATCTAGTAATAATTTTTATTATCCCCTGATACTACACTACAGCTGTCTCAACAAAGAGAAAATGGAGCAATCAAGCTAAATAACCCCCACCAAGAGCCATGTCTCTTCCAGTAAGAGTCAACTAGCATATCTGACTTGGGTTGTCTTTGCTGGGCCTGTCCCTCTCCAACCAAAGGACAAAGGTCTCTCATCCCTCTCTCTCTCTTCCTTGATCATCTGTGGCAAGGGAGAAATCAATTTACTGTCTCCCACTGTAAGAAAAATCTTTAAATATTTATTGCACTTACATTCTAAGCCAATCTTTTAAAAAATGTTTAGGCTTGTGAAGGGCCATTTTATTTATTTATTTTTTTTTTTGCTCATAAGTTCCATTTTATTAAGTGTTTTGAAATTAATACTGTGGTGCTTAAAGAACTTCACCAAGATACGTAGAATACGTAGATAGGAGCTCTGGTGGCGTAGTGCCTAAGGCATTTGACTGCTACTAGAAGGCTAGAAGTTCAAACCCACCAGCCACTCCTCAGAAGGATGGTTGGACAATCTACTTCTGTAGAGATACTGCCTCAGAAGCCCAAGGAGGGATCTCTATGAGTCGGAATTGACTTGACATCATTGAGTTTGGTTTTTTTTTTTGTTTGTTTAAGATACCTAGATAGACTCTGGTCCACCCTAAGATCTCCAAGACAACATCTGGGTACCAGATTACTTTATCTGAAGGAATGGTGCAAACGAACTAGTAAGTGGATATTTTGGTATAATTTGAAGAAAAGGTAAAAGGTAAACCCAACGTGGGGAAGCCAGACTATAGCTTACTTCCTTGCCAAAGAGATATGCACACAGGGTCATTTTAATGTGTAGTCAATACAAACTTGAAACAGGTAAATACAGTAGTAGTTTGGAGAACATTAATTTAAAAATAAATAAATAAAGCCTTCTTCAGTGCTTTTCTTCTCCCAGTATATAGCCCGAGAGTCCCAAACGTATCTAAGCACCACAGCAAACAAAGTCACAGGTCATGGGTATCTTTAGGCCATTAAAACGTGCTCTGTTAGTGCTCCTGTTTATCCACCTTGACTTCTTCTAATCTTCCCATCTTGCATTACTGTCACGTATTTCTCAATATGAAAGGCTTCCTCCCAGGAAAGAGGAGGCTTCCTTTCTGAATATTTATTTTCATAATGGAAGATTATATTTAACAACTCACGCACATGTACTCTGAGCAGACACTGAGCTAGGTATCTTCCACATTATTTTATTTTTTCACAACAACCTCACAACGTAGATACTATTATTCTTATCCTATAGGACTATCTCACAACTAGTAAATGACTGAACAGGGAATTAATCTCAGATCCCAGGGCTCTGAAGCCATTCTTCATTTCTCAGGGTCAGCCTTGAGATGGATAGTGGGAGATGTCTGAATCCATACCCAGGAACACCTGGGCACTCCTGCCCTCAAAGGACTTCTCAGTATACATGCAGATAGGCAGAATGAGTGAGCCTCAGAGCCCACAGATTTTCCTAAGGCTGGAGGGAATACAGACCAAAGTATACAAAAGGAAACATAACCCTGGAAATTAGAGGTCATGTAATAGAGGAGGAAAAAAAATCTCCACGGCCAATATTCCTTTACACTGTCCCGTACAACCCTCACTGCCCCAAGGACCTGGCACTCAAGGAGACAAATTTGTCCCCTCAGTCTTTACCCAAAACTAAATTCCTATTCCTCTTTCTTCCCTTTCCTTTTATTCTCCCATCCCACCCCTAGCCCATGGAAGAGCCAAGTACTAGGGATTCTAATTCAACAGTTCAAGCCCTCACTCTCTCAAGTCTTTTGCTATAGGCCTAGTTTCAAGCCCTCCTAATTCTCTCTTCTTAGACTCAGAGGCAGTAAATCTTTACAAAAGCATATTGCCCAGTCTTCCCTCCATGAACTGGCTGGTAGGTTTGAACCACCAATCTTCTGGTTAGCAGGCAAATGCCTTAGGCACTACACCACCAGAGCTCCTTTATTTATTACTTTAATATGTAAAATCAAAACCAAACTCACTGCCGATGAGTCAGATCCAACTCACAGCAACCCCTCCTTGGGTTTCAGAGGCAACATCACTACGGAAGTAGATGGCCCCATCTTCCTTCTGAGGAGTGGCTGGTGGGTTTGAACCACCAGCCTCTGGTTAGCAGTCAAATGCCTTAGGCACTAGGCTACCAGAGCTCCCAATATGTAAAACCATCAACTTGAAATAAGGTACAGTCATGAGGCCCCCTAGTGATAACCTGAGAACCACTTCTGTGGGGATCAGCAAATGGTAGGACTTTTGCCTTAAGAGTGTTCCTCTGGGGATACTGTGGAGGCCAGAGGGAAGGAAGCCATTTTAGGAGACCTTAGTCTTAAAAAAACTTAGGTGTAGTGTCTAAGGCATTTGACTGCTAACCAGAAGGCTGGCAGTTCAAATCCACCAGCCACTCTGTAGAAGGAAGACTGGGCAATCTCCTTCCATAAAGATTTACTGCCTCTGAAACCCAAAGGGGGTCGCTATGAGTCAGAATCCACTCTATGGCAGTGAGTTTGGTTTTTTTGGTTTTAGTTTATTTAAAAAAAAAAAAAATTTCCCTGAACTAAATTGTGAAAACCTCTGGCCTACAGGAAAAAAGCTAAATTTCTTGTCATCAATGGTACTCAAGGCCCTCTTGCCCACTCCTCTAATTCAACCTCGTGCTCCTGGTACACTGTGAGTACCTGGGAGAGCCAGCACCATCAACCCATTCATGGCAGTATTTGCTTGGCTTGACATTCTCTCCCATCTACTGACATCATCTGTATTTTGTGAGAACTGAAAATATTTTCTGCTGACCACAAACACATTTTCACTTAACTGCCTATCTCTGTATTTCTAATACTGATTACAGTGCCTGGCACATAGCAGGTACTCAATAAATATTTCACTCATTCATTCACTAATGAAAAACTAACTACCACCTTACTCTAGCAATCACGATTCACAAAACTAAAAAATAAACTTTAGATATACTTTAATATGTACCTTCTATCACAGTGTTTTCCAACACTATTAGTCACAATATCTAAATAGTGGATCAAGACCAGCACTAAAAAATAAATGGAATAGAACAGAAAGTATCAGAGAGTATCTTCAGAGAAGATCTTGTAAGAGTAAACACTACTTGGAGAAACTTCTATGTGTGTGCACGCACACAAACACACACACATACACACTGCTGCTGTTGGGTGCCACTGAGTCGATTCCAACTCATAGTGACTCCACGTGACAAAGTAGAACTGCCTCAAAGGATTTTCTAGGCTACAACGTTTAAGGAAGCAGATTGCCAGGTCTTTCTTCCATGGGGCCATTGGATGAGTTTGAACCATGCACTTGACAGTTAGCAGCTGAGTGCTTCACTGCTGCAACATTGGTTCCTTATATACACATATATTCATATAGAAACATTTATGTATGTAATTCGGTTGCCATGTAAAATATCTTACTCACTGATATTGTGATCAGATATTTTTCTTCTAAAATCATAAGTCAGCTATAGATTAAATTGTCATGACTACTCTAAAGCCTTCCATTCAGTTTAAAGAAGATAGAAACACCCTCCTCCATGACAAAATTCAATTCAGATAAGAAATAGTGTTGGGTGTGCCAATTAAAATGGTTACTTGAATGTGGGAATTTTTTTTAAAAAACAAAGGACTTACATGTGGGCACACCTGAAGATTATGGCTGATTAAATGCATGAGGCAAGCTACAAAAGCACAACTGTTAATTCCGTGCACGTAGTTTTGGGTTTCACTTTAGTATTGAGTGCATCCTCCAGCCTTGCCCCCCCCCCCAAATCCTCTACTTCTCAAGGCAGTCTTGAATACCTCTCTACATTATTTACAAGCATCCATACTAACACTGGCCTTCCTTCAGATGCTTGGGGACAATTAGCACAATCTCACGGATGTGAGTGGAGGGGCTGAGTGCAGAAGCTGGAAGAGCACACTAAACTTGTGCAGAGCAACCAATTCCAGGTGTAAAATTTTGTGTTTTCACATGAAGACAAATAAAGGGCCAACAGATATAGTTTGCAAATTTATTTCCCCAAAATGAGTATATAAAGCAGCTTCAGAACTGTCAACCCACAGAACTATCAAACCCGTGTCCCCTGGCTAGAGGAAAAAAAGATAAAAATAGCACAGGGCCAAGTTGGCTAAATAACACACTGCTAGCCATGTAGACTTAGAAATTTACCAGATTTTTGTTGTTGTCACTAACCACGGAAGAAAAGGCTTAAATTACACATCAGCTAAAACAGCAACAGTGACAACAGCACTATAGCTCTGCTCACAAGTTGAAAGGACAGATGGATGGCCTTGGCTGTTTTAGCCAAATGGAGGTATTCTGTTATTGTTCCTAGGTGCTGATGACTTGGCTCCAACTCACAGCAAACCTATGTACAAGAGAACTGTACCAGTCCTGTGCCATCCTCATAATCTTTGTTACACTTGAGCCCATCATTGCAGCCACTGTGTCAATCCATCTTCTTTTTCTTTTTTAGAGCACAGTCTGTTTATTTATTTATTTATTTTAATTATGATTTGGGTGAAAATTTACAGAGCAAATTCACTTTCCATACAGCAGCTCACGTACACTTTGTCTCATGACATTGAATGAAATTTCCCACAAGGCAGCAACTCCCCTCCCACTTCCTCCCCATAGTCACCTCTTCCCTGCATCCTTACCTTCATGCACGCCTGCCCTCTGAGCTGTCTCCCTGTGCATACACAGCCCTTCTATTTTCCCATGATTGTTCTCTCCAAGGAATGTATCTACCTAATGTAAATGTTCAGAAGCTAAATCTAGTAGCATAGTGCCTAAGGCACTTGACTGCTAACCAGAAGGCTGGCGATTCAAACCCACCAGCTACTCCGCGGAAGGAAGATGGGGCAATCTACTTCCATAGTGATACTGCCTCAGAAACCCCAGGAGGGGTCTCTATGAGTCAGGTCTGACTTGATGGCACATAACAATAACAACAACAATGTAAATGTAAATATTCAGCCCATATGCCTGTCTTTTATTTGCCTGGAAGCCACAGGTGTGGGTTCAATTCCAGACCTGAAGGGCAGCTAGGGGCCATAGTCTCAGGGGTTCCATCAGGCTCTATCAGACCAGCAAGCCTGGCCCCCATTCATTCATTCATTTATTTATTTAAATGGTTTTGAGTTTTGTCCACATTGTTCTTCCACTCTATCCAGGATCTCCTACGTGGATCTTGTTCCAAGTGGTTGTGTGTCAATCCATCTTGTTGAAATTCTTCCCCTTTTTTTGCTGACCCTCCACTTAACCAAGCATGACATTCTTCTCCAGGGAATGGTCCCTTCTGACAACATGACCAAAGTATGTGAGACGACATCAGGCCATTCTTGATTCCAAGGAGCATTCTGGCTTCCAGGGCAGATTTGTTTGTTCTTCTGGCAACCCATGGTATTTTCAGCATTCTTCACCAACACCACAATTCAAAGGCAGCAACTCTTCTTCTGTCTTACTTATTAAATGTCCAGCTTTCACATGCATATGAGGTAACTGAAAATACTATGGCTTGGCTCAGGCACACCTTAGTCTTCAAAGTCACATCTTTGCTTCTTAACACTTTAAAAGAGGTCTTTTGCAGATTTTCCCAGTACAATACGACATCTGATTTCCTGACTGCTGCTTCCATGGGTGTTGATTATGGATCCAAGTAAAATGAAATCCCTGATAACTTCTATCTTTTCTCCATTTATCACAATGTTTCTTATTGATCCAGTTTTGAGCATTTTTGTTTTCTTTATGTTGAGGTGTAATCCAAACTGAAGACTTTAGTCTTTGATCTTCTTCATTAAGGGCTTCAAGTCATCTTCACTTTCAGCAAGCAAAGTTGTGTCATCTGTATGTATTGCAGATTGTGAATGGTTCTTCCTCCAAACCTGATGCTGCATTATTTTTCATACAGTCCAGCTTCTCTGATTATTTGGTCAGCATACAGATTAAGTATGGTGAAAGGATATGAACCCTGATGCACACCCTTCCTGATTTTAAACCATATACTATCCCCTTGTTCTGTTCAGCCTCTTGGTCTATGTACAGATTCCTCATAAGAACAATTCTGGAATTCCCATTTGTATTCTAGGAACTATATATTACAACATAGCACTTCCATTCCATGTCATGCTTGGCCTCTAAATTCACCAAACATCTTATGTCCTTACAGTCACAATACAATATTCCAAGAAGAAAACTTGTGGCCAGCAGTTATAAATGCGTAATGAACCATTACATTCTGAAACTCCAACTGCTGACATCTGAGGCTAATGATGACCATTCAGGGAAAATAGGCAAACTGCAGTCCAACCTAGGAATAAAGGGTGTCTTTGTGACAGAGGCCCTCCATTAAGTGCCTTTATAATTCAGTAAACACTACTGGTAAAGAGGCAAAGACAGGAACAAAAAGCTCACTGCCATCAAGTCAATTCTAACTTATAGTGTGACCCTACAAAACAAAACAACTGCACTATATAATTTTCAGGCTGGTGGTGTAATGTGTAAGGCATTTGACTGCTAACCAGAAGTTGGTGGTTCAAATCCACCAGCCACTCCTTGGAAGGAAGACTGGCCAACCTGCTTCTGTAGAGATACCACCTCAGAAACCCAAGGAGGCATTACTATGAGTGGGATTCTACTTTACGGCAGTGAGTTTTTTTTTTTGGGGGGGGGGGTTAAATCTTTACTGAAGCAGACTGCCTAATCTTTCTCCTGTGGAGTGGCTGGTGGATTTGCTGATCTTGTGCTTAGCAGCTGAACACTTTAACCACTATACTACCAGAGCTCCTTTAAAGAGAGAAGACATCCACAATTACAACTGCAATGACCTGAAAGGGGGCAAAGCCAGAAATTAAATACATCTTTTGTTTTAGATCATCTGACCAAAAGGATAAAAACCCTGAGGGCAAATACTAGAAGCAGGAAAGGAGACTGGGGCCAAATGGACAGAACTGTGTGAAGGACATCTGATCCACTATATACTGGTCTGTATCTATATACAAACAATTACTTAAGTTGCCTGCAGACACAGTGTTGTAGTTAATGAAGTAACTTCACATGCATGTTCAAGAAATCTAAGGAGTTTGCAGAAATATCCAGCTGTATGGCAAAATTTTTATCAGCCTCACCCAATAATGTTCTCATCATTACCTCAGACTTCTGAAAATTCACAGGCTTCTAGCAAAAAGATAAAAATTCAGAGCTCAGCAAATTCCCAGAAAGACAAATGAAAATAAACAGGCGATAAGAATTCCAGAAAATTCTCTACCAGGTAACAAAGAGGCTAAGATTCAGGTTTTCAGGAAGCACCATGATGACACTTTTATATACCCATGTTGCAACCAATGCTTGTTTTATACACACAGTCTATTTCTCAGCATAGATTACATATGGGTCAGGAACATGAAAATATAGTACTTATGTCACTGTACTAAGGAGCCCTGGTGGTGCAGTGGTTAAGTGCTCAGCTACTAACCAAAAAGCCTACAGTTTGAACCCATCAGCTGCTCTGCAGAAGAAAGATGTGGGAGTCTGCTTCTGTGAAGATTACAGTCTTAAAAAACCTATGAGGCAGTTCTATTCTTTCCTTTAGGGTTGCTATGACTTGGAATCAACTCAGTGACACACAACCACAATGTGTCATGTACTGCTAAAACATCTGGAATGGTGCTCTAGTAATGAATACCTCTCACGCTTTAAGAATGGTGGTTGGTCCCTGAGGCACCAAAGAAGAAAGAAGGGGACAGTTTCCAAGTTCACCCTATGGAGGCATATTATTTTACTATTATTATTATTATAGCTGATATATATACATCACCTAAAATATGGTGAATTGGCAAATGTTATACCTAATAAAAACCCACTGCTGTCAAGTCAGATCCAACTCATGGGGACCCCTCCTTGGGTTTCCGAGGCGGTATCACCACCGAAGTAGATTGTCCAACCTTCAAGGGGTGGCTGATACCTAATAAAACAAACACGTGTGTGTATGTGTGTGTGTGTGTGTGTACATATATATGTATATATGTATGTGTGTATATATATCTATATACACACACACATATATATGCCAATTCACTATTCTTCAGGTGTACAATTTAGTGACATCAGTTACATTAATCATGTTGTACAACCATCACCCATAATCATTGCAAAATTTCTTATCAGCATAAACACTCACTGTTATGGAGGCATATTCTAAAGACTCTAAAATGCTAACGTCTGCTCCTCTTTGTTAACTTTATTTTTTCCAAAGCTCTTAAAAGAAACTGTACCTTGTTGGTTGTTTCTTTTTTCTAAGGAATTGATTAGTCAATGGTGAACATCACCTTGCCATTTTACAGAATTTCCTGACCTTTGAAGAAAAAACATCAATCTATCTGAACTTCTTGTGGGCACTCACTATTAGCAGCTCAGCATCCAGCCCCTTTTTGGGAACAGCACCTATGCTGGTTTATCATGTGGTTCCAGGAAGAACTGCCATGTTCTCACATCCCTCTACAACCTGACCACAGCTCTTTGGTCCAGAAGTGCCCACCTGGCCAAAGTCAACTAGTAAATTGTAGCCTCCATCCCCCCCCCCCAATATTTCTAACTGAAACTAGAAAAAGAGGGAAAGTGTAGACCAAGGTACCCAGGAGCAGTTGGCAGCCATGTTCTCTATCATTTGGAAGACCACCTACAGAGGAAAGATAGAAGCCCATTACACAAGAGACCGAGAAATGGAAAACTTTAATTTCTGTTACCCCAGGGGCCTATATGCACCCTAACATCCACAGAGTGGTTGTTTAGCCTTTCCTTTAATCCATACAAGGCATCCCAATATCTTTCTCCAGAAGTCCTAATATAAATACCTGCCTCCACTACATAATAATTCTGCACTTGACATGCCAACCATTGCCTCCAACTGCCCGCCAAATTCCCCTTGAGTCACAGATGGATAGAGCTATTTTGTACATATGGCTGGCTTCCTGCTCCTCACCAATGCTTGGAGGTACCTCTTCTAAAGGTAACCATTTGTAAGTTTGATTATCTAGGCCAGTCAGAGCCCTGTCTCCATGCCCAGCCTCATGGAAATTTCATCTGGAGAAAATAGGATATTAACTCATATAGTAATGAGGTCAAAGAATAGCTGAGGTTATGAAGGAGTAGATACAATTAGAAGCTAGAGGGCTCCCCTGAATGAAGCCCATGGTGCATCTAAAAGATGGAGAGTGGTGCCTCCAGCCCTACAGCAGCCTCAGTCATTAATGGATTTCCCGTTCTTGGTCTCATTCTCCCGAAATTACAATATCCCCTCTCTCCTCCAACTCTACCACACACACAACGTTTTTATTCAGACACCTCAAGTAAATCTCTGTTCCTTACAACCAGAAAAAAGTAATCAAAAATTGGCCAACAAACACATAAGGAAATGCTCAAAACAATGAAATATCATCTCTCCATCCAGCAATAGTAGCAAAGTTCAACAAGACAGAAAATCACAAATGCTGGCAAGGTTCAAGACAGATTGGAACTCTCATACACTGCTGGTGGGACTGCAAAATGGTACAACTGTTATGGAAAATGTATGGCATTTCCTTAAAAAACTGAAAACAGAAATACCATTTGATCCAGCAATTCCATTACTAGGAATATATCCTAAAGAGGTGAGAGACAGGACACGAACAGACAAATGCATACCCATGTTCACTGCAGCACAATTCACTATACCAAAGAGATGGAAACAACCTAAGTGCCCATCAATAGAGGAATGGATAACCAAACTATGGTCCATTCACACAATGGAATACTATGCAACATTAAAGAATAATGAAGAATACATGAATCATATCACAACGTGGATGAATTTGGAGGACATCATGCTAAGTGAAATAAGTTAATTGCAGAAGGACAAATACTGTATGAGCCCATTATTGTAAAATGTAAAGGAAAGGTTTTCCTAGGAAAAGAAATTCACTTTGTTGGTTACCAGAGAAGGGAAGGATTTAAAAAAAAAAAAAAAAAGAAGAAAAGAAATAAGTAACCAAAAATAATTTCAAATACAAGATTCCATTCAGACAAGCTAACTGGTAGACACAGACCAAATACTCAGCTCCCTTATTATCTGGACCCATCCCCCCTGGATAAATATTTAACATGATCCTCTTAAAACTATTGATGAATACAGTTTAATAATCAAAACTATCTTCTTCCACTGACTTGGTGTTAAAAGTCAAGATGTAACCTAAGAAATTATTTAACACCCTCCTCAACCCCGTATCCATTTTCTCTATAAATTCGAAAATTAAATTGAATGGTATCACTAAAGATGAAAGTTAAAGTCTTAGAAATGTGAATTGAATTGTTAAGTTATAAAATATACTTTGTAACATTTTCAGTTTGCTCTTACCATGTGACAAATTTTATTTTGTAAAGTGTACAAAAACTTTATAAATGCCCTGATGTAAATTCCTTTTCTTCTCCTGTTATGGTACTTGCTCACAGGTCCACTTTGGTGGAAAACTGGCACAAGGAGCTAATCTGTGTAAGTGAATTTAATAACAGCAATGAATATAGCCAAATGAGACACCAAACACCCGTCTGCAGGCTTTTTTGATGACTGCATCTGAGAAAATGAAAAAGTTCCTAAGACTACAGTACTTTCAGATGCTTACAAGAGACCTGCCATCTGTTTCCAAGCAACCACCAAATAAAAATAATACTGTATTATGATGTTGGTACATTTTAAAGAATTTTTTTCTGCTCAATTTTACTACTCCACCACTATTCCTTATAAAAGAAAGCAGCAAGAGAAATAAAGTACTGATATATTCTGCAACATGAATAAACCTTGAAAACATTATGTGTGAAAGAAGCCAGTCATAAAAGGCCACATATTATATGACTCCACTTATATGAAATATCCAGATATATCTCTAGAGACTGACAGTCACTATAGATTAGTGGTTGTCTGGGGCTGGAGGGAGGAGGGAATGGGAAGTGACTGTTAATGCATACAGAGTTTCTTTGGAGGGTGATGAAATGTTCTGGAATTAGATACTGATGGTTGTACAACTCTGTAAGTATACTAAAAACCATGTATTTGGTGTGCTTTGAACACTTTAAAAGGGTGGATTTATGGTATGTGATTTATATCTCAATAAAGCTGATATCTGAGAGGAATGGAGAATAAAAATGGAGCATAAGAACGAATGGATGCAGAGAGAGCTAGCAAAACCATTAAGGGAAGTGAAAAGTCACATAAGTTTTTCCTCTTTTGCTTACACTGGCAGTCCCCAAATAGAGAGGTTTTAGTCCCTAAATTCAATTGCACATCAATCATAAAATTCATTGGATAGTCCTAAGGACTAATGGATCACATGAACCACAGCCTCTACTAGTATGAGAACTACAAGGTACCCAGGCTACTACTTTGATAAGGATCACAATGGAAGGTCCTGGACAGAGTAGAAGAAAACTGCAGAACAAAATTCAAAATCATAAAAAAGACAAGGCTTACTGTTTTGATAGAGACTGATGGAACCCCTTGAGACTATGACTCTCACACACCCTTTAAACCTGGAACTGAACCCATTCCTGGGGTCTACCTTTCAGCTAACCAACAGATAGGCCTATTAAGTGAACAAAAACACCCAAGGGGAATGTCCTCCTCAGAGCAATCAACTCTAAAAGACCAACAGGGCAGCATCTGCCCAAAAACAAAGCTCAGAAGGCAGGAAAAATGGGCTAATGTAAACAGGGAACCTAGGGAGGAAGTGATAAGGTGGTGTTACATTGAGGGGATTGTAATAATGTCACAAAGCAAAATGTGTATAAGCTGTTGAATGGAAAACTAATTTGCTCTGTAAACTATCACTCAAACCACAATAAAATGTTCAAAATAAAAACTGTGAGATTTCCCATATTAATGGCAACAGGAATTCTTTACAAGTATGAGAGTGACAGGGAAGAAATTGTGATGGGGTAAAGGCAAAGGCTAGGGGTAGAGCAGGAGATGAATGAGGGAAAGAGGATCAAAAGCAGTTCTTTGAGTAGACTGAGGAATCAAAGCCTGGGCTCTAGAAGACAGAAGAGAAAGGAAGGGAGCTGGGCTGGTAAATGGGAATGGTTATGTGGTTAAGAAGCTCAATGAAGGGAGACGAATGGTAGAAAACTATGATAGCATGAGGCTTCGATCTGCTGGCCCTAGAAATGCAATACCCTCCCCTCCTGGCCCAGCCCCTTCACCTCAGCTACAAAGGGATTTCTTTCAACCACTGCTGAGGTGAGAAGCTGATGTGGAAGGAATACAAACTAATTTCAAAACTGGGGGGAAACTGGGTCTAAAGCAGTAAAGATAAAAAAGAG
Source organism: Orycteropus afer afer (assembly GCF_000298275.1). NCBI lineage: Eukaryota > Metazoa > Chordata > Mammalia > Tubulidentata > Orycteropodidae > Orycteropus > Orycteropus afer. The sequence goes on along the minus strand of NW_006921633.1, from coordinate 393,234 downwards.
GGGAGCTAGGAAGAAACCAGAGGGAAGTTATACCAAAAAAAAAAAAAAAAAGATGACAGAGAGAGAAGATTGCTGCATTCCTATGGTTAGGAAACCATAGAAGACGCTTACATGTAAAAAATAATTAAAATAATCTGGGACTACATGCAATGACCTAACCAGTCTTTCCCTTCAATTTTTGAATGCCTATGATAATAAATGCCCTGACAGATTCAGATTTCACTGTTGTTATTGTTAAGCCTTTGAGCTGGTTCAGATTCATAGTGACCCAATGCACAACCAAACACTGCCCAGTCCTGCACCATCCTCACAGTTAGTGCCATGCTTGTGTATTTGCCCTGGTGGTACAATAGTTAAGTGTTCAGCTGCTAACCAAAAGGTCTACGGTTCGAACCCATCAGTGGCTCTGTGGAATAAAACACTTGGCAATTTGCTCTCATAAAGATTACAGCTGAGGAAACCCTACAGGGCAGTTCTGTTCCATCACACAGAGTCTCTATGAGTCTGAATGGACTTCATGGCACACAACAACAATATCATTTACTATATGATAAGGACCACGTCCCTCTCACAGATAATCCCAAATAATGTGTAATTCAGGGAAACAGCCTCAGGAATGGATGAGGAAAATAATGGTAGTTTATTAAAACCCTATTAATCCTGGCTGTAAAAACTCCATTCTGTCATGGCCTCGGGGCATGAAAGCAGTACAAATGAGCAGGGCAGTGGGTATGTGAGTAAGAAAGTTGTAGCTCAGTTTTTTGATGATTGAGTCCAACTCTGAGATGGCATATCATCTTGACACGTCAAAAGCCGACTTCTGTGAGAGCCATAACAAGAACAGATATATGCACGCCGATGTTCATCGCAGCACTATTTACAATAGCCAAAACTTGGAAACAACCTAGATGTCCA
>NW_006921633.1:384283-391009 GCF_000298275.1 Orycteropus afer afer | reverse complement strand
AAAAAAAAAAAAGCTGACTTCTGTTTGTTTGTTTTAACTAGAGTTGAAGGGGTCCTGCAGCACAGCTCTTCTGTTTTGCTGCAGCAGAAACTGAGCAGCAGCACTAAGGCTCAAGTTCCAGTCTCCTCTCTGCAAGTTTCAATCCTCTTAACTTTACCTGAACCTACCTCATTGAACGAATTTTCTTTTTACCCCATATGATCAATCCTTCCCTCTAAATTACTACAGCAGTAATTGCCTGTACTACTTCCTTGGTACCTGTATACATGTTTAGTTAATGCCTCATGTAAATAGGTTTTATCTTCCTATTTGGATCATCCCAGGACATGTTTTATAGTTCTCTTGGCATGTTCAATAGCAGGCTGGCTCTGTACACTAGAAAGAATTCTAATACCTTATATATTCGTTTATTTATTCATTTTGGTAGAGGGGTGGATAGTGGATTAACAGCCTTATTCTGGAAAGTTTCTGAATAAAGCCATCATATTACAGGAGACCTTAAAAAAACCAGAAAGCTACCTAATAAAAAATTCATGATCACAGGTAGAAAAGACATTAAGACTCATCTCGAAAAAGCTAACCTTAAAAGTATTCCCTGGTTTTAGAATCAGTTTTCCTCCATCAATGTGCAGAGTCTATTTGGGATTAAGTAAATAATACAATTAAAAAAAAAAAACCTCACTGCCATGGAGTCGGATCCAACTCATAGCGACCCCTCCTTGGGTTTCTGAGGCAGTATCACTACGGAAGTAGATTGTCCAACCTTCCTTCCAAGGAGTGGCTGGTGGGTTTGAACCGCCAACCTTCTGGTTAGCTGTCAAATGCCTTAGGCACTATGCCACCAGAGCTCCTTCAAAGATGATGGGATTTGAATATTTAAGTGGGAATACTTAAATTATGTTCTAGAAGTGTTTCTCAAAGTGTGTTCCAGATGAGAATTGTGTGGAGGCTTATTAAAAATGCAGATAACCTGTGTTCTACCCGACACTAGTGAAATCTCTCTGTGGAAGGAGGATGAGGGAGGCAGAGGAGCCAAATCATTGTCATTGAGCTGATTCTGGCTCATGGAGACCCCATGTGTGTCAGAGTAGAAATGAGAGTTTTCAACGGTTGATCTTCCAGAAGATCAAGAGGCTTTTCTTCTGAGCGTCTCTGGGTGGACTCAAACCCCCAGCCTTCCAATTAGCAGCCAAGCTATCATTGATCCCCCCTGAACAATATAAACTCAAGGTCAAATTCTTTTGCCACATTCATGTAGCTTAGCAGAAAGGCTCTTGTATAAAATTTTAGCTCATAAATGTTGATGACTGATAACTGCCAAAGTAATCTCATTTTCAATCTCTCTCATTGTTTAATACCCATTCATACCTGAGATTTCTCCCACCATCTCTCTATCTCATTTTCTTCTGGAAAAATAGTAATCAAAAACTTCTAAATGTGATATTAGATATAAATATATTTTCATCATTTTTTTTCTTATTACTAAGTATAACAGAATTTTATTTCAGGAAAAATTCAAACACAGGTAAGACAAAAGGAAAAACTAAAACCAAATCCCCTTCCATCAAATGGATTCCAACTCATAGCAACCTTATAGGACAGAGCAGAACTGCTCCATAGGGTTTCTATGGCCGTAAATCTTTACAGAAGGGCACTGCCTCATCTTTTTTCAGCAGAGTAGATGATGGGTTCAAACTCCCAACCTTTTGGTTAGCAGTCGAATGCTTTAACCACTATGCCACCAGAGGAAAGTCACTCATAATCCTGCCACTCAGAAATAAACATTGAATATTTTGGTGCTTGTTGTCAGGTGCCATCGAGTTGGTTTCGACTCAAAGCGATCCTATGTACAACAGAACAAAACACACCATCCTCACAATCCTTGCTGTGTTTGTGTTCATTGTTGCAGCCAATGTCACTTCATTTTGCTGAAGGTCTTCTAGTATTTCTCTGACCCTCTACTTTACCAAGCATGATATCCTTCTCCAGGGACTGGTCCATCCTGATAACATGACCAAAGTGAAAGAGGTAAAGTCTGCCTATTTGTGCCTCTAAGAACATTCTGGCTGTACTTATGCCAAGACAGATTTGTTCATTCTTCTGGCAGTCCATGGCATATTCAATATTCTTTGCCAACAGGATAACTCAAATGCATCAATTCTTCTGTGGTCTTCCTTATTCATTGCCCAGCTTTCATATGCATGTGAAGCTATTGAAAAAACAGTATGGCTTGGTTAACACCTTAGTCTTCAAAGTGACTTTGTTCTTTTAAGACCTTAAAGAGATCTTTAGCAGTAGATTTGCCCAATGCAATATGTCATTTGATTTCTTGAATGCTGCTTCCATGGGTATTGATTATAGATCCAAGCAAAATGAAATTCTTGACAACTTCAATATTTTCTCTGTTCTTCATAATTCTGCTTATTGGTCCAGTTGTGAGTGTTCTTGTTTTCTTTGTTGAGGTGTAAGCTATATTGAAGGCTGTAGACTTTGATCTTCATATGTAAGTAATGTATAGATTCCCAAATATTTGAGAGCATATTGGTGTACAACCTCCCAGATATTTCTGTGCACTGTTCATGAGTGTTGTTGATATTCAGACATTAATTCTAACTACTTTATCAACAATTTCAAGCACTGAAGCGTTGCACTTTTAAAGAATATTTCTTCCCCTAACTTTATTCCAAAAAATATAAGCCACAACCATAGACATTCCTCATTTATAAAAAGAAAACATTTCCTTTTGACACTTCTTTAAAAAATTAAAGTTTGATTTATGTTTTATTTTTATTTAAGACAAAATGCTGATTTCCAGCAATTATAACTTATTCTGAACCACTTTTTTCTTCACTGCACATCCCACACTCCTGAGACATTTTGATCAGAGGTCAGGAATGTGAGTATGCCATCGTGGGACATGGGAAATCATTTACAGAATGCATAAAAATTACCTCACAGTGCACTGCCTCAAGGCTGAATCGGTAGGACAGGATCTCTTTGCTACTCAACACAACACAAATGACCAACATTTCTTCTCCTCATCTTTCTTCTGAACTGTAAAAGGTAACACTGTGAAAGGGGAAACTACAGTGTGTCAGGTTTTCATTCCACATTCAGTTGGTGCAGTGCCTAACACAACTGACTGCTAAGCAGAAGGATGGCAATTCAAACCCACCAGCCACTCCACAGAAGGAAGACGGGGCAGTTTACTTCCATAAAGATTTACTACCTCGGAAACCCAATGGGAGTCACTATGAATCGGAATCAACTCGATGGTGGTGGTTTTTTTTTTGGTCAGTTTTAGGCGTAAGTATGTATCATGCCAGTCTCCTTGGTATATATCTGCAAAAGGTGTTGATAGTCAATATTAATTCTAATTATTTAAGTAAGTTATATCTCAGTCTTAAATCTTTGCCAAGTTGAAGATGTGAGAGACTCCCTCTTCTTCCAACTTGTGTGAGGGGGAAGCCTTCTACTTTGAGAAAAAAAACTGCAGCTTTTAATCCCACCGAGGAGCTCTAGTGGTTCATTGGTTAAGATATTTGGCTGGTAACCAGAAGATCATCATTGCAGACTCACTACTCGCTCCATGGGGAAAAAATGAGGCAATCCACTTCCATAAATATTTACAGCCTTGGAAATCCTATGGGTCAGATCTACTGTGTCCTGTAAGGTCACTATGAGTCAGAATCGACTCAATGGCAATGGGTTTTTTTTTTTTTTTAAGGACACACTGTAGTGGGTACATTATCAGCATAAGATGTACTTACACCATAAAAAGATAAATTCCTATGTTACTTTCTTTTATGAATCTGCCTCAGAATTTGGATCGGAGTCTAGAGAAGACTAAACATGCAAAACATCCTAGAGGCACACAGATTTGATGTGTATTATTTACAGTTCTCTAATCAAAAATTTCCTGTTTCAGAACATGCATTTGTAACAGAAATCCTGTAAGAGCATTCCTTCACACCAGGATGTCACTATACTCCCCTACTTTATATTGTTGTTAGGTGCTGTCAAGTTGTCTCCGACTCATAGTGACCCTATGCATAGCAGAATGAAACATTGCTTGGTCCTGTGCCAGCCTCACGATCCTTGCTATACCTGAGCCCATCCTACAATGTCTTATAGAAAAGCCATTTATTTCTCTTTACTCAAAATCAGGTGGTTAGCATTCCATACCACTCCCATAAAAGGGTGTCTTTAGACAACTGTTGAGTTTGATACTTTCTTCCTGAACTTAGCTGGGTCTAGATGAAATGGTCTCAGACACTCGAGGAAGTGGCCCACACAACCATCAATACTGTACACTAGTCTCAAAGTATGCTCCTTTAGACCAGTCACTTCAGCATCACCTGAACCTATTTGTTAGAAATGCAAATTCTCAGACCCCACCCAAACCTACTAAGACAGAAACTCTAAGGGTGGTACCCGGCATGATGTTTCTAATACATACTCAATTTGGAGAGCCACTGGTTTACTCTCAAAAGGAGCGCTGGCGGCATAATGCCTGAGGCATTTGACTGGTAACCAGAAGATTGGTGGTTCAAACCCACGAACCACTCCACAGAAGGAAGACTGGGCAATCTACTTCTATAAAGATCTACCACCTCAGAAACCAAAGTGGGTCGATGTGAATCAAAATTGACTCGATGGCAATGAGTTTGGGTTTTTTTTTTTTTGGCTTGGTTTACTCTCAAAGGAGCTCTGGTGGCATAACGTCTAAGGCATCTGACTGCCAACCAGAAGGTTGGCGGTTCAAATCCACCAGCCATTTTGCAGAAGGAAGATGGGTAAATCTACTTACGTAAAGATTTACTGCTTCAGAAACCCAAAGCAGGTTGCTATGAGTTGGAATTGACTTGATGGGAGTGAGTTTGTTTTTGTTTTTCTGATTTACCCTCAAGGAGCTCTGGTGGTACAGTGGTTAAAGCATTTGGCTGTTAACCAAAAGGTCAGTGGTTCAAATCCACCAGCCACCATGGGACAAAGATGAGGCAATTTGCTTTCATGAAGATTTACAGCTTTGGAAACTCTATGAGGTAGTTCTCTACTCTGTCTGATAGGGTTGCTATGAGTTGGATTAGACTCAATGGCAGTGGGTTTGGTTGGTTTACTCTTACCATTGCCAGACTGTTCTATCACTCCTTCTAGTAACATATGGTCTCTCAGAGGGCTCAGAGATTTTTCATTCCCACAGAAGAAGGAAGTAAGACTATTTCCTCCACTAAACAGATTGTAGGCTGTGGTTTTTCTGGTATGGTCTGGATTCACTTAAAGGAATTCTTTTTTTCTTTGAAAAAAAAAAAAAAAGAAAAACATCACTTAATCTGAAAGAAACACCTTTTCTTTTCAGTAATTTACCATGGTTATTCATGGCTTCTTCCAGGCCATAAGGTGTATTCCTGAACCTCCTAAGGACCTGTGTATCATGCTTCAACTACCCTACTATAAGCATTCTATACCAATGAGCTTTCTATCATTTTGTGTTTTACCAAATATAAAAAAAGAGTAGAGGCCAGTCTGCCTTCAACCACTTATCAGTAGTAGTACCTTGGACAAGTTATTTAATGTCCATGTGCCTCAGTTTCCTGATCTCTACAATGCAGATAATAATGATCTTTCTATGGCTATTACAGGATTAACTGTAATATACAATACATATAGAATAGTGCCTGGTACCATATTAAGTGCTTTTTATTATTAGTGTGACTACAACCATTCAGGGACCTAAATGGCATACAGGGAAAGACATTCTAGGTAGGATTAAGACAAATGATCAATAAATAAAGACGGCGCTCCTCTGTAACTGAAAGAAAAACCAGATACAAAAAGGAAGGAACTTTTCTGCAGTTTGTAAGTAAAACTGTCCTTAAAAGGCAGGTAATACATGGTGGCCTGGACCCAGAGAGTAAATGACTCATAATCAAAGGTGGCTGGTCCTAAAGGACCAAATAAAGACTCAAAGAAAAGTGGTATACAATACAAATCAAGCCAGTAGCTCAAGTCATGATCATGGCTTCCATAAGCCTCATGTTAATGAATGAGCTAGAAAAAAAAAAGCCCCAATTCTAGAATGACAGATTAAGTGATTAATCATTCATTTATACCCTCAAATTAGGCAAGTTCAAGAAAGATCTTTAAATCTCTACCACTCAAGAGACAAATTACATAATACTTTGTCTAATTTTCTGATAGCATTTAGTTGGCTGCATCCCCAAGATCCATTCCCTTCTTGCTCCTTCTGGTAATATTCCAAATTTTCTAGCTAAGCTCTTTGGGTGGGACTAGGTATTTACCTCACTCAAGAGATGAGACCTGAGGTGTTGAAGTCAATCAGCATATCGTATTCCAGAGAGGTTCTAGGAGAGGCATATGACCCAAGTCAGATCAATAAAGCCAGTGAGGGTGATTCCAGGACCTTAGTGAAAGTACTGGGAAGGCAGGGGTGTTTTTCTCTGCTGGATGCCTGCAGTGTAGTAAATTACTTTGTGTGGCTTTTCTACCCATAAGTCTTTGTAAACTCCAAGGTGAGATTTCCTATGGGCAACTGAGGAGCTCCTGATTGCTGAAGGTGTCCACCTGGATATTTCTGTTGGGAGTGGCACAAAACAATGTTCTGGGAGGTGCCCACTCTCTCTCAGGTGCTTAGAGTTCTGATGCTATAATTGGCTAGTTTGACCACCCTGCCGGGCTCAAAAGGGAGGCTCCTGGAGGCAGAAC
>NW_006921633.1:370220-384108 GCF_000298275.1 Orycteropus afer afer | reverse complement strand
GTTTTTCCTGAACTTGAATTGTAACCTGGTGCTTCCCTAATAAACCTCATAATCTGTGAGTTCTGTGTGGCCACTGCAGCGAATTATCGAACCCAGGAGAGAGGTGGTGGGTGCTTTGGGAGAACAGCTGGTGAAAGGGCTGGAGGGAGGCAGCATGTCTGGCCTTGCAGTAATAGGCCTTGGGTTACTGCTGGTAATCCTGTCATTTGGCCTCCTCGCCATTTTTGCAATGCCTTTAAGGCCCAAGAAGCCCTGGGCCCTGAGGCAGCCACCTTGAGACTATAGGGCTAAAGCTGACTGACAACAAACAGTAGAAAAAAAGAAACTGTGTCCTCATCACACTATTTAAGCCCAGCAATAAGTCTTGTTTAAAGGTCAACTTTTCCTACTAATATGGCCAATAAATTCTCTTTGTTGTTTTAGCCACTTTGGGGTAGGTTTCCTTTTGCTTGCCATCAAGGGAATCCTAAATGATACATGCCTCATAATCAGATTCCATTATAAAGGCAACAAAAAATGAGATACATTCACAATCAACAATAAACCTACCTGGTTACATCATTGACTTCAATTCATATATTCTAATTAAAGATATTGGGTAAAAACTCTCATGACCAAAAAAAAAAAAAAAAAACCAACTCTCATGACCTCACTTTTCTCATTTGGAATCAATTTCATTCCAAATCTGTATGTACAAATATAAGATCTGGAAGACATTCCACTCTGGCCCTTGGTTCACATGTATTCAGCGTTACTGAGTTTTCATCAGGATGGAACCCTTTCCTGATTATCAGGATAATTTCAGGGCAAAACATTCCCGAGTCTCAAGGTGGAGAACATCATAAAAGTTGGCTTCTAGGTATTCAAGGGAGTGAGAAATCACAAAATAAGAATGTATTCCCACTAATATTAATGAGTAAATGGCAAACTTACCTGTTACAGCATCCAATGTGCCCTCAACCAGATTAAACAACTGCTTTATAGATCTAAATCTTTATATGTGATACTAAACCAAGTTTGGTCACTCATACTAAGTACTTTATCATAACAGGTCAAGTCAATCAATATATCACAAGCACTAAGTACACAGATCAATTTATGTATGTTTAAGGTATAACGTTTCAATATTTTGAAACATAAAAATCTAGGCAAGCATGAAACAATTACAGATGCATCAAAAAGGAAAGAATTCTTTGTAACAAAGAGCAGCTCTTTCTGAGTTGCTATAAAACTCACTCTACAGAACTAACTCAATATATATAATGCATCTATGCTTAGAATCCCTTTGGCTGTTAGAATTGGCAGCTCTCCAAATATGGAACTGGCTATCTTAACAAAATGGTCAGCTTGCTCCCATGGGAAACGTGGAAGTAGAGGTAAGATGATCTTCAAACAGGGTAGCCATGTGGGTATGGGGTGGATGACTTTAGCGGGAACACCAAAGCCTTCTGGGCCCCAATGGGGTGTGAAGGATACTTACCTGCCAGAGCCTTGATGCGGGACCGCTCAAAGAGGCGCGCAGAACTGTTCTCGTTGTCCCAGTCATCCACATCCCAGCGGTTGTTGACATCGCTGTACTGCTGCTGGATTTCAATGTTGTCATAGTCTGTGGCTACTGTGGTCGTCATCTTGAACTGTTTCAGCTGCTCCTCCACATCAGCTCCTTCTTATGAGTTCTGTGAGAAAAAAAGGCAAGACATACTTAGATGTCCAAAGTGAGTACCAAACCAAACCAAACCCACTGCCATCGAGTTGATTCTGACTCCTAGTGACCCCCACTGGGTTTCCAAAGCTGTTAATCTTTACACAAGCAGACTGCCTCATCTTCCTCCCATGGAGCAGCTGGTAGGTTTGAACCACCAACCTTCTGGTTAGCAGACAAATGTCTCACCCACTATGCCACCAGAGCTCATCAAAGTGAGAGTACAGTACCCATGAAACTTACAGAATAAAACAATGACTTAGTCTAGACTAAGTCCTCTGCAGTCAGTTAAAATTGGTTTTGAACTTCAGCACTAACTCATAACATATGTGTGACCTTGGCCAAGTTATTTAACATCTCTGAGCCTCAGTTTCCCCAACCATGAAAGTGGAAGGATACTGTACAGGTTGTTGGGAAGACTGAAAGAGATAGCAGATGTCCAATAAATAGTGGACTTTTTCCTTCTTTTCTAAAGTTTAAATTTATAATTTTAAAGTTTTATCAGAGGTGGATCAACACCTATTTGGGGCTTCTGAATGAACTCATTTATTCCTACTATATGTCACCAGAAACTGTAATTTAGTGTCTCCTGAAAATTCATAAAATGTTATATAAGTGAACTGACAGACCACTTTATCTAAATATCTCAATTTATATATTAGAAAGCTGATGCCTAAAATTAAATGAGATCATAAATATGTAGCACCAAGGGCAGCTTTGGTACACAGAAGGTGCTCAATAAATGACTGCAATTATTTATATTGCTGTGTAATTACAAATTCTACTACCAACACCCACACCCACTCCTCAGGCCCCACCCACAGTCACAGTGTTTTTCAGGAATAAATATTGACCCACTGCTGTCTTTACTTTATCAGTATCCTCAGATAACTACAAGAAATATGTGTAGCTTTGACTATTGCTTCTCCTTTCAATACAGGTGTTATACACTCATTCAACTAAAATATACAGAGGGCCTACTATGTGTCAGGCAGTGTACCAGATGCTAGGAAATCACAGTAAACAAGATAAGGACCCTGCCCTTAGTGACATTTACATGCTAGTAGGAGAAGCTGGGGGAGCTCTGGTAGCATAGTGCCTAAGGCACCTGACTGCTAATCAGAAGGCTGGCGGTTAAACCCACCAGCCACTCCTCGGAAGGAAGACTGGGCAATCTATTTCCATAGTGATACTGCCTCGGAAACCCAAGGAGGGGTCGCTATGAATCAGGTCTGACTCAATGGCACATAACAACGACAACAGGAGAAGCTGGACAAAAAGCAAGTAAGAAAAAGCAGGAGTTTAAAAATAAAATAATGAAAGTGGCAAGATATGATAGAAAGTGAGTATTTTAGATCTGGTGGTTAGGGAAGGCTTCTCTGAGCCAGTATTTGAACTGAAATCTAATTGTCAAATAGGAACATGTCACACAGTGATTGAGAAGAATGGTATTCCAGGCAAAGGAAACAGCTCACGTAAAGGCCCTATGATAAGGAGCAGCAAGGAGGAATGAAGACCAGCATGGCCAGAGTCTGTTGTTGTTGTTGCCATCGAGTCGGACCCGACTCATAGAGACCCCTCCTTTGGTTTCCGAGGCAATATCACTACGGAAGTATATTGCCCAACCTTCCTTCCAAGGAGTGGCTGGTAGGTTTGAACCATCAGCCTTCTGGTTAGCAGTCTAGTGCTTTAGGCACTACACTACCAGAGCTCCTTGGCTGGAGTCTGGTGGGAAGTAAAAAATACAGAAGACAAGGTTGGAGAGGGAAATGGGGTCAGATCACGAAGGGCTGGGTCAGCCTGAGTGTGATGGGAAGCCACTGTAGGACTCTAAGCAAATAACTGACATAATGGGCTTACGCAAGGCAGCGATTGTGAGGATGAGGCAGGTCCAGGCAGCGTTTCATTCTGTTCTACATATAGAGTCACTATGAGTCAGAACCAACTCAACACCTAACAACAACAACAACATGTTTTTAAAAGATAATTCCTGGGGCTGGAAAGCAGATAACAAGGGAAAGAACAGATGCAGGAGTCAATGGGAGGCTGCCCTAGAGATGGTAGTGGCTGGGCCTTGGGCGGTGGCTGGGGGTGGTAAGAAGTGGATGTGCTTCAGAACGAAAGCTGCTGGGGCTTGCTGGACCTGAGGGGCTGTTGGTTTAAGTCAGGCTGAGTGCTTAATTTTTATCGGTGTGGTTAAACGCCTGCATGTTTTAACTTTTATCACAGGGTCTCAGGCTCAGCCAGCTCTACAAACCCATCTAAGTAAGTTAATCTGCAAATGTAATAGTAAGAATAAAAAAGATGCTACCCTCCTTTTCAGTGGCAGGAAGTTGTCCCAAGGAAAAAGATGCTTGTCCTTTCCCCCACTTCAGTATTAATATTCAAAAATTTATTATATGGTTTTGTACCTGGATGCTCATTTAATGAAGCCTCATTCAATGTGTACCAAGAAGGTGCACACTACCAGAGTCAGGCCTAATCACTAGCTGGTGTACAAATAAAACACCAGATCACTATACAGCAGCAGTAAAATGACCATCCAAGAGCTGATTTTATTTTCCCTCACATATGTTACAATGCAAAGAAGACAAACAAAATAAAGCTGTATATGCAGGAAAGAAACATTTCTCTTCTTGTGCTTGAAGTGGAGCAAATCTGCAGCTGTGGTGGCATAGTGCCTAAGGCATATGACTGCTAACCAGAAGGCTGGAGGTTCAAACCCACCAGCCACTCCTCAGAAGGAAGATCGGGCAATCTACTTCCATAGAGATACTGCCTCGAAAACCCAAGGAGGGATCTCTATGAGTCAAACTGACTCAATGGCAGTGAGGTTTTTTTTTTGTTTTAGTACATAACCACACAAGACACATGTAACCAACCAGGTTTACATGGTAAATAAATTAAGCCAATTCACAACAACTCTTTAAATAGGATAATAATTGGTGGCATAAGCATAGAACAGCCTCATTTGTCATTAGGTGTTTTCTCAAAAGCTGTCCAAGAACCTTGCCAACACAGACCATACATTTCCGCAGAAGAAGCACAGTGACCACCTTAAAACTGAGCCACAATATCTGTAACTCAAACGGTCACCCATCTTTTCTCAGAGAACTCTGGGATGAGAATAAAATCTTAGATTCTCATCAGGTAGGTGGACATAATGCCAACAACATAAATGTATTAATAGATTAATTTTAGCATCTACGTTAGCAGTAACCTATTTATTGGATTTCATAAAAACACACAAAAAAAATCAAAAACATAATCCAGTCAGTATATTCTACTGAATGACCTTACAGATGCTTTTAACCTTCAGAGTCACAACCTCCTTCAAAATAAAAATTCAACAAAACTCAAAGTCATTTGGAGGAAAAAAAAAAAAGAGGTGGAGACCAGATTTGCTGGTCCGATACAGCCTGGTGGAACCACTGAGACTACGGCCCCTAACTGCCCTTCAGGTCTGGAATTGAACCCACACTTGTAGTTTCCAGCCAAACAAAAGACAGGCATAGGAGTTGAACATTTACTTCAAGTAGATACTCTCCTTGGGAAAACAATCATGGGAGAAAGAAGAGCTGCTTATGCACAGGGAGACAGCTCAGGGGGCAGTAGTCCATGGAGGGATGGACACGGGGAAGAGGTAACTATGGGGAGGAAGTGGGAGGGGAGCTGTTGCATTGTGGTAAACTGTGGTCAATGTCATGAGACACAGTATGTCTGAACTGCTGTATGGAAAGTGAATTTTCTCTGTAAATCTTCACCCAAATCACAATTACAAAAATAAAAATTCATATTATTGTTTTTAAAAAATCAATATTGTCATGTACCACTTGGCCTTGGAGACAGTAAATTTTCCTAACTATGTGAACATCAAAGACTTTTATAAAATTTAACCTTGGCAAATGCCATCTCCAGGAAAAAAATGTCCAAGTGATATTAACCCCAAATTTCTGAGGATATAACCAAAAACACCAAACTCATTGCTGTCGAGTCAGATCCCACTCAGAGTGGCCCCTCCTTGGGTTGCCAAGGCAGTATCACTACAGAAGGAGATTGCCCAGTCTTCCTTCCGAGGAGTGGATGGTGGGTTTGAACCTCCAACCTTCTGGTTAGCTGTCGAATGCCTTAGGCAGTACACCACCAGAGGGTATAGGAAGTATGATTTAATCCAATTCAAGATAAAATGCAAGCACCACATGCCTATCTCCAGGTTCATTTTGACTATTTGGTGCCACCTGCTGCCCAACAGGAACAAGCCACACCACAACCTCCAGGGCTGCTACCAAGCCCGCTGCCATCCCAGGGCTCCAACTTCCTGAGTCATGTTCCTTTCTTTATAAACCCAACTACAACCTCTTCCCCTATGAATTGCCCTTCCTACCACTGACTCATCCTAAAAATCACTAACCACTTTCCACGAATTTCTCAATAAGCAAGCCTCATTCCTTTTCTTAGGCTTAAAGTTATTCAGAGGATTTAAGTGTTTTTTTTTTTTTTTTTTTTTCTTCTAGGTGTGTTTCTTTAACGGTGCTCCTCTATTTTAATAAACACCATGATTGTTCCTTAAAACAAAGAAGTGAATGGGAAGCAAAAGTACCTACTAGTTTGTGTACAAAAGAATACTAACATTGTTAAGTTATTCTTTTTATTCAATTGCTTCATTCACATTTCTAGAATTTAGATATCAGGGACATTTTTTTTCCTTCAATATTCTCCACCTGTCTTAAGACAATACTCTTGTCAAATGGTTGAGTTTTCATAGTGAGAAAGCTTTTTTTTTTTTTAAATTTCCATGGGGGTGGTGGTGGTGGAGAAGCACCATAAAAGTGTACTTGTAGGTATTCAACAGCAATAAGGGAATGATCTAAGGGTGAGAAACAGTGAGAGCCAAGGAAAAATATGGAAGAGAGTGCTCATGGGTTGAGAATTCCAGAAAGTTACTATATCATGATCCTCTAATGCACTCCACAAGGAACTGTGCCAGTTATGGGGGCAGCTGACAGCATACATCAGATGTCCTCAGGAGGTTATCTATAAATGGGCTGGATTTTCCCAAGGTCCTATCAGTCATGTGTCCCAGTGGCCCATGAGGTAATCTTACTTCTTAAATGGCTGTGGGAAGATTAGAAGGAGAGCTTAGAGGAAAGGTGGCCATCTTGGAACCCTGCCTGGTGGTTCTGGCATTAGGTAGCTTGAGAGGATAATAAAGTTGGCATGAGACAAAACAATCCCCCGTTCTTGAGAAGGGTCCCCAGAGCTGCTACTGGCTCAGTGAGAGTCCAGATTCTTGATTGCCACAGGAGTTTATTAAATAACTCTTAAATAAAAATCAATAATATCCCAGTTGTGACAGGAGTAATATATCCATGTTCTTTGTGACTAAATCAAAAAAACAACCAAACTCACTGGTGTCAAGTCATATCTGACTCATAGCAACCTCTCCTTGGGTTTCCAAGGCAATATCACTATGGAAGTAGATTGCCCAATCTTCCTTCCAAGGAGTGGCTGCTGGGTTTGAACCACCAGCCTTCTGGTTAGCAGTCAAATGCCTTACGCACTATGCCACCAGAGCTCCCTCTTCGTGACTAGGTTTTGGAAAAAATTGTTAAAAGTGGTTATCTACCTTCCTTCTCTCCTTTCTTTTTCTCTTTCTCTGTAATAAACTCTTAATAAGAGTTTTAAAAACAAGCTTCCTCTAACTACTCATCTCTAATCTTATGTCCCACCAGCCAATCCTTGGAAGGAAGGCTCGGAAACCCAAAGAGGGGTCGCTATGAGTCGGATCCAACTCGATGGCAGTAAATTTAATTTTATGTCCAGGAGGCTGCTAACCAAAAGGTTGGGGGCAAACACACCAGCAACTCTGAGGGAGAAAGATGAGGCAGCCTGCTTCCATAAAGATTAATAGCCTTGGAAAGTCTCTAAAGGCAGTTCTACCCTGTCCTATAGGGTCGCTATGAGTTGGAATCAACTTGATAGCAGTGGATTTGGTTTTGTTTCCTCATATGTACTGCTGAAGGCAGTGGTGGGTCAGTGGTAGAATTCTCACCTTCCCTGTAAAAGACCCACATTCCAGTCCCACCGAAAATACCTCAAGCACAGCCACCAGCTGTCTGTCAGTGGAAGCTTGTGTCTTGCTACAATGCTTCCCAACTCTGTCTGTCTACAACCAAAATCAATCCCTCACTCTAAACCCTGCTTTTTCTCCTGCTGTCACTCTCTGACTGAGTAACACTCCATTCCTCCTAGTTACACCAGCCACAAACCTGGCAATCATCCTTCATTTCTCCCTCTCCCCCTACATTCAGGTCCTAAGGTTGTTTGCACCTCCTGATAATCTCATGACTCAGCTCAAGCAATAGTTTTATTTGAGCATTTCACCTCTAATGTTAACCCTTGATCCATTCCCCTACATTGCCACCAGAGGGACCTATCTAAAATGCAAATGTAATGTAATTTTCATTCCCTTAACTTAAATCCACAAATGACTCCCCATGCCTCCAGAATAATGCTCAGAACCCTTAGAAGAAGAAAAGAGATTCTTCATCAGGGGCCCAGCCCATGTCTCCAGCCTGGTCTCACTACTGCCTTTTCTCAGCCTAAACTCTTGTAATTCCTGGGGGGAAAGTTAGGCTCTCTTCTCACCTTTAAATCTCCTACCTGGACCAGCCCTTTACTCCTCCTATACACCCAGTTCAGGTGTCACCTCATGCAGGAAGCTCCCTAATCACTCCACCACCACCACCACCTACCACCACCAGGCCGGAGCTAGACAACCTTAGCCGCATGTGTACTACTTTCAGTCTCATTAGTATACCTCTGACCTATCACTGTCTCCTAATTATAAAATTCCTATTTACTTATCTTAAATAGGAGCTCTGGTAGCATAGTGCCTACGGCACTTGACTGCTACCAGGAGGCTGGCGGTTCAAACCCACCAGCCACTCCTCGGAAGGAAGATGGGGCAATCTACTTCCTAGTGATACTGCCTGGGAAACCCAAGGAGGGGTTGCTATGAGTCAGGTCTGACTTGAAGGCACATAACAACAACAAACAACACTTATCTTAAATAGGCCTTAGGCTCTTGAGATCATGTCCCCATCAAACTGTCTTTGTACCTCCCAACTCCTAGCCTGGTGTCTAGAAACATTAAGTGCTTGGTAATTATGTGTTTGTTGACCAGTTGGTAGGTGGGAGATTGGTTGATAGAGGAATGGATGGTTACTAGAAGATGAGATCATGAGGCAATGCCATTTCAAGCTGCCACTCCAGTACTATCTCCATTAGTCACAAAGCCTGAAACACATGTGCCATGTATATGTGCACATGTGGTGGACACTCTGCTTTCAAGGAAGCCATAATTTTTTAAATAGGCAGCTTACTTATAAACATGAACACACACATTTAATAAGGTGCTTCTCTATAAGCATATTAAAATTTTGTTATGCCCCCTTTTACTTTGTTTTTATCCATGAAAACAAGTATTTTTCTAAACTACTCAGACTTCAGAAAGTAAAGCAACAAATAGAAAACGGAATTTTTATTGGAACTACATACACACACACACACACATATATACATGCACACTTACTTAACACATACTCTTAATCAAAGCTCAAGTAAATTCAGTGAAAACAAAGAAGGTGACCAACATTTGCCAGTCCTTTTTAAAGAGCCATATGCTAACAATCACTCTGGCAGAATGCACAGACCCAAATGTTCTGCAAACACTTAAAACCCTCTGACTTTACTCATGAAAGACTTGAAAGAAGCATACATTTGGCTGCTGGTATGTTATCTTCAAAAAGAAAAAAAATAAAGTTCCTACTCAAGACTTTGAAAGGACCAAACTGTGCACCTGAGAATGTCCAGTAAGAAACCTATGAGACTCTGCCCCAACCTTCTCAACTGTTCAGTAGCCAGAAAGCAGGGAGTAGCACAGTTTACAATATGTCCACTGAGGGATTCTGCACTATATGATAGTCAATAAGGAGGAATGTCTGCAAGCAACCACTTCTAGACCACTGTCACGAATAAACCTAGCTAACCTACTATTACTCATGCTCATGGAGCTAGTGCCATAAAAAGGCCCAAAATTCCATCCTAAATATTCAGAATTTTCTGTTCACAAACATGAAGGCACACATGGAAACTCCAAGCATGACAGGTAACAACACAAGAAAAGCCACACACATACAATGTCTTTTGTACAAGTACTATTCACTTTTCATAAAAATTTTTATTGTGATTTGGGTGAAAGTTTACAGAGCAAATTCATTTTCCATATAGCAGTTCATACACATTTTGCTTCATGACATTGACTGTAATTCCCCACAATGTAACAGCTCTCTTCCCACTTCCTCCCAGTAGTTAGTTACCTCTTCCCTAGGTCCTTCCCTCCCATGTACTCTTGGCTCCCAAGCTGTGTCTCTGTGCAAACACTGCCCTTCTATTCTCCCATGATGGATTGTTCCAAGTACTGTAACTACCAGATGTAAATGTTCAGCCCATATGCCTGTCTATTGTCTGACCGGAAGCCACAGGAGTGAGTTCAATTCCAGGCCTGAAGGGTAGCTAGGGGCCATCGTCTCAGGGGTCTCACCAGGCTCTATCAGACCAGCAAACCTGGTCCCTTTTTTTTTTATTCATGATTTTTAGTTTTGTTCCACATTGTTCTCCCACTCTATCCAGGATCTCCTGCACCAATCCCACTCTGAGTGGTTGACAGTGGTAGCTGGGTACCATGTAGTTCTTCTGGTCTCATGGTCAAATCAGCTGAGGATCACATGGTCTACCAGTCCCTTGGACTAATTGTTTCCATTAGTCTTTGGTTTTCTTCATTCTTCCTTGCTCTGGACGAGTAGAGACCCATCATTGCATCTAGATGGCCACTTGTAAGCTTTTAAGACCCCAGTCATTACTCACTGAAGTTGTTGTTGTTGTTATTTGCCATCGAGTCAGCCCCGACTCATAGCGACCCCTCCTTGGGTTTCCAAGGCAGTATCACTATGGAAGTAGGATTGCCCAACCTTCCTTCCGAGGAGTGGCTGGTGGGTTTGAACCGCCAGCCTTCTGGTTAGCAGTCAAGTGCCTTAGCCATTATGCTACCAGAGCTCCCCTCACTGAAGTAGGATGTGGAACAACGTTTTTGTGTGGTATGTTATGCCAACTGAGTTTGATGTCCCCTGTGACCATGGTCCTGAGCCCACAGGTTCACTACTCATTCCCTCCAGGTAACTAACTGTGGCCAAGAAGTCACCACAACCTTGCCCTTTATACAAGTATTATTTACTTTTAAAGCAATCCAATTTGCTTGTAGCTTTACAGGAGTATATCTGCTGTATAAAATGCAATCTGCAGTATAAAATGCATAGTAGAACTGTACAGAATTCACAGAATCAGACTATTTGGGGGAGGAACTGGTTCTTGGAGACCTATTTAATTAGACCTCATTAATAGAGAGGGTCTTCAAATACTCTATAACTGTACTTTTGCCTGTTTTATCTACCAATGACATAGCATGTTAAAATCTCCCACTCTGTGTATGTATCAATTTTCTTTATAATTTCTTGGGTACATTTAAGATCATGATTATTTTCTTGGTGGGTTGTTAACATTAAGAAATACAGGCAGTCCCTGGGTTATGAACATCTGACTTTAGTACAACTCATAGTTATTAAACAACCCCCACAAAGTGTCCAGTAACAATTCCTAGATCATTACATGAATTAGTACCAGAGCTGTTAAGAACAAGGTAGGTATCTTAATCTGTCAGTTTCTCCCTCCAAGTTCTAATTCACTCCTCTCAGGCTGCAATCTGTTGTGAAACTGACAGTGCAGGAGACAGGAAAGAAGGAAAGTGGCATTTACTGAGCTCCAGGCCTTGCAGACACAGGGAGAGCAAAGACAGGAACTCAGGGGAGGCAGCCAGTCAGTCAGTGGCAGAAGGGAATTCAAACCCAGCCCAGGTTCTCTCCCCAGGGCTGACTGGCCACACCTCACTCTGCAGTGTCAGAGCTCCCAGCTGTGCTCCTCACCAGTAGAAAGTCTGCATGTGGCAGTACATGGGTGGGGCAGCCATGCTGTGTAGGTCGGGCTCACTGCACACCACCTGGAACTCACCACAGCACAGCAGCAGGTCCACTAGCCTCACAGTGCACAGCTCCAACAACACCAGCATCTCATAGACCTTGTCCACCTTGCTGTGGCAGCAGCCAGCCACAGCCACAGCATCCCACTGGCCTGAGATACATCCAACAGTTTGTGATAACAAACGAGCACTACTTTGCAACGCACATCAAAACATTATTATTATTATTATTATTACTGTATTATTATGGTACAGATGTTTTAGTATAGCTGGAAGTATTTCTTTAATGTTTTTTACACATAAAAATGTACACTACATACTATAAAACTAAGACAAACATTTGGCCAGCTGACGTTAGATATAAACCATACCTAACTGTTTCAACTTATGTACAGATTTGACTTAAAGACAGATTTAGGAATAGAACTCGTTCACAATCCAGGGACTGACTGCCTATATTGTTTTATCCCTATTAACATATACCCATTCTGACTGATGGCAATCTTTGCCTAGTATATCTTTTTCCATCCCACAATTCTGACCTTTATGAATCATTTTGTTCTAGGTCTATCTTTGATTGCTTTAGAGTCTCTGAAAACAGCTAATGCAGCAGCTGCTAATTAAAAGGTTGGAGCTTTAAGTCCACCCAAAGGCACCTCAGAAGAAAGGCCTGGTGATCTACTTCTGATAAACAGCCACTGAAAGCCCTGTGGAGCACAGTTCTCCTCTGACACACATGAGGTTGCCATGAGTTACAGCCAACTAGACAGGAAAATGGTTGAAACTGATTCATTGTTTAATTCAACTCAAGAGTCTCTGTCATTTAATGGACAAGTACTTACTAGGATTACTGCTGTATTTAAGGTTTCAATCAACCTACTTTTTTTTCTTTCTTAATTCACAAAGTTGCAGAAACTGAGATCCAAAGAGTTGAACAACTGGATCAAGTCACACAGCTATGACCCTAACATCTATAATATCTTTATCATCATTGACTACTGAGCTATAACTCAATTTAACCTTTAAAATGTTAACAGCTGATGAGTCTAATAACCAGAGAAAACCGTAACACTATTAAAAACAATCTAAATTTTTGGATGGTTTACTTTATGCCGGGCATAATGCTTTTCTTGCTTTCTTATTCAGTCCCCCACAACATTTTGAGGTAAATTCATTATTAGCCCTATTTTACAGATGAATAAAGTAAGACTTTGCCCATGGGAACAGAGAAAGGAAATGAAGTCAGGAGGATTTGAAGCAAGTATGTATGACTCCCAAGGCCATAGGTTAAACTCATAAATTAGCATAGTTTCTGAGGCACAACCTTTGAACAGTGGTCCATACCAGAAAACTTTTTAATGAACTCAAAATTCTTCAATAAATGAGAAAATAGATTCATCCCCTTCAAAGTCTAATTAATGCTTAGGGTAACAACCCACATCACCAGGCCTTCTAGATCATACATTCTCAATGGGGGAGATATTGTCCCTAGAGAAATGAAATTCTTTGTTCTTTTTTTTTTTAAGTAAGCATGGATAGACAGCATCTGTGATATTAAAATTTTATGGGTGGGCAATTAGGAAATAATTGTCTGCAATTGTTTACAACAGGATCTGAAAGGATCCTGGTGAGGGGAAAAATAATTATAAAAAGGTTGAGAAACACTGTCCAAGCTAAAGAGAGAACACTCATCTCCTTTAAGTAAATTAAGATTTGAAGGCAGGCCTTAGACGACAGGAAGATGAAGAACATATTTCTCTGAACCAAAGAATTAGATTGTCATATTCCACGGGTCCCATTCATCATGTCTCTGATGTAAAAGCTCACAGTGGGCTACACCCCTGAAACATGAAGGATATTTTAAAGGAGCAGGGAAGGTTTAGCCATCTTCTACTTAGAGTAGTCAGCAACAAAAATACTCATTATAAGGCTTCATTTCCAATATTCAGAAACAACTTCCTTCCTACACAGATGAAAAACACCACTGGAAGGTTGGATCTACCTTTATAAACACGAAAGCTCTGGGGACAAATTTTGTTTTTTAAAATAGGCAAGTAGAAGGCGGGGAAGATGGCGGACTAGGCAGAAGGATT
>NW_006921633.1:352937-363361 GCF_000298275.1 Orycteropus afer afer | reverse complement strand
AGCTGCTGCATTGTAAATTTTGGTCAATGACATGAGACAAAGTATATGTGAACTGCTGTATGAAAAGTGAATTTACTCTGTAAATCTTCACCCAAATCCCAATTAAAAAAAAAAAATAGGCAAGTAAACCACACTCTACTCACTGGAGAAGCAAAATAACCCTTGTTGTGTGCCCTCGAGTCGATTCCAGTTCATAGCAACTCTACAGGACAGAGCAGAACTGCTCCATAGGGTTCCCAAAGCTGTAATTCTTTACAGAAGCAGACTGCCACACCTTTCTCTCTTGATTAGCAGCCAAACGCTTAACCACTGCACCACTAGGGCTCCTAAATTAACTCTTACTATAAAGGAAATTAAAGGAGCTTTGGTGCTGTAGTGTTAAGGTATTCAGCTGCTAACCAAAAGGTCAGTAGTCTGAACTCAGTCACTCAGCAGGAGAAAGATGAGGCAGTCTATTTCCCTAAAGATTTACAACATTGGAAACCCTGTAGGGCAATTCTATTCTTTCTTACAGGGTTGTTATGAGTCAAAATCAACTCAATGGCAGTGGGTTTGGTTTAGTTTTCATAAAGGAAATTATTTTTAAATATGTCACTAGTGAGCAATATACTGATTACAACTAGTTTTATTTCAGAACAGCTTTTAAAAAGATTCTGTCACCATAGTGTAAGAACTTATCATTATTATACAGAATGACCAAGAATACATTTCTGTAACAAGGAACAATAGGGGAGGAAAAATAGGGCATCTCCCTGACCTTCTTCCATTTACAGAATAAACTGTACAAGAACAGTGAAATTATAAATGGATTTATTATTTGAGTAGCTTGTGATTATAAATGAAAGGAAACTTCTTAATATAGTGTTTAATATAGTGAAAATTGGGAGCTCTGGTAGCATAGTGACTAAGGCACCTGACTGCTAACCAGAAGGCTGAAGTTCAAACCCACCAGCAACTCCTCAGAAGGAAGGCTGGGTGATCTACTTCCTTGGAAACCCACTATGAGTCAGGTCCGACACTACAGCACATAACAACAACAACAGTGAAAATTTATCCTCATGTACTATTTGCACATTAAAATTTTAAACCAAGTACCCTATTTCATTCTTTTTTCCTGCCTACATATGATACTATCTAAATTCTGAGTCGGGGCCGACTCGACGGCAAATAACAACAACAACAACAACAAATTCTAAATGTAAAATTACAAGCCCTTTTATTTTTTCAAATTATCTTTATTTTGAAAATAGACTAAGAAAGGTTAGGTTTTCCAACATCCATTTATATACCCCAAATCACGTGAACAATTAGTTTTTAAAACTATTTTCTGCTAAACATGTGGCTATCTTCACAGTTAAAGGTCATCTATGTTTCTGTTCAACTTACAGAGAACAAGTAAAATTGAAATTATTAACTCAATACAGGTCTAACACCATGTCCTTATGTGCAGATTCTGAGCCACTATAAATAACCATTTTGGTCTTATACTTATTTCGCGACAGTTTTAAATTACATTAGAATATAGTTCTGATGGCACAGCTGCCAAAATGCTGAGCCTCTATTTCAGTGAGTTTGGCATTTTACTGCCTTATTCTTTGTGACATTTTATAAGTCATTATCACGTGTGCCCTAACAAAAGAAGCAATGGTGTGCTTTCTATTTAGAAGCTGATTTTTACTCCTAGAGCAGCCCAGTGTCAAAATTCTCTGCATATGCCCATCTACAAATGAAAATGCATATATCATGACAGAAAAATGTAATACTGCCTTCAAAAGAAACACTACACCAAATGCGGTAACACAGAGTAAGCTCCGTGAGGGCCAGAATCCTAACTTGTTCTGTTCATCTTTACACTGCCAGCACCCAGCTCAGTGCCTGATGCATACTTAGCAGGTGCTCAAAAACAACTGTGAAATGAAATGATAGGCAGTAGGACAGTAGCAGCCTAACTCTGAAATACAGTGCTTCTTTCAGTCTAAATAATCTGTAGTATGAACCCGTAAAAGTACTGTTTTGTAAGAGGCAACCTTCTCTTTAGCAAAGGATGATTTTTTTTTTAACACAAAATTGATTTTTAACTGTCATAAATTGAGGAGTCATATTGGTTAGGAATAGAATAACTGCTAATTTCATAATCTCATTTGGATGTACCTATAGCATATTTAGGAGCTCTGGTAGTGTAGTGCCTAAGGCATTTGACTGCTAACCAGAAGGCTGGCGGTTCAAACCCACCAGCCACTCCTCGGAAGGGAGATTGGGCAATCTACTTCCATAGTGATATCACCTTGGAAACCCAAGGAGGGCTCGCTATGAGTCGGATCCAACTTGGCAGTAGTGAATTTGTTTTTTTTGGTTTATAGCATATTTATTTTAAATATGGTTTAAGAATCATTCCGCTTTGTAAAATGACCTAAAATGTAGTCTGACTAAGGACAGTCAACTTTCCAGCGGTTTAAATGGCATTAAGCACAGTTCAAACAGCTCTTATTGATTGGGTTAACACTCAACAGTGAGTCTTTTCTCTTTTTGTGCTTGGGAAATATTTCCCAAAGTGACTCAGAAAACTGTAACTCTTCCAATAAACAAACATGAATAAAGGTTGGCCTATAACGTTTTAAAAAAGAGACGTGGTATCATTCCCAGAAAAACCATTGAAATAATTATGATTTCAACATGATCAAACGCTATTACTAAAATTTGTTTAAATCTGATAAACCTGAAAATTAAAATAAATAAATAAATAACAAAACAAAACCACTGCTGAACCATATACACAGGCTGGAATCCATCAGAATCCTGCATACCACTGCTTAAAAGCTTGCTTCCAAAGATGCTCAGGATCAAGTGTGGTAAGAAAGGTCAATTAAAATAAATGTGTATACGAGATAAATAAGCCACAGTGCTTGAAATACTATCATAAGTTTAGAATCACAGAGGAGTTCTCTGATTTATAACTAATAGCATGACCAGCCACAGTCTACTGCAGGACCAGACCACAATTCAACCAAAGGAGTCAACTGGCCCAACCCCCTGGCTGGAGGACATCTCATTACATTTCCCAAAAAGCCATAGGTTAGGACACAGCCTGCCCAAGGCCACAAGGGTATGGGCCTGCAGCCCAAACTTGCAAGGCTCCCAAGTCTGTTGCTAAAATTACTTCAAAATGAAAATAAGGTCTTAGTTGCTGAAGCCCTTGATCAGATTCCAGAGCAAAAGAAACTGTCAACTTTTCTTGTTCCCACAAAGAAGGAGAAAGGTCTTAGGAAGAAAAGAACCAGAGCACCTGCTCTGACCATTCTGAGTTTCTTTAAAAGCTCCTTGGTGATATGATTTTGGAACCAGCATTTCTCAACTACTTTCCTGACCAAAATTAAGACCATACCTTCATATCCTTGATATGTTATTATAAACCAGTTTTCTGCTTTCCAAGATAGCTACTGCATAGAATTCTTTTGCTTTTCCTGCCCTCAAATGCTTTCAAAGCAGTTAATCAATTATTTTGTCAAAATCAGCAATACAGTGAAGAATGAACTGGACAGTAGCGCAATTTTGAGCATTTGGAGGGAACCAGGGAACCAAATCTGGCCAGCCCTCTATGATTCTACTCAGAGAGAAAATGAAAATTGGGAACCCAACGGTAGCTGGATTTTAAGCCCTGTTGAGTGAATCCTAAAGTTATCTACTGTGCCATTAAAATGCAGTCCCATCAATGTACCAAATGTGAGTGACCAGTATGGCAGCATTGAAGATGAGAAAGACAGAGAGAGTTACATGGGCAGTACAAACAACAAATATGAACCCCTTTGCATATACAATACTGAGTTGTCAGTGAAAGCAAACATGGGTATAGGGACGGATAGATGGGTGAACAAGCTAAACAATTAGGTACATCTAAATGGAGAGTGTATCCAAGATCATATACAGGGTTGGCAGACAATGGGCCTATAAGTTCATGTGAATGATCAGAATTCCCAGGTGTATAGTAGAGCTGACAAGGGGCAAGGTTATGGTCATTACTTGGTCACAGCCAGCTACCCAGAGGGACCGAGTAGTTGATCCTGCAGGCTTGGGACCATAGTCGCAGGGGACATCAAACTCAATTGGCATAACATACTATATAAAACATTGTTCCACCTACTACTTTGGCGAGTAGCGACTGGGACCTTAAAAGCTAGGAAGCTGCCATCTAGATGCAACAACGGGTCTCTCCTCGTCAAGAAGAAAGAAGAAAACCAAAATTAATGGAAACAATCAGTCCTAGCGACTGGTACACCATCCGATCTGCAACCTATACAACTATGAGACCAGAAGAACTAGATGGTGCCCAGCCACCACTGCCATCCACTTGGAAGGGATGTAGGAGATCCTGCATAAAGAGGGAGAACAATGTGGTACAAAACTCACAATCATTTGGAGGCAAAAAAAAAAAAAGAAGGTGGGGACCAGGTTTGCTGGTCCAATGGAGCCTGGTGTAACCACTGAGACTATGGCCCCTAGCTGCCCTTCAGGTCTGGAATTGAACCCACACCTGTGGTTTCCAGCCAAACAAAGTACAGGCATGTGAGTTAAACATTTACCTCAAGTAGACACACGCCCTGGAGAGAACAATCATGGGAGAAGGAAAGGCTGCTTATGTACAGGGAGATAGCTCAGGGTGCAGAAGAGTATGAAGGGATGGACACTGGGAGGAGGTAACTATGGGGAGGAAGTGGGAGGGGAGCTGCTGCATTGTAAATTTTGGTCAATGACATGAGACAAAGTATATGTGAACTGCTGTATGAAAAGTGAATTTACTCTGTAAATCTTCACCCAAATCCTAAAAAAAAAAAAAAAAAAATGCAGTCCCATAATTTTACAGAAAAACATTTTGAAAGGACTATATTATATACCAGGTATATTGTATACCTGTCACTAAGACATATAACCTTTTGGTTTCTGCTGTTTCAAAGCTGTGTTTTTCATGTTTATAAACTATTTAACTCATCCTGAGCTTATGCTTGCTAATGGAGTAGAAGAAATCATTTAATGTAATGGTTACAAATACGCTATTGACACAGGCCTGTTGTTAAATAAATTAAAAGAACAAACGAGGGGAAAAAAATTCATCCCATCCATAGATCCTGCAATTAAGGTTTCTACCCACCAGCCACTCCTCGGAAGGAATATGGGGCAATCTACTTCCACAGTAATACTGCCTTGGAAACCCAAGGAGGGGTCGTAACCCAAGGAGGCTTCCGTTATGAGTCGGTCCCCTCGGCACATAACAACAACAACAACAATCCCAGTAGCATTAACAGGTGATTTTAAAGATAGGGACAACAGATAAACAAGAACCAGGGCAGCCTAGTGTTACTTTTTCTACTTCCTGGGAGAGGCTCTTCTGTCCCTTCTGAACCTTCCCAGCCTCAGCCTAGAACTTCCTGTTATATGTTCTTGTTGGTCTGTATTTCAATTTGTAGCATGTACCACACAGGTTTAAATAATTACCTGTGAAGTTATTTGGTAAATGACTATCTTACCTAATATATACCTTATATACTGTATGGGGCATAGTGCCTAAGGCATTTGACTGCTAACCAGAAGGCTGGCAGTTCAAACCCAGCAGCCACTCTTCTGAAGGAAGGTTGGGCAATCTACTTCCGTAGTGATACCGCCTCAGAAACCCAAGGGGGTCGCTATGAGTCAGGTTCGACTCAACAGCCATGAGTTTGGTTTCTTTTTTGGTATACTGTATGTACTCTCCAGGAATTATTAGGCATTTCTATTTTTAAGCACCATATCACCTACAGTTCAATACAATGCCCAACATATAACAGACAACATTCAACAAATAAACTTTATAATTTAAAGTATTTTCATCCTAGAACACTGTAAGCACTTTTTCTCCAAACCAGCTACTATCAAGAAGAAAAACTCCCCAGTTTATACCATGGTAAAATGGTGCAAATGTACGCTGTAAATAGAAAAAAACAAGCAAACAAACAAAACTGAAATAAGCCCCTGAATGATCAAGAATTGTCTACATTTTATTTTCCACTAGATTCATGTTAGAATTTTTAATTTCCTTCACTGACCAAACGAAGGAAATTCAAATGACTACTTATATTTCCTCTCTAATTTACAGAGGTTAATGTCCCAAGACAAATTTTCATTGCTGCCTGAACATCCACACTCAGTGAGTGCTGACTCGAAGATTACAAAACCGGGGGGGTGGGGGTGGGGGAACAACACAAGATGGAGGGGCCAGGTCTTCTGACACAACACAAGCCCAGGCCTAATCAACACTTTCATCACTGCCCCAGAAACATGCTTAACCACAACAGCAGAGAAGATTAAAAAACGTTCACATGCTTATGTAGTCTTATATTTAGGTTTTCAAAACAAAGTACCCAAGGTTAAAAGCAGTGTAAACATGGCAATCTCAATATGAAGCAACAAGTGGTATTTAAAAAGCTAGCTCAGTCATAGGCGACTTCATTGTTAGAAATGAATTAATCACCCTGGATACTGATCAACCCAAGAGTGTCCAGAAGGGGGCAGCCAGGCTATAAGACACCTAGGAGTCCCAACACAGGAAGTTAGCTGAAGGGCTAGGACCCTGTGGGTAAAAAGTTAGGTACCCAGCAACTAACTTCAAGAAGCCCAAAGAGCCCTCCCTTGGGCACTGGCACAGTCGCCCAGGCAGGCTAAGGAGCAACAATTTCACAATGGCTCAGAATTCGGAGGAGCTTTCCAAAAATGTGGAGGCTGGCCAGTGAGTAAGGATGTTCACCAGTATCAGAAGAGAGGTTCACACAGGGTGGAGGATTACTATTTGACAGGGCTGCTAAGGAGGGGATTTAAATACTGTGTGGGAAGCTGGGCTGCTTGACTTCCAAGATCCTTCCCAACTCACAGGCCTCTGTGATTTGGTTAACCACAAAGTATTTACCCTTCTTGAGATCCAGGACAATGTAGTAACACTACAGTTCTCAAAACTTGGCTCTCAAAGTGTGCTTGATACTCACTCTTTAATAAAGCTCAGATGATTTTTCAAAAGAATGGTTTTTCCATTCCTATTTTTAACTGACTCCTATTACTTTAATTATAACCATTCTTTGTTGGGGTGCTTTTATATTAAGAAAACGTTTGCATTCCTTTCACAAACTTAAGTATTCTTTTGCAAACATTTATAAACTTTTTCATTGGGTTTCACAAGACCACTGAAAATAATGGGCCAAATGTTTCTAAAATAGCCTTTACATTTTGATGAAAACATTAAATTTAGATACACCACTAAGAATATTTATTACCAAAACAATGATCTTATTGGGGGATTTTACACTTTTTATATCATAAGGCCCTGGTAAACTATCTGTTAATTGAAAGGTTTTTATAAACCTCAGAAGGCAGGAAGGGGCAGGAAAGCAGGACAAATGGAAATGATAAACACAAGGAAGAAGTGGGAAGAGTGCTATTACATAGTGGGAATTGCATTTTAATGTGACAAAACAAAATGTGTATGAACTGTTGAATGGGAAACCAATTTGCTCAATAATATTTCACTCAAATCACAATTAAAAAAAAAAGATTTTTAATTGGAAAACACTTGTCTATCATACATTTGGTATGGCTTCTCTATCACCACAGTACTGAGTTTGAGATTTTGTCTTTCACAAAAGGTGCAGACAATCTTCCTACTTAAACAGATGTGAAATGCAAAAGGTTTTTATTTAGGAATGCCACAGAAAGAATATAAAACAGCTTGTGTTTTAGAAGCCCTTTGTTTATACTCTTAAAACTCATCTGAGAGCGGGCAGCAGGGCATCTTAGAAAGTAATTTCCCTAAGAAATTACTCCCTTACTCTTCTGATCAGATTTTTGCTCCAATGGAGGGAGTTTGAACTCATCAGTTCCACTTAATGCACTTAAAAATCAATGCACACCAACATAGTACACAAAGATTATATTCTACATCCCATTAGGTAAGTAGTAACTGGGGTCTTAAAAGCTTGTGAGCAGCCATCTAAGGTGCAACTATTGGTCTCTTCTCTTCCCTTTGGGAGCAAAAAAAGAGTGAAAAAAAATTAAAGACACAGGAAACAATTACTCCCAAGGGCTAATGGAGTACATGAATCCCAGACTTCATGCCCCTGAGATCAGAAGAACTAGATGGTGCCCAGCTACCACTGCTGACCACTCTAAAAGGGAACACAACAAGAGGTCCCAGATAGAGCAGGGGAAAATACGGAACAAAACTAAAAGTCATAAAAAAGACTAGGCTTACTGGTCTGATGAAGACTAGTAGAATCTCTGAGAGTATGGCTTTGAGAGTATGGCTTTGAGAGTATGGCTTTTTTAAGCTAGGAACTGAACTTAACCCCTGTGACTCAACTGGCAATCAAACCCATCAAACATATAAAATCAAAACGACAGCATGTGCCCAGGGAGAGGGTTAGGAAGGCAGGGGAGGATGGGAAAGAAGAAGTAGGGAAGGGGTGGGTGCAGGGATGAAATAGGAAGAATGCTGGGGATTGAAGTAAATGTCACAATATAGAATGTATATGGATTGTTAAATGGAAAACCAATTTGATCTGTCAACTTTCACCCGAATCACAATTAAAAAAAAAAAAAAAAAAGTCAATGCACACATACCCAGCATTAGTCATTTTGCAACAAAGCCCTAACATTATTTGGGGGGGAGGGACGTAGAACAGGAATTGGCACAAAACAAACTAAATAACCAAGGTGCTACACTAGAAAGGTGCAGAATTTGTTTTGTTATGGTTGTTTAAAATGGAGTTTCCATGACAGGTGGCATTAAATCAGTCATTTTCTAAATGTACACCCTGATGACACCAAAATGTATCTGGAATAAGTGAACTGATATATGGGGAAGCATCAGGAATGTGTGGGAAAGCAATTCATTATAACCACACTCAGCAAAGGGATGATGAAGAGTTAGCCATTTAGCAGTTTCTTAGCCAGCAGTTTGCTGGTTTTGCTTGTTGGAGATGAGTGTATGTTTCTGATATTGCTATGCTGCTCAAAAAGAATTGCTATATCTAAAGACTAGAAAAGACCTATTTTTAAGACCTATTTTTAAGAATGATGAGTGCATGGACCAAAACAGTGACCCACACAAAATGGCACTTTCATACTCATGGAGATTTCTTGCTTTAATATTTAAATACTTTTAACTGGTCTAAATCCTTCAGATCCCCAGAGTGTGTGTGTGTGTGTGTGTGGTTGGGAGGCAGGACTATTAAAGGGGTCATTGTCGAAGAGATTCCTCTACAAAGCATCTGACCCCCTCATTGGGCCTGCACTAGGAAAGACAAGTAAGGGGTTGGTCCCCTTACTTTGCTCTGACTGCAAAGACACTAACCATCATCATGTACTGAACTGCATCTATCAAAAAACATGTATCAACTTGATTAGGCTATGATTCCCAGTATTACATGCTTGTCCTCCATTTTGTGATCTAATGTAATAATCCTCCATTTTGTGATAGTGTTGTTATTGCTAGGGGCCGTTGAGTCAGCTCCGACTCATAGCGACCCTACGTACAACAGAATGAAACAATGCCCAGTCCTGTGCCATCCTCACAATCCCTGCTATGCTTGAGCCCATCACTGCAGCCACTGTGTCAATCAATCTCATTGAGGGTGTTCCCTTTTTTTGCTGACCCTCTACTTTACCAAGCATGATATCCTTCTCCAGGGAATGATCCCTTTTGACAACATAAGCAAAGCAGGTGAGATAAAGTCTGGCCATGCTCACTTCCAAGGAGCATTCCGGCCACATTTCTTCCAAGATGGATTTGTTCATTTTTCTGGCAGTCCACAGTATTTGCATTATTCTTCACCCTATTCTTCACCAACAGCACAATTCAAAAGCATCAACTATTCTTCAGTCTTTTTTATTCACTGTTCAGCTTTCATATGCACATGATACAACTGAAAAAACCATGGCTTGGGTTAGGTATACCTTAGTCTTCAAAGTGACATCTTTGCTTCTTAACATTTCAAAAAGGTCTTCTGCAACAGATTTGCCTAGTGCAATGTGATTTCTGATTTCTTGATTGCTGCTTCCATAGGTATTGATTGTGGATTCAAGTAAAATGAAATCCCTGACAACTTCAATCTTTTCTCCATTTATTATGATGTAGCTTCTTGGTCGAATGGTGAGGATTTTTGTTTTCTTTATATTTAGATGTGGTACATACTGAACACTGTAGTCTTTGATCTTAATCAGTAAGTGATTCAAGTTTCTTCACTTTTAGCAAGTGCAAAAACAGCAAGGAGGCCACATGTTCTGACCTCCTCTAACCCTACAAGGGGAAGGCAGGATTACCAGCAGTAACCCAAGGCCTATTACTGCAAGGCCAAACATGCTGCCTCCCTCCAGCCCTTTCACCAACCGTTCCTCCCAAAGTACCCACC
>NW_006921633.1:348099-351527 GCF_000298275.1 Orycteropus afer afer | reverse complement strand
TAGGATTGCCCAACCTTCCTTCCAAGGAGTGGCTGGTGGGTTTGAACCGCCAGCCTTCTGGTGAGCAGTCAAGTGCCTTAGGCACTACGCTACCAGGGCTCCTATGTCTATGTATAGGTGTTGTAAATCCTAACCTCTATATGTTAATGATTAGCTTTGGTGGTGCAGTGCCTAAGGCATTTGACTGCTAATCAGAGCTGGTGGTTCAAACCCACCAGCCCCTCCTCAGAAGGAAGGTTGGGCAATCTACTTCCATAGTGATACTGCCTCGAAAACCCTAAAGGGGTCGAAGGAGTCCCTATGTGTCAGATATGACTCCACAGCAGTGAGTTTGGTTTGGTTTTATATGTTAATGAGGCAGGATTAGGATGGATTGTATCTGGAGTCACAGCCTTACAAGAAGGCATGCCTCAAGTCCCACCCTTATTCAAGTCACACCCTTGGTTGAGTCAAGCCTTTTATCTTACATGAGATAAAAGGAGAGAGAAGGGAGCAGAGAGAAAGGACCTAGCTACACCATCAAGAAAGAAGATCTGGGAGCAGAGTGTATCCTTTGGACCCAGTGGGTCCCTGGGCTGAGAACTTTGTAGAACCAGGGGAAGACTGATGCCAAGATACATGGACATCTCCAAAGAACATCAGGCCTACAGATGCTCAAAGGTGATAAGGCCTATTCCCTATAGCTGACAGACAGAGAAAGCCTTCCCCTAGAGCTAGCACCCTGAATTAGGATTTCTAGCCTCCTACTGTGAGAGATTAAATTTTTGTTTGTTAAAGCTATGCACTTGTGATATTTCTGTTATAACAGCACTAGAAAACTACAGACACCAGGTGAGCAGAGATTCCTCCCAGCACGTCTAGCATTCCATGAACAGGAAAGTAAAACGCAAAAAGCACTGCCATGGAGTCAGATCTGACTCACAGAGACCCCTCCTTAGGTTTCTGAGGTGGTATCACTACAGAAGTAGATTGCCCAACAGGAAAGCAGCCATCTGCTTATACAACACACTGAAAGACTGGCCATGAGATCATTCTCCTGTCTCCATATGGAGCATGCATGGAAGTTTAGTAGTGACATCAGTCTTGGGGACAGGTTAGAATGGATGAGCACAGTATAAATATATCTGTCTCTGTATGTATACACACACAGACACACACTCAATTACTGTAAGCTCTACACAGCAAAAGGATTCTTTTCAAACCCTAAGGATCACTGAAATGAAGATGAAGAATGTATCCAATTGTTAAAAATCCCTCTTAGTGTGAAATCTCTGTGTGTTTACTGTGCCAGGAAAGAAGCCAGCTACACAGACAGGGAGTATCAGCTCTCCTCTTACCCCAAGACCACAGAGGGAGCAAGCATGGCAGCAATGTCAAGTGCATTCTCCTCTGAGGTGAGCTGGCTGATCTATTAGCTCTGGACACTTAATGAGGGCACAGCCAACAAGTGTTGGCCCTCTTCAACCAGACTGTTGCCACTCACATACTCTCTAGGAACCAACCTCTTGCAATTCCAGGAGATTCTTGCTAACCAGTTGAACAGCTTTAGAAAAAAAGGAATGAAGTACCCCCTCACTCTATTTTCAGCGTACATTACAAAAAGGGGGAGAAATGCACGCAAAGCCAGAGTTTGCCTTTGGTTTTGCACTGAGGCAGATCTTTCATTAACACATTTCTGACTGACTGCAGACTAAGTCTGTTAATCTTTCTCCAAGCATAAGATCTTGCAGGAAAAGCAGGCAGGAGAGCTGTCACCCATTCACATACAGCCTGGCCTCAAAACATATTCCCTAAAGTGTATATTTATTTTACTTCTTCTAAATGGCAGGAGGTATCTTCCATCTCTGCTGTGCCTCTGTTGCCAGAAATAGACAGCTATGTCAGAAGCAGCCTTCCCTGGTATAAAACAACCCCTCACAGAGGACTGGATGGGGGAATAGGGGAGCAGGTAAAGCTAGACCACTCTGTTGGCCCAGCCATCCCCACAGCACTAAATTGACGCCAGCTGCCCATTATGGTCTACATTCCTTAGGTACTTGTAACGGGCTCCTGACAAAACTAACAAACCTTCACCATCAGCTTCCAGATGACAGCCAGGGTAAGGCCTTTGGGGCCAGAAAGCAGAAAATCACCAACTCCCCCATCACTGGCACAGCTTCACACTCTGAAGGAGGAGAGGGAGGAAGAAGTTGGAGTCTGGTGCCATTCCAGAGCCAGTGAGTGTTTTGGATAAGAGAGGAGTGAATTGCTTGATTGACATCTTGAAAATAAAAATACACACCCTGAGTTTTTTATTTGGAAACAGATGTTGTCATGTTACAGGAATAAAGGACAGGTCTGGAAATGAATCAAAGCTCTTTAACCCAGGCTTCTTTACAATGCAAATGTTTTTCTATCAAACCTTCTAAAACATGCTAATAATACCTGCAACACACATTTTCAGGGAGTTGCAAATACTTACCAAAATGCAATCAAATTTTTCTCCCAAAAAGTCTCTATGCACACAAATTACACCATACTCTCTACTTCTCTTCCGACAATTCCCCAGCCCCCCTCCCATGTCTCTTCCCAGAAGCACTGTCCCTCAGGCAAGGGTGCAGCTGCAGCACCAACCTGACCAACCTGACCAAGAAGCACAGAGCAGGATGGTGTGCAGGTACAGGGGGTATCTTAGACAAAGCTTATACAAGAAAGGTGGGAGTAGGCCAACTCTGAATCCGTGCAATCCAACCCCTCATTTTAGATACCACAAACCTGCACCTTGCTGTCCAGGCAGGTTAGCATTTAATTGGTTTAAATTATCCTTAATGGATAAATGTAACTTTAGAAATTGTCAGCTACATAAAACACTGTGCCTAAATAATGTGTGAAAAAACAAAACCAAACTCACTGCTGTCAAGTCAGTTTGACTCATAGCCACTTTTCCTTGGGTTTCTGAGGTGGTATATCTACGGAAGCAGATTGACCAATCTTTCTTCTGAGGAGTGGCCAGTGGGTTTAAACCTCCAGCCTTCTAGTTAGCAGTCAAATGCTTTAGGCACTATGCCACCAGAGCTCCCAAATAATGTGTACTATTCCCTGAAAAGGGAGAAGAGAACTAGAACATACAGATGCAACCAGCAACTCAAGAGACTCTTGTGATAAATAGTAACAGGTCTGGATGCTGTCATCTATTTTAGCTAATTACAAAGCTATTTGTTTCTGGATTAAAAAAAAAAAAAAAGAGGGGGAGTACTTGAGGTCATATATCTATTGTGTATTTACTCCATGGCTCTAACTGAGGAACGTGGTGGCTCAGGAAAAAATGGAGAGCAGTTTCTATTTGGGTAAAAAGAGCCGGGAGGGGAGGCGGGGCAAGATGGCGGACTAGGCAGAAGGATTGCACAGACCCTCTTCAACAAAGAAAAGGGAAACCAATTAACACAGAC
>NW_006921633.1:302004-345781 GCF_000298275.1 Orycteropus afer afer | reverse complement strand
ATATGTGAACTGCTGTATGAAAAGTGAATTTACTCTGTAAATCTTCACCCAAATCCTAATTAAAAAAAAAAAAAAAGAGCTGGGAGACCTGGTGCTCCTTACTCCTCACTGGGCACTTTATACCCCTGACTATACGCAGGGCAGTCCACAGGCCTCCTGGGAGATCATCCAGAGAATCTGGCATCTCTTCCAAAGCCAGCCATCCCACATACAGGTCAGCTCTGCAGGAGACTCAAGACACCTAACTCCCCAGGGCCTTAGTTTTCTGTCTATAAACAAAGAGGACTGGACTAGAACAGTTGTTCCCAACCCTGGCCATACCTCATCATCACCTGCAGGGCTTTAAAACTTCCTGAAGGCTGGAGTCGCCCCCAACACCAAATACTGTACTGTATTAGCTGGTTCAGTGTGGGTGGCATCAGAACCTTTACAAGACAAGGCCAAACAATAATCGAGCATAACTAGTAAAAATAGGTCTGCCTTGAGCTTTATGGAGGAGCTCTGATGGCACAGTGGTTAAAAAGCATTCAGCTGCTAACCAAAAGGTCAACAGTCCAAACCCATCAGGCACTCCATGGGAGAAAGATGAGGTAGTTTGCTTCCATAAGGATTACAGCCTTGGAAACTCTATGGGGCAGTTCTACTCTGCCCTATAGAGTCACTTTGAGTAGGAATCGACTCTAAGGCAGTGGGTTTGGCTTGGTTTTTGAGCATTACACACTTTTAAGAGCTATATGAGATCAAAGTGACAATAGCAACTCAAAAGATTAGACAGGAGGAACATTAGGGGGCAGTGAGTATATGTCAAGCAGGAGGAACAACTCAGAAAAGGAGTGTGAGAATGGCTACACAACCTGAGGAATGTAATCAATGTCATTGAATTGTACATGGAGAAATAGTTGAATCGGTGTATATTATGCCATATATATTCTCAATGACAGGAACAAAAGTGAGCACTAGCAAGTTCTATTGTTATAACCCAATGTCCATCAAACTCATAACTTCTGCCATATGCCTAAGACACCTGTACTATTCTCACCAAAATCAAAAAACCAAACTCACTGCCATGGAGTTAGATCCAACTCAAAGTGACCCCTCCTTGGGATTTTGGGGCAGTATCACTATGGAAGTAGATTGCTCAACCTTCTTTCCGAGGAGTAGCTGGTGGGTTTGAACCACCAGCCTTCTGGTTAGCAGCCAAGTGCCTTAGGTACTACACCACCAGAGCTTCCACTATTCTCACCAACTTCTTTAAATCATGTTCTTTTTAAAATCTCAAATATTCTTATTTTCAAAAGAAATTCATAATGCTATTAAAATTGGGAAGCTAGTTCCACTTGACAGAAAGAGATGGCAATTTTAAGAACAAATAAAAACTAAACAATGCCATTACGTACCAGATGGGTATTATTGTCTGTGTAGGGCTTTGGGTGTGAGGCTTGTTCTCTCTTAGATAAAAGGGAGGCACTGACCAGTGCAAGAGAGGGTTAATCATATACTGGCACCAAATGGAGACTTACCACATGATGGAATCAAAGTTTCACATGATTTGTATTATGCTTTTTTTTGGAGAACATTTTGTTCTTAGGAGATGCATACTAAAATAAAAGTTCATAGGGTTAAATATCATGTCTCCAAAAACTTAAATTGTTCAAAAACAACAAGGAGGTAGGTAAATAAGTAGGTAGATACCCACTCCCCACTGCCATCAAGTTGATTACAATTGTCCCATAGGGTTTCCAACGCTGTAAATCTTTAGGGAAGCCCACTGCCACATCTTCCTCCCGCAGAGTGGCTGATAGCTTCAAACCACCAACTATTCGGTTAGCATCAGAATGCTTTAACCACAGCACCACCAGAGCTCCTAGGCAGACAGACATAAAGAATATGCAGCAAAATATTAACAACTGGTGAATCTAGGTGGAGGGCATATGAGTGCTCATTGTACTTTTCAAACTTTTCAAAAGTCTTAGAATTTTTCAAAAGAAAAGGTTCTAGAAGAAAATAATTCTGAAGCATACTTAACAGCAGTAGTTTATGTTTATATTATCTTTTAGTTACTTAGTGTCGATGTTTGCAAAGTGAAAGTATTCTAAAAAGTTATGTTGAAATATATATGAATTGATGCTTTTTAAAAAGGACTGTATTAAAATTTAATAGGGAGCAAAAAAAGAAAAAAATGCAGGCAAGGGTTAAGAATTACTAACAGGCTAGATCCTCATCCAAAAAAAAAAAAAAAAAAACCCAAACTCACTGCCATTGAGTCAGATCTGACTCATAGCGACCCCTCCTTGGGTTTCCGAGGCAGTATCACTACGGAAGTAGATTGTCCAACCTTCCTTCTGAGGAGTGGCTGGTGGGTTTGAACCTCCAGCCTTGTGGTTAGCAGTCAAATGCCTTAGGCACTATGCCACCAGATCCCCAGCCAGCTTAAAGAAAACACTTCATAAGTCCCAGCCCCAAATACCAACTATCTGCAACTTCCCCAGTGCTTTAGGTAGTGGGTTTAGGATGGTAAATGTGAGCTTATCACTAAGTAGAGCAAGTCTCACAAGGAAGGACACCTCAGGCCAGCCTGGCCGTTAACAACCACAGGCCCTGATACTGCAGCCTACCTAAATGATCTAGAGGTTTCCAGCCAGCTCTAAACACATGGGACAGTATTTGGGATGCAGATTTTCTTTCCTCTGCTGCCTGACACATGAGTCACAAAATGAAGTATCTTCAACAAAAATTATGTGGTCATTGAAAATAAGCCTTCTGCCAACATATGCGATTAACTGCCATTGTTTTTGTTTTTTTTTTTAAATAAGGAACAAAAATCTGCCTAAAACATTTTTTCATTCCCTCACTTTCAGCACATTATGTTGTTGTTGTTATGTGCCATCGAGTCAGACCCGACTCATAGTGACCCCTCCTTGGGTTTCCGAGGCAGTATCACTACAGAAGTACATTGCCCCATCTTCCTTCCGAGCAGTGGCTGGTGGGTTTGAATCGCCAGCCTTCTGGTTAACAGTCAAGTGCCTTAGGCACTACGCTAGATTATAGACCACAGAAAAGATATGTAAAAAATCCTAAGAGGTGAACAATTAACATAACAAAAAGTGAAAAGAATTACAATACCAAGATGCCAAAAACACTGATTACACTTCAATTACCAATTGCACTTTCATCTGGAAAACATATCCTCCATTGGAAAGTACCCAGTGCAACAGCTGCATTGCTTTTTCAACTTTCACAAACATTCTAAAAGTTAGCCAAGACTCTGCACTGGCTAACATCCAGGGTTTTATTATTATGTACTGTTCGTTCATAGCAAGAAACGTGGGCTAACCAAGGGGGAAGCGAAGTAACAACCAGGGTTTCATAATCATGTGCAGATGTGAAGGTCTCTGAAGCATTACTCGCCAGAAAATGCGTCCCTATATTACCTCTATTACCTGTAGCCTTTATCAATTTAGATAATAACCAATACTGTGTTTTTAGGACATCATTTACAGACTTAACTTTGAAACAATTTTTCTCATGTCAGCGACATTTTAACACTTATTTTAACACTTTTCGTATGTAAAGCAAACCAGCAGATTCTCTCACCCTCCTTCCACTTTTTAGCAAGTGCTGAAAACTAATCAACAGGCAAACAACCAGTTGCCTTCCTTCATTAGGTCCATTTCTCATCAAATCATGGGACAAAGATGAGGCAGTCTGCTTCCGTTAAGATTTATAGCTTTGGAAACCCTATAGAGCAGTTCTACTCTGTCCTATAGGGTCACTATGAGTTGGAATCTACTCAAAGGCAGAGAGTTCTGGGTTTTCTGATCAAATCAATTATGATTCAAAAGCTTCTCACTTTTACTACTTCATAAACTGGGATTTATATTATCTTTTTTAAAGGTTTATACAAATTGGGTGGAGTGTAATATGGTCTAGCACAGATTTTTTAATTTCATGAACCTATAAAGCTGTACCAAAAGATGGAGGGATCAATGTAGGTTTCCAACTTTTACTTAGTTAAGGAGTAGGAGTAAAAATCAAAACAAAATATAAAAAACTATCTAATATTGCCATTATTTTATATAGAAGACCCAAAATAGGAGGCACACCATCATCTGACAATTGAAAAGTCAGTCCTATCCAGAGGAAGGAAGATATGTGGTAACTTCATATCAAAGGTTCGTGATAGGCCATGAAATGCCACAGGACACACCCGGGCCTTGGGTAGAAAGGAAGTGCAGGCTGATAGGAGACCATGAATAAGGTACCACCAGCTGACCGGGGAGGCACAGTGCTTCCCTGGGTTCCTGGTTCACACCTGAACACTGACCCTTCTTCTAAAGTCCCATCTTATTCTAAAGTCCCATAATCATTAAATGAGAAAACACTACCAATTTTATTAAGATGAGGTAAAAACCATGTCTCTTAGGCATCACCACATGTATCCTCAGCACCAGCACAGCACTTGGGCTCAACAAGTATTTACTGAATTAATGACTTTTCTCATCTATGCAGTATTTAAGAGTTGTTACGACAAATACACGAGCCCCTGGGTGGTGCAAACAGTTAACATGCTCAGTTGCTAATCGAAAAGCTGGAGATTCAAATATACCCAGAGGGCCCTTGGAAGAAAGACCCAGCAACCTAATTCAAAAAAAGAAAAAAAAAAAAACAGCCACTGAAAACCCTATGGAGCAGTTTTACTCTGACATACATGGGGTCTCCATGATATGGAATGGAATGGACTCGATTCAACAGCAACTGTTGGTTGTTGTTTTTAAGAAACACTGATGATTGACAAATGGAAATTTACTGAAAGAAAACACAACATGGATCTAGCTCTAACTTTTAACTTTATGTATGTATACCTGCATTATTAAACACCCACATATACAGATCTTACAATGTGCCAGGTCAAAGAAGCCCTGGTGGTGCAGTGATTAAATGCTCAACCACTAACTGACAGGTTGATGATTCTAACCCACCAATCTCTCCACAACAGAAAGATGAGGCAGTCTGCTTCTATAAAGATTTACAGCCTTGGAAACCCCATGGGGCAGTTCTACTCTGTTCTACAGGGTTGCTATGAATCAGAATCAACTTGATAACAGTGGGTTTGTTTTTTTGGTTATATGCCACAACAATTCCTCTTCAAATATTAACTCATTTATCCTTAAAATGACCTTTTGGTGTAGGAAGTATTATCTTCTGTATTTTACAGATGAGAAAACTGTGGCACAGAATGGTAAAGTAATTTGTCCAAGGTCACAAGAGGTAAAAGATAGTAGAGTTGGGGTTTGAACCCAAGGGGTCTGACTTCAGAGTCTAGTCTATGCAATCCAATATGGTACCCACCAGTCCCGTGTAATTACTTAAACTTAAATTAAATTAAATTAAAAATCCAGCTCTTCAAGCACACTACCACTAGTACTCATTAGGCATGGTTGTTGTTGTTGTTATGTGCCGTCGAGTCGGACCCAACTCATAGCGACCCCTCCTCCTTGGGTTGCCGAGGCAGTATCACTACAGAAGTAGATTGCCCCATCTTCCTTCGGAGGAGTGTCTGGTGGGTTTGAACCGCCAGCCTTCTGGTTAGCAGTCAAGTGCCTTAGGCACTACGGTTAGCTGGTGACAACTGTATGGGACAGAGTGGACAGAGAGCAGTTCCAGCATAACAGAAAGCTTTACTGCAAGTGCTGATCTACACGTTCAGCCACTACTCTCTTATGTTTTGCCTCTTGATTTGGGTTTGGCTCCACGATCCTGAGGTTCCAGTTCCATGCTGTATCCCCAACCTAATAAAACGAACAACAAAGGCTTCCTCTGACTGAGCGCCCCTAACATACGTTCTTTAAGCAAAAAGTATATAAAAACAAATTGACAGCAGCGTCGTTCTTGATAGACCTCCTCAATAAGAATGCCAAGTAGAAAGTTTGGTTTTTTTTCCTTTGTTATCCTCTACTACTTCCCTGGCAGGATGTTCTCAGAAACAGTCTCTGGCTGTTAGGTCACTGGCACACACTTGCACCTGTCCTGTTGTGAAGAGCAGAAACTCTGTTTACAGATTTTGTAAGCAGAGTTCAGCCAGAGGGTAGCCCTTCCTGAAATTCAGTTCCCAAAATATTTGTGGATTTTTCACAATGTAGGAAGCACACCACACAAAGTTCTTTCTATAACACAAGAAACAAAGTTTGTGTTATCAAGGCAGCCTTGGCTTGAACAAGGAGGAATCAAGTGAGCTGCCCCTAGAGAGTAGAGGTGTAGGCTAAGCTTTCTACAATTCCCAAACTAGTCATACCTTTGAGAAAAAGCAGTTGTTAAAATTCAATTACCTAAGAAGGGCAATGCATGAAGTCACTGTTCCCTATGATATCTCAGTTCATTTCAGATCAGCTTCTATTACCAACGTGGACTTGCGGGGAAACAAGACCCAGAATAGGCAAACTTTGGCTTAAAACAAACAAAAGGAAAGTCCTAGCACCATGAGGCAGGACAATAAAGAAGTGAAGAGGAAAAGCTGGTGGGTGGAGTGAGTCTCAAGGGAAGAAAAAGGAAGGCACTCAAGTGGGTACAGAGGAGTACTTGAAAAAACCAAAAAAAAACTCCATTCATAGTTCTTGCTGTGGCTGGCCTTCTGAGTTGTAAAATCCTGTTTCTGCTTTTGTTAAATGAAGCCAATAGACGATCTATAACAAAATGCATTAGTTCCTTCTCTCCCTCTCTTCTAAGTTAGGCATTATTCAAAATGCTCAAGTTAAGAGAACTCAAGAGGGCTCCCCACTGAAACTCCAGGGGTTCTCTGAAAGGACATGCGTCCTATGGGTCAGCAGGTTTCCCTGACACTGTGGGAACACACGAGAAACCATTTATGCTCGCTTCCTGGTAGGAGCAGTATCAAAACTAGTAGCACAGAGTGTGCACAATCATCGAAACTTCATGTTCCACAGTGTATGTTTTTTCCCATTTACTACTTCCTGAACATCTATTTCCATGAACATACACCCGAATCATCTACTATAATAGCTATACAGCAATCTACCATACAGATGTGCCATAATTTATTTAGTCAAGTCCATGGACATGTTTATTACTTTGTCCAATTATTTTCTTAGGGTAAATTTCTAGGAGAAGGATCTATTGCACGACAGAAATCTACCCTCCCACTAGTACTGTATGAGAGGGCCTGTTTCCTCCGCCCTCATCAAAAAAACAAAAACTAAACTCACTACTGAGTTGTTTTTCTGACCCATAGCAAACCCCTTCTTTCTGAGGCAGTATCTCTACAGAAGTAGATTACCCAACCTTCCTTTCAAGGAGTGGCTGGTGGGTTTGAACCATCAGCCTTCTGGTTAGCAGTCAAATGCCTTAGGCACTATGCCACCAGAGCTCTCCTTAAGATCACCACTCATCTTTAAAGTGATGGCTCATTGCTATTTAAATTTGCATTTATTTGCTAACCAGTGGTTCTGAATATGTCTTATGTATACATTGAGCATTTATTTGGGCAAGTTACTACCCTCTCTGTGCCCCCAGCTTACTTATCTGTGAAACAAGAATACTAGAATAACTGAACCTGTATCTCAATTGTATTGAAGATTAAATAAGTTAATGAATATAAAATCCTTATAACAACATGTGCAACACAGAAGCATTCAATAGAATGTTAACTACTACTGTTATTTATACTTTTTAACTTCTTTGCCATATGGGAAAGAAATCTCCCTTTGGGACCAACAGAATTCACACTGGTGGTTACTTTTTATAAATAATACTGATGAAATAATTATCACTGGATAACAAAGAACCACTGTATGTGCCCATGTGTGATTCTAGAAATGGACCTTCCTCCCTTTTATTTAGGCTATTTTTCTGTAACATAAATTAAAATAATAGTAATAATAATAATAAATAATTTAATTAGTTACATATTCTTTGATTTTGTTTACTTGATTTTCACAAAATTCTGATTTTCCCAGCCTAATGTTTTATAACAAAAAAAAATTCCCCAGAAGGAGTTTGGTTAAATAAATCATGATACATATAAACACAAAGACTCTTATGCATCAAATGAAAGCAGTGATGTATTTATTATATGTCTACATAAAACACAGATAGTGCTCAGGATAAAATAGCAGGTAACAAAATATGTATATTATGATTCTATTTTTGTTCAAAAGCATACATATATATATATGGAATAGGAGCTCTGGTACCATAGTGCCTAAGGCACTTGACTGCTAACCAGAAGGCTGGTGGTTCAAACCCACAAGCCACTCCTCGGAAGGAAGGTTCGGCAATCCTACTTCTGTAGTGATACTGCCTCAGAAACCCAAGGAGGGGTCACTATGAGTCGGGGCCAACTCGACGGCATATAATAACAACAACATATATGGAATAATATAAATCAAAATGTTGAAAGCCATTAGCACTGGGTGGTGGAATTCAAGACAATTTAAATTTGCTTAACTATATTTTCCAAAATTTCTACAAAGAATACTTTATTTTTGAAATGAGAAGTTTTAAGTGTTTTGTACAGGCGGGATTCCAGAGTGGTGTGCAGTTTCCTGGACAGAGCAGAGCTGTCTGGCAAGAAAGATCCTCCTGGATAACAAGGTTCTCTGGTACGAACATTCTTTGGAGAAGCTGGGGGGTGGCATCTCATAAGAGCTCCTTGTGTCTGAACCTGTAATTCTCGCCTCCTTATCCTCCAAGATACAGGCAAGGACCTGGTCTGATTTTTGTGTTTTCCTTGCTTAACAACCATCAGTGTTGCCCCACCCTTTCAAAACAAAGCTTCATACTGTGTAATAAATAAGTACACACCAGTCCAGCCCCCTGTGATTCCCATTCAAGTCAACTCCATGTGTGTTAGGGCAGAACTGTGCTCTATGGGGTTTTCAATGGCTGATTTTTTAGAAGCAGATCGCCAGGCCTTTCTTCCAAGGTACCTCTGGGTAGACTCAAACCTCCAAACTTTTGGACCAGAGTTCTTTAACCACTTGTAAAATCCAGGGAGTCATATAAGCACACAAAGTCTCTGCTTCCTTCCTCACAGCTCCACCCTCATTCCAAGCAGCCCAACCCTCTGCAGCTCCCAGACTCTGCACACCCACTGGCATACCCTTCTCTCCCACTGAGCTGTAGCTCCTGTCCTCCAGGAGGCCTTCCTGCCCATGCTCTATGCCCATTTCCATCTCAGCATTCTGCACACTGGACTACAGCTGTTGGTCCAATCTTGCCCCATTCCTGACTCTGGGTGAGCTGAGTGGAAATACAACAGGAATCAAACTCATCTTATAGCATTCTTTAAAAATAAAATAAAATAAAATCAGGTTTATTGAAATATAACAGACAGAATAAATTATACATACATAAACTGTATAACTTAAGCTCTGATATACACATATACCATAAAGACACTGTCACAACCAAGAAAATGAACATATGTATCACCCCCATAAGTTTCCTCTTGCCCTACTCCCATCCCACCTCCAGATAAACATGGATCTGCTCTTATTGCAGATTACTTTGCATCTTCCAAATAAATGGAATCATACAGTAGGTACACTTTTTGG
Organism: Orycteropus afer afer; assembly: GCF_000298275.1. Taxonomy (NCBI): domain Eukaryota; kingdom Metazoa; phylum Chordata; class Mammalia; order Tubulidentata; family Orycteropodidae; genus Orycteropus; species Orycteropus afer. Next base: position 336,212 of record NW_006921633.1, on the reverse strand, counting down.
GGGAGGGAGTGGGGTATAGCTTCTTTCATCTAATAATTCTTTTGAGATCCATCCATGTTGGTGCATATAGCAATACCTAAGTCCTTTATATTGCTCAGCAGCTGGACTGATGCAACGGCTGCACCAATGGGCTCAAACACAGTGACTTTAAATTCGGTGAAGGACAAGGCAGTGTTTTGTACTGTTGTACACAGGGTCAGAACTGACTCTACGGCACCTGACAACATTAGAAGTATTTATTTGTATGGATATATCACTTTGTTTATCCATTCATGTACGATGGACATTTGGGTTGTTTCCAGTTCAGGATTATTACAAATAAAGCTGCTATGAACATTCTGGTCAAGGTTTTGGGTGGACATACACTTTTATTTCTCTTAAGAAAATATCTAGGAGTAGACAGCTGGGCTCATAGTGTAGATGAATATTTAATTATTTAAGACACTGCATCTGAAGGCATTCTGAATTAAAAAAAAAAAAAAAATGATGTGCAGACAAGTATCCTAATGCACCACAGGAGTATCCTATCAAAAGGAAGATAATAAATCCTTTTATTTTGTAAGTGATGAATCCTTTCATGTGGTGCTTTTATGTGGCTATTCTTGCACAGTCCTGTAACTCACACCAAATGACTGGGTGGGACTATGCAAATAAGGTTCTCATGGATCTGCTTTCTCGTACTGCAGATTACTGGTCCAAGGGGACCAGACAGCTTGCTGCTAACGCAGATAAGGTACATGGTACCTTTGTGGGGGTAGAACCATGCAAATAAGGTGTATGAAACACTAACCAGGGCACTGTTCAGTTTTGCCATCCCTCTAGGCTTAAAATGAGCTATACCAAAGGCAGAAAGGGGAGATCTCACTACAGTCAAGAAAGAAGAGCCAGGAGTAGAACAATCCTTTGGATCCAGGTCCTTGTGCTAAGAGCCTCCTAGACCCAGGAGGCAAAGAGAAAGAACTGTAACACAAGAGAAGGTGAGAAGAAGCAGCAGAGAAACAGTGCCAGGAGAACCAGGAGGCTGGCAGAAGACAGTGTGGTGGGCTTCCCAAACCATGGAGTGGGAGCGAAAGAGCTGAGTGCCTTTGGGCAATAGGCAGGCATGCTGGTAAAGTGGGGTGCCTCCAGGCACTTGTCAGCAGAGTTAGACTTGCTGACATAAGGAGCTAGAGAGCTGAGAGCCTTTGAGACAGGCTTATGGTAGAGTAGGGTGCCTCTGAGCAATTACTAGTGGAGCTAAAGAGCTTTGTAACACTTGTCCAAGTGGGCCAGGCCAAAGGGCAGAGGGCCAGAGAGAGACCTGCCTGGGGGTATGGCAGAGAAGAGGCTGTCCTGACCAATAAACAGTATTTGGAGTCATTTCTGATCCTAAATTATAACTTGTTACTTTCCTAATAAACCCCATAATCATTGAGTATTGTCTGTAAGTTCTGTATGGCCATTACAGTGAATTACTGAACCCAGCAGAAGAGTAGAGAATGCTATGGGAGGGACAACTGGTGTCTGAATTGTCACAGGAATCAACCTTGAGCTGTTGATTTTGATTCTCCTTCTCCCACCACCACATCATTTTCACACTTCATAAGGTGATCAATCATCCTCTACGAGCTCTGGTGGTGTAGTATCTAAGGCATTTGACTGCTAACCAGAAGGCTGGCAGTTCAAACCTACCAGCTACTCCTCGGAAGGAAGGTTGGGCAATCTACTACGGGCAATCACTACAGAGTGATACCACTTCAGAAACCCAAGAAAGGGTCACTATAAGTCGGATCCGATTCCATGGCAGTAAGTTTGGTTTGGTATAACTTCTTAAATCCAATCTTTACAGTTGAAGTTTTTAAAGTGAGTCATGCCTATGTTAATTACAGTTATATAAAAACCAGCGCTCTGTCCACTGCCCAATTCTCCTGCACTGACTGAGTCTCATTCTTTGCAGGATGTGGATCACTCCATTAATGGCTTCTTTCTCTGTAATCCTCTAACAGTGGTGCTGTGAGAAAGAGCATGACGTTATGGTTGTATCAGAATCTTGAAGAAGGACCTTTTCTTTGCATGTGTTCCAGGCAAAGATAATACCCCACCCACATGACTTTGGTGAAGTTACATTAACCTTCTGTGGCTGTGTCAGTCATTTTACCAGCACACAAAAATACATGTAAGATTTAAGGGATCTCCTATTTAAGAGGATCCAAAAAAACCAAACCAAACTCACTGCCTTCGAGTCGATTCTGACTCACAGTGACCCCCTTTTAGTTTCTGAGGCTGTAATCTTTATGGAAGTAGATTGTCCAGTCTTCCTTCCACAGAGTGCCTCGTGGGTTTGAAGCGCCAGTCTTCTGGTTAGCAGTCAAATGCCTTAGACACTGCACCACCAGAGCTCCTTATTTAAGAGGAGAGTTAGCAGCAAATACAACATGAGCTCTGCATAGAAAAACAATTCCACATGGAAATACCTAAAGCATTTAGATTTGGATCCCCTCCCCCTTCATAAAATTCATAACACATAAACTAATACAGTTTATAAAATACATAAATAAGCGCAATCCAGAGCATAGAGGAAATTATATATGAAAACTGAAAACATCAACATATGCCCTTTGATTCCATTCTAACTTCAAAGGGTTGGATTTTTTGATACTGCAATTAATATTCTGTAGATGTACTAAACAGCACATCAATTTTCTAAATGCACAGTTTTAAAAGAATCTGAGTATAAAAGCATAATAGAGCTAAACAGAGTTTGACAGCTTTTATTATTTCTATTAACTTTTCTGCTCTAGTTTATACAAGCCAATAAATCTCATTCTCATTCCAATAAAAAAAAAAAAGGAAATCAGCCAGTAGTCAATTACATGTCTACTATAAGCTGTGAGTGACTTTGCTTGAGAAATATAACAAGTCCATGTGTCCTCAGTATGAAGAATACTGTGATTTACATAAACATTCCAGAAGTAAACCTTTAAAATAACAAAAACCAAATCCCATATAAAAGGTTACCAGCCTGGGTAAGTTTGAAAGCACTGGCCATGGACTCCCTGGGTGTTGCAAACAGCTATTGCATCTGGTTACTAGCCAAAAGGTTGATGGTTCAAGTCTACCCAGATGTGCCTCAGGAGACAGGTTGGTGATCTACTTCTGAAAAATCAGCTAGTGAAAACCCTACGGAGTACAGTTCTACTCTGAAACCGTGAGTCAGAACTGAGTCAATGACAACTGTTTTTGTGCCACCATGGTCAGTCAGTCAATGTCAAGGGTGTCAGTCGTCTGCAAGGAAGGCAGGGGAAAATCATCTGCTGTAGGAACAGGACAACCTTTGAAATCAGTGATAAACAAAATTCCTTATATCAGGCAATTCCACTCCTAGAAATTAAAAGAAAAGTTTGGGATTCAGATAAAAATGTGAATGCAATGATGATGATCCCAGTGCTTTTTTATAACAGCAAGAAATTGAAGACAACCTAGATATCTAATAAAAGGTGATTGAATATATACTTTATACAGTCATGAAAAATGTTTTCAAAATTTTTCAATATGCATACAACTCATGATGTAACAAAGTGAGTGCATCATATAAGTGTGTGATATGTGTGTGAGCAAGTATGAATGATCACAACTTATGAGCAAGTATGAATGATCACAACTAGGAAGAACGACACCAAAATATTAACAAAGGTTAGCTCTGGGATCATAGGAGCTCTGGTAGCATAATGCCCACCAGCCACTCCTCGGAAAGAAGGCTGGGCAATCTACTTCCATACTGATACTGCCTCAGAAACCCAAGGAGAGGTCGTTATGAGTCGGGTCCGACTCAACAGCACATACCAACAACAACAACAACGATAGCTCTGGGATTATAGGCAAGTTCTTTAATGTATGACTTTCGTAATGAGAAGTTGTTTTTAAAAATTACAGTGCACTGTAAAAGAAATATACAGATTTCTCTGAAGTTCTTAAATAATAAAAAGATTTACCATTATTTCTCTGAAATCATTTAAAGAAAGAAATACGTTCCCACTCAGCAATGTTGAATGCATGTTTCTTTAAGCAAAGCCTCATAGGAAAATATGGATTTAGAAGAGATAAATAAAAAGCAAATTACTTTAAAATCATTTTTGAAACCACAAAATGTTCAACAGAATTAGCTTAAATGAGACATTGTTATAAGCATTTAAAATATAATGTTCAAATTGTTACATTACATGTTAATTCTTCAGCAACACATTTACTCTAAGAAGCTTATCCTACAAAATATGGCCAATGCTTTCTACACGAGTATCAACCCCAACAGTTCAAATCATAACATACAGTTGGGAATGAAAATTTTTCTACTAATTGTAGAATAACTGAAAGAGAACATATTTGAAAATTATAAAGGTCTATGTAATGTGGACAACCTTCAGCCTTGGATAGAGATTTGAGACTCTTCACAGTCTATCACTAATAGTGAGAGAAGGTAAATTCTCACTGTAATGCTCTGGGAATTCAGGCTTTCCTGTCAGTCAGGTTTATTATTAACAATTTCTCTGGACCTAAAAGATTGCATACTATAAAACCCTGATCTTACTGCAGTTTCTCATGATGTGTTTACTGAATTACTGCCACAGCCTCCTTAAAGGTTTCCTTACTCAGCCACTTTGCTCTACTGGAATCTATTCCCTTCCACACTCGACCTCAAGTGAGCTTTGAACAACACACAAATTGCCTAAAATCTTTCAATTCTCCCTTTATCTTTAGGTTGAAACCACCTTTCATGAAATCCACGACCTTTTACCTTGCCTCAGTTCCTTTCACTCCTCAGCACACTCCCTCTGTTCCAGACATAACAAAACAGTTCCCCAGAACACACTATTTTCTCCTCTTTCCATGCCTTATGCATGTTGTTCCCCTTGTTTGAGGGCTCTTTCAACATTCTAATCTTTGCTAACACTATTCATTCTTTGAGAATCATCTCAAGCACCATTCTTCTTCACAAAGCTGTCCCTATCCCCTCCCAACCAGCACCTACCTGATTGTTGTTGTTGTTGTTGTTGTTATGTGCCGTCAAGTCGGCCCCGACTCATAGCGACCCCTCCTTGGGTTTCCGAGGCAGTATCACTACAGAAGTAGGATTGCCCAACCTTCCTTCCGAGGAGTGGCTGATTAAGACACGCTTACTCTGCATTCAGCAGTTCATGCAGATATGGTGGTAACCATGACTCCCACATTTGTCACCAGCTCCCTGTTTCCTCCTCTGAACACTGCACCCTGTGAGGGCAGACCTGTCACATTTCTGTGCCAGTGCCAGCACAGTGCCCAGCATGTGGGAAGTGCTCAACATTCTGACTGAAGCTCCCTGTCCATCTGTACTAACTGAGGCAGTTATCCAGCTTAGTGCGGTAGAATACACCTACTACCAAGGAAAGGGGTTGTGCATGATACATCAGTTAAGCCCTGGACAGCTAATCAAAAAGTTGGTAATTTGAACCCACCTGAAGACACCTCAGAAGAAAAGTCTGACAACCTACTTCTGAAAGATCACAGCCTTGAAAACCTGACAGAGCACAGTTCTACTCCACACCCACGGGTTGCCATGAGTTGGAATCAATCCACAGTGACTGGTTCTTTTTTTTTTTTTTACTGAGAGAAAACTTCAAACCTGGTAGATTAATCAAAGTATCTAGTTAAAGTGGTTCTCCCATCAGAAATTCCTAGAGACCTGCCTTTTATAAGAATTCTCCCATTTCCATTTAGTAGTTTCAGATGGTTCAAATTTCCTCTTTTCCCTTTTTCTGTGGACCCACTTCTGAATTAAATACATGAGAAGGCCCTTAGATACTCTCAAAATTTAAAAATCTGTTTACATAGTCTCCAAAAAGTCTTTTTCCATCTTCTTCATTGTCACCCCAGCAAAATCAAACAGATTTGCAGAGTTGCTCTGTGGTATCAGCATGAACAATGAATGCAATGGTTCTCCCATATTCTCATAGGATACAGCTAGGATAAAAATATTCAAGCTCAAAGTATAGATCATAGGTCCTCTTCTTGATCTACAAAAATCCAACTAATAAAAATCGCAGGGGAAATACGATTTCAAAGTAAAAGGCACTTTCTATAAATAGTCCACATACTCAGAAATATTTTGCAACATATGCCCAACCAAAGATTTCCATTTGTAGGCTCTTTTTAAAAGCTCTAATCATTTGAAATCTTATCAGTTCTCAAGTTAGAATTATGATTTTAAAAATCAGTAACTTAATCTGTATATTGATTGCTGTGCGTTTTGCAAAGTACTTTAAATTATATTATTTCAAGATATCCCATTTTCATCACTCATTTCTCAGTGCCAAACCCAAGCATTAAAAGTGCTTTTTCCTTAAAATTTTCTATTTCTAGAAAATCTGGATTGGTATTTTAGCCTCTGATGGTAACAGTGTTCTTAATTTTTGCCACTGAAGTGAAATAATACATACATGTGTGCTTGTTCCGTGGTTAGTTTCTTTACACAGTAAGTCCTCTGTAAGATTTATTAATCTTAGTAACTTAATTAACATTGGAAGTAGAAAAATAAGTCACAGGAAAGTGTGAAAAAAAAAACTGTTATTCATTCTCCTATTCAAAACGTGTCATCTGGAATCACTCTGCAGTGAAAACTACATCAAAAGATAGGGCCCTTTTTTTTTTTTTATGATGGAGGAAGGAGAGAAACTTTAAATCAGAAAGCCATAAGGATGAGATAGTGTACAATACTGAAATCTCAGGAAAAAGGGTTCGAGAGATCACCCGCAAAGCTCGCACCAGAAGTCAACACATTGTCAAAAATAAAAAATAAAATGAAAAGCAGTGGGTTTCAGGAAGAAGGCTATAGCATGAGTCAGACATTACAACAGTGTTTCTAATCAGAGAGTCACAGAACCTCAGAGATGAAAGGGACCTGTGAAAGGACCCTGGTCTAGTCTTACCTCTACTGTCTTGGACAACAGGGAAATCAGTTCACCTCCTCAGTCAGTCCTCAGTTTCCTCATCTAAATATTCAGGCATTTAGATAAGGCCAGTGGTCTCCAAAATCACTGAGGAATTTAAAATACATATTCCTGAGCCTGTGCCTGGAAATTCTGATTCAGCAGGGATATAATGTGGCCTGAACCTGTATTTTTTTCAAAAATTCCTTGGTGATACTGATGTACATATTTGGAAACCACCAAATAAGATATCTAAGATATTACCTCATCTCCTTTTGTTTTAATTGCTATTTAAATTAACCTGTCAAGGATCCTGGTCTACTCATTCCTAGATTTCTTGTGCAGGACACTGACAACCAAGGAACTGAAAAGTGACACCTCAGAATGCAAACTTTCAAGGGCTCGGAGGTTCTCCACTGCCCTTTGCAATTCAACAACAGCCCAGTCACACTTTATAAAGCCCTTCTGAAGTCCATAAGCAAGGAGGACCAGTAGCATCTTCAAGAGTTAACAGAATGGCTAATAAATCAATGTTTTATTTTCTATCATTATTATTAGCATTTCTTTTCAGTCTTTCCAACTTTCCATTTCCCTGTTTTCAGAAGAGGTTAATATTACCTATTAGCTCTTTGAGCTGGAGAAAAGAGAATATAAGAAAAAAATAGGTGAAATAAGGTGCTGGACATAATTCAAATCAGCAGTGACTGTTAAATATATAAAAATTATTAATAATGAGAAGGGAAGGAAACATGTCTCTTGTTTGGAAACAGTCAAAAGCTGAAGTATTGGGGGGTTGGGGAAAATAAACACAATTCCTATTTGTGTGAAAGTCTACATGGGTCCTAGACCTATCACTTACTCCTCATGGACAGGTGGTCAGTGTTGTCGGTTAACAATTCCCAAAAAACGTATTTGGATTCAACACTGTCAAAAACACTTACTTGGTGTCTTAGTTATCTAGTGCTGCTACAACAGAAATACCACAAGTGGTTGCCTTTGTTGTTGTTGCTATGTGCCTTCAAGTCGGCCCCGACTCATAGCGACCCCTCCTTGGGTTTCTGAGGCAGTATCACTACAGAAGTAGATTGCCCAACGTTGCCTTTAGTGAACAGAAATTTATTTTCTCACAGTTTTGGAGCCTCAAAGTCTGAATTCAAGGTGCTGGCTCTAGGGGAAGGCAGTCTCTCCGTGGGCTCTAGGGAAGGTCCTTGTCTGTCTCTTTTCAGCTTCAAATTCCAGATTCCTTGGCAATGGATGGAGGGCACGTATCTTCCCCTCCCCTTTGTGCTGGCTTGCTTGCTTAATCTCTTTTAATCTCAAAAGAGATTGATTTAAGACAAACTCTACACTAATACTGCCTAATTAACATAACAAAGAAAACCCATTCCCAAATGATGTAATAACCACAGGTATGTTGCTGTTGTTGTTATGTGCCATTGAGTGGACCCCAACTCATAGAGACCCCTCCTTGGGTTTCGTAGGCAATATCACCAACCTTCCTTCTGTGGAGTGGCTGGTGGATTTGAACCGCCAGCCTTCTGGTTAGCAGTCAAGTGCCTTAGGCACTATGCTATCAGAGCTCCCAACCACATGTATAGGGGTTGGAATTTATAACATACATTTTTTGGGGACACAATTCAATCTATTACACATCAGACAAGTTTAACAAAGCAAAGAAATGAGACATGGAACAGGCACTTACACATCACCCAAGACTGAGAGCAGACAACAACAAAAGAAGAAAAATTTTCTGAAGTGGCTCATGGGCCCATCAAGCCAATGGACTCATGTCCTTGCACCTGCTGCAGGCATCTGATTCATGGACTTCTCAGAGTGCTCCCTCTCCACTCCCTGTGACAAGGAACACTCGGCATTTTCTTTTTAGTGGGCTCAAGAAAAGTGATGGTAATGTGCTCCTGGAAAGGCACAAATGTCCATAGAAATGCAAGACAAAAGGAAGCACAGCAAAGCAAGCCTGGGTGGTACAGACCGGACTGCTGACCCCCAACAGCCTCTACCCAGGAAGCAGACTAGCCTGAGAGGATGTGTGTGAGGAAAGCATCACTTAAAAAAAATCCTTATCCTGATTCAAAATGGATCAGGAGCCCATGGAGGGATGGACATTGGGAAGAGGTAACTGTGGGGAGGAGGTGGGAGGGTAGCTGTTGCATTGTGGTAAACTGTGGTCAATGACATGAGACAAAGTATATGTGAACTGCTGTATGGAAAGTGGATTTGCTCTGTAAATCTTCACCTAAATCACAATTAAAAAAAAAAAAAAGGAAAGAAACAAAATCAACTCTCTAACTCATCAACTCCAACAACTAGAAATAGAACAACAAAAGAATCTACAGTATCTAGAAGCAAGGAAATAATAAAGATCAGAGCAGAAATAAATGAAACAGAAAATAAAAAAAAAAAAAAAAAAAAACATAGAGAAAATCAACAAAACAAAAAGCTGGTTCTTCTAAAAGATTAATAAAATCGATAAACCATTGGCAGATGTAACAAAAGAAAAGAAAGAGAAGATCCAAATCACAATAATTGTAAACAAAAATGGTGTCATCACAACAGAACCAAGTGAAATAAAAAAGATACTGAGAGAGTATTATGAAAAACTGTACTCCAACAGATTTGAGAACCTAGAAGAGATGGACAAGTTTCTAGAATCACAAGACCTACCTAAACTATCCCACTCAGAGACAGAAACCTTGAACAGACCTATAACAAAAGAAGAAATTGAATAGGTCATAAAAAAACTTCCCACAAAGAAAACCCTTGGCCCTGATGGCTTCACTGGAGAATTCAATCAAATATTCAGAGAAGAGTTGACACCTACGCTACTCAAGCTATTCCAGAACATAGAAAAAGATGGAATACTCCCAAACTCATTTTATGAAGCAAGCATAACACTACTACCAAAACCAGGTAGGACACCACTAGAAAGGAAAAGTACAGACCAATAACCCTCATGAACACAGATGCAAAAATCTTTAACAAAATCCTATCCAACAGAATCCAACAACATATCAAAAAATTAATACACCTGGACCAAGCAGGATTCATACCAGGTTTACAAGTGTGGTTTAACATCAGAAAATCAATCAGTGTAATCCACCACATAAACAAAACAAAAGAATCGTATGATTATATCAATCGATGCAGAAAAGGCATTTGATAAAATCCAACATCCATTCCTGTTCAGAACTCTCAGCAAAAAAAGGGATAGAAGGGAAATTCCTCAACATAATAAAGGGTATATATGCAAAGCCAATGGCCAACATCATTATTAATGGAGAAAGACTTAAGGCCCTTACAAATGGGAACCAGACAGGGATGCCCTCTATCACCATTTCTATTTAACATTATATTGGAAGTCCTGGCCAGGGCAATAAGGCAAGAAAGAGAAATAAAAGGCATACAAATTGGCAAAAAGGAAGTAAAACTATCTCTATTTGTGAATCATATGATCCTGTACATAGAAAACCCAAGGGACTCAATAAAAAAAAAAATACTGAAACCTAATAGCGAGGTTCAGCAAAGTGGCAGGATACAAGGTCAACATACAAAAATCAGTTGGATTCCTCTACACCAACAAAGAGTCCTCTGATAAAGAAATAAGGGAAACAATACCATTTACTGTAGCTACTAAAAAGATAAAATATCTAGGAATAAACCTCACCAGAGACACAAAAGACCTATACAAAGAAAACTATAAAACACTGCTACAAGAGACAACAAGGGCACTACATAAATGGAAGAACCTTCCTTGTTCATGGATAGGTAGACTGAATATTGTGAAAATGTCAATACTATCTAAAGCAATCTGTACATTTAAGGCAATCTCAATTCAGATTTCAACAAAATTTTTTAAGGACATGGAAAAACTAATTACTAATTTCATATGGGGAGCTCTGGTAGCATAGTGGCTAAGACACTTGCCTGCTAACCAGAGGGCTGGCGGTTCAAACCCACCAGCCACTCCTCGGAAGGAAGGTTGGGCAATCCTACTTCCGTAGTGATACTGCCTCGGAAACCCAAGGAGGGGTCGCTATGAGTCGGGTTTGACTCGACGGCACACAACAACAACAACAACAATTTCATATGGAAAGGAAAGAGACCTCGAATAAGCAGAGCACTTCTCAAAAAGAAAAACAAAGTTGGAGGTCTCACACTCCCAGATCTTAAGAACTACTATACAGCCACAGTAGTCAAAACAGCATGGTATTGGTACAATGATAAACAGAAAGACCAATGAAACAGAATCAAAAGTCCAGATATAGACCCATCCATCTATGGACAACTGATCTTTGACAAAGGTCTAAACCCATTAAATGGGGAAGAGACAGCCTCTTTAACAAATGGTGCTGGCAAAACTGGATACCCACCTGTAGAAAAATGAAACAAGACCCACACCACACCCCACACACAAAAACAAACTCAAGCTGGATCAAAGACTTAACTGTAAAACCCAAAACTATAAAATTCATCAAAGATAAAATAGGGGCAAATCTGGGAGCCCTGATTTACGGCATAATTAGATTGTCAAGCATAACCCAGAATGTGCAGGAGATAGAAGAGAAGCTAGATGACTGGGACCTTTTAAAAATTAAATTCTTGTGCGCATCAAAAGACTTCATCAAAAGGGTAAAAAGAGAACCTACAGATTGGGAGAAAATATTTGCCTATGACATATCTGATAAAGGAGTTATCTCCTAAATCTATAGAAAACTTCAACAACTCAACACCAAAAAGGCAAATAACCCAGTTCACAAATGGGCAAAAGACTTGAACAGACACTTCACCAAAGAAGATATACAGGCAGCCAACAAACACATGAGAAATTGCTCGTGATCATTAATCATTAGAAAGATGCAAATCAAAACAACAATGAGATATCATCTCACACCAGCAATAATAGCAAAGTTCAACAGGTCAGAAAATAACAAATGCTGGTGAGGTTGCAGAGAGTTTGGAACTCTTGTGTACTGCTGGTGGGACTGTAAAATGGTACAACAATTGTGGCAAACAGTATGATGTTCCCTTAAAAAACTGAAAATAGAAGTATCATTTGACCTAGCAATTCCATTATTAGGAATATATCCTAAAGAGGTGAGAGTGCACGAGCAGACATAGGTACACCTATGTTCATCACAGCACAATTCACTATAGCAAAGATATGGAAACAACCTAAATGCCCATCAACGGATGAGTGGATAACCAAATTATTGTACATGCACACAATGGAATAACTACGCTATGTTAAAGAACAATGAGGGGATATGAGAATCATCTCACAACATGGATGAACCTGGAGGACATTATGCTGAGTGAAATACGTCAATCGCAGAAAGACAAGTACTATATGAGCCCATTACTGTAAAACGACAAAGAAGGGTTTGTTTGGGAAAGGGAACTGCCTTAGTATATTACTGGGATGGGGAGGGAAGAGGAGGGATTAATTTTGGGCTAATTGGGGCCTACAAACTAACATGGGTAGGGGGAGGCATACACGGGAAGGATGTGTGACCACCATGATAACATTAGGAAATGGGAGGACACCAAATTGTGCACATAAGACATAGATGAAAGATGCTAATACCAACCAATGTGTCCACAATACTGCGTTGCCATTAACACCAAACACCAGGCTACAGATAAACACATAAACACCTGAGATGATCAGAGGGGGGTCAGTGAACAGAAGTACACGCTCGACCAAGGATAGATTCAGCTGAGGCTAATCTTGCACAGACACCAGTGATACAAAATACCTGCAGTCCTTACAGAAACAACAGAAGACAGACACAGAGTAATCCCTCACAGACAACCAGACACTATGGGAGAAAGATCCAACAGATCTACCATCTCAGGACCTGGGGTCAGACTCAATTGGCACAACAAAATACATAAAAGCCTTGCTCCACATCCTACATTGGTGAGTAGCGACTGGGGTCTTAAAAGTTTTCAAGTGGCCATCTAAGATGCAGCTAATGGTCTCCTAGCATCAGAAGTGAAGAAGAACGCAAAAAATAATAAATAAATGAAAGGGCATTTGGAAGCAATCAGCCATAGGACACAATGGCCCTTGAGACCAGAAGAACTAGATGATACCCGGCTACCAATGCCAACCACTCCGGAAAGGATCAAATCTGGAGATCCTGGATAGAGTGGGAGGGAAAACGTGGAACAAAATCCAAAACTCAATAATGACCAGAATTACTGGTCAGATGAAATCTGGTGAGTCCCCCAATACTATGGCCCTGGAATACATTCTGTGCCTGGAATAAAATGCACCCCCAGGGGCTGGCTCTCGACTCAATGTTAACAAGATGTACCCGCAGACCACTCAACCCAGGATGATGCACCCACATACTCTGTGGTAATACATCCCTTAGAGCAATAGACCATGGGACACTAGAGGACCAACATTCAAATTGAGGAAATGCAGGACAAACAGGAGTGCATAAATATGAGGGGTACAGGGCAGGGAGGGGAGGAGACTGGGTTAGGGTTGGACATGGTAAATGGGGAATGAAATTAAATGTACACATAATGTTGAATGTAATAAGCTCTTAAAATAAAAAGAGAAGAAAAAAAAGGTATTTGCACAGCGAGGTAACTCAAGGGGCAGGAATACACAGGGAAGAAGTAATTAGAGGGAGGAAGTGGGAAGAGAGGTATTACACTGAGGAATTGCAGTCATGGAACAAAATGTGTATGAACTGCTGTATGGAAAATGAATTTGCTCTGTAAACTTTCACCCAAACACAATAAAAATTATATTTAAAAACAGAAAATCCTTATCTTTTTATTTGGCATAACTGATTTTTTCTCTAACCTTTCTCTTTTCCATGACCCCACCTTTCTCACATTATCTAGTGTTGTTATAAGAGAAATAGCACAAGCAGGTGGTTTTAACAAACAAATCTATTTTCTCACAGTTTAGGAGGCTAGAAGTCGAATTCTTGGTGCTGGCTCTAGGGGAAGACTTTTTCTGTCTGCTCTGGGAGAAAATCCTTGTCTCGGGTTCTCCGGTGTTCTGGGACTTCCTCGGTTCCTTGGCAATGCACATGATATTCACGTGGCATCTATCCTTCCCAGCTCAGTGCTTGCTTGTCTGTGTCTATGCTGCTCTTTTTGTATCTCAAAGGTGATTAAGTTTAAGACACACCCGACACCGATATGGCCTCATTAACATAACAAATTCCTATTCCCAGATGAGATTAGGATTCCAACACATAATTTTTTAGGGACAGAATTCAATCCATAACAATACCCTACTTGTATCTATATGTGCTGTGGCTGACTATCCATGGCTTAGATTCCACTCATTCTTTCAGCCCTTCCCCGCCCTAAAGCCCCCAAAACACAAGGGCCCTTCAATGGAACTTGAGAAAGATGAAACATCTTTCTCTCCCCCACACTAGTTATGAGCCAGGAGAGGCAAACACCTGATGCAGGTCTTTCTTCGACCAAAGGAATACAATCCCCTCTCACCTAGTTTCACCCCTAAACAGCATTCCTGGGCCCTGCAGAAATAAAGCAGCATTCTCTCCTCCCTCACTGTGGACTCTCCTTAGGGTTCACATTTTCTTGCCCTTGGTCCTTACCACAATCTCTTCAAGCCAGCCTGCCTTAAATGGGGCCTTTCTGCAAGATGCGACATATAATCCATTACACCAACTGCTGTAGGGTTTCTGGTGCCAAAAGGCCATTGAGAAAAAGTCTGCTAGAAAAGTATGCAGTAACTTGGTACTGGCAAATCCTGTTGGATTAGGTCTATTCCAAGCCTGCCCTTCCTGTGTCAGACTTCTCAAATGTTCACAGCTCTCCCCAGTCTTGCTGACATCCTACAGACAGCCTAGATCTAATAAATCCAACAGAACTTTCTGCCACGATGGAACTGTCTATATCTGCACTGTCCAATATGGTACCCAAAAATCATAAGTAGCTGCTGAGCATTTGCAATATGGCTAGTGTGATTAAGAAACTGAACATTTCGTTTTAATTAACTGAAATATAAATAGCCAGATGGGGATAGTGGCTACCAGATTGGGCAGTGTAGCCTAGAGCTATTAGTTCTGAGAGTCGACCACAGGAATGTGCAAAGTTGGCTGTTTATTAAAATCACCTGGTGAATTCTTAAAAATCCTGATTCCTGGTTTGTACCCTAGATGATTACATCAGGTTCTTTGGGGGTGAGGCCCAGACATCAGCAGTTTTTTAAGCTTCCTCAGATGATTTCAATGTGCAGCCAAGGCTGAGAACCACTGCTCTAAAATGTAAACATTTCTACCATTATTAACCAATCCCCATGCAAACAGACACCTGTAAACACTAGGCCATGTAACCAATCAGGCCAATATTCCAGCCATCATACCTATTACACTATGACAAACCATAGGCTTATCAAAAGTAAAACTATGTCTAATAGGAAAATGCTACAATGAGAACAAGAAATAGCTAGGAAGGAAAGGCAAATGAAAGAGGGAAAGGAGGTTTTCGAAATAACTATCAGCATCTAAAACTTTTACATACAAATAATTCATTTTCTGTAAAGCCACCATTAACAACAAAATATACCTCTAAATCTAGTCGTTGAACAAACAGCTATAGTTGGATTGTTTCCCTTGACTAACTCACCCACACACGATCTGCGCCTGATAGTAAACTTACTACTGTGCACTTTTCTTCAAAGGATAATCGGAAAACCTGTGCCTTTTCATAGAGTACACTGCACTTTTAAAACGGCAGCAATTTAAAAGCCAGTATTGGTCCAAAAGGAACCCTGGTGGCATAGTGGTTGGCAGTATGAACTCACCAGCCATTCTGAGGGAGAAAGATGTGGCAGTCTGCTTCCATAAAGATTTACAGCCTTGGAAATCCTACAGGGCAGTTCTATTCTGTCTCATTGGGTTGCTAAGAGTCAGAATCCACTAGATGGCAATGGGTTGGGTTATTGACCCAATAGCCATCTGCTGTTCTAGCTCATTCTTCTCCGATAGTCTCAACCTTCACTTGCCATTACTAATTTCACCCTGTATATCATTAACCTGGTAGAGTTTTTTCTCTGAGACCTAGCTTAACACAGACATCATACCCAGAGTGTAAAAAATGCAAACAGACGCTTGGGTTTCCACAGCCTCTAAACTTCCAATCAGCATTTCCAAAAGCATTCAGTTGCCCTTCAGGCTGACTGCTGACAGAGTTCCAAAGCTGATGCAAAAGACTCAACACTATTTTCCAGGCAGCACTACTGAAAGTCAAAAAACAGGAAGAGGAGGTTCTAACAGGAGGAGCATTTAAAGGTCACTCTTAATGATACTAAGTCATTCCTTCTACATTTAAAGGTAAACCATAAAATCCAAAATTAGTACCCCCACCCTCAATTATTAAAGTAATTCAATCACAAAACCCCAAATCCCTCAGTTTGGCCAGGGCTACAATAAATCACCTTAACCATATGATCTCCCCTCCAAGGAGAAAGAGCCTGGCCTAAATTCTTAAGGAGCAAACCTAAATCCCTGCCACTGTGACAAACCACACTGAATTCCTTTTTTATTTAGGCTTTCATGGACTACTCAGGAACAATTTCTCAACTGTTTATTTCAATGGGGAGTTGAAAGCCTGGATTTTTTTTTGAAAGGTAACACAATACTTAACATGGATTAAAAAAAAAAAAAAGGTTTTTTCTAAAGGTAACACCCTACTTACGATATATTTCAAAGTGAATATACTGATTACACAAGTAATTCCCTTTAGACTATATGACTAAGATTGCCAGATACAACACAGGATGATAAATTAAAGCTGAATTTCAGATAAACAACAAATTTTTTAGTATAAGTATACCCCAAATATTGCATGGGATTCATTTATACTAATTTTTTTTTTTATCTGACATTCATATTCAACTGTTTCTATTTTTGTTTTGTCTTTCCTAAGTACTGCAGCCCTACACATAACTATGTCAAGAAAATCCAACTTGGGAGAGGCAGGGTGGCACATTAGTTTTGGCATTTGCCACTCACTCACCAACCTGCCATTTCTATATTCAAAACAAAAAACCAAATCCCTGCCATCGATTCTGATTCATAGCAACCCTATAGGACAAAGTGAACTGTCCCATGGGGTTCCCAAGACTGTAAATCTTTACAGAAGCAGACTGCCTATCTTTCTCACATGGAGCAGTGGCTAGTGGTTCAAACCACTGAACTTTAGATTAGCAGTTGAATGATTTAACCACTGCACTGCCAGAGCTTCTTTCTATATTCAAGGTCAATTATAAAACACTCTCTTTAGTGTGGTTACTAATTAGACACAACCTGATAAACTGAGTGTCCCAAAGCCCATCCTTCTCTGAACCACAGGTACTAGTTATGTAACTAAAGGCCAGATAAACCAGCAGCTGAAAAAGTAAATGTTACTTTCAAAGTCTTTACCTAAATAAGGAACTCAGCTAAAGCAAGTAACTAAGTTTCAGTAAGTGCCTGAAATTTAAGATGTCATTAAGAAATGCTATTATTCAATAAAGGTAAAAGCAAAATTTACTTTGAGAAATAATACTGAAGACAATAAACACTAAGCTGAATATATAAGTGGCAATTACATGAATTAAGTATTCTAAATATAATGACAATTTCAAAACTAGCAGCTCTAGCTCTACGGAACATTGATTATATGACAAACGACATTCTAAATACTTTACATATATTATTGCATTTAATCCTCCTGACTTTAAAGCACTGAACCACTTCAGGAGGTGGCACATGATCAAGGGCAAATGGTACTGAAGAAAGAAACCCAAGTTGCACCGAAGAAACTGGTGAAAAACAAGCCTCCAAGAGCTGACGGAATATCCATTGAGATATTTCAACAAACAGATGCAATGAGGGAGGTGGTCACTCATTTATGGCAAGAAATCTGGAAGACAGCTACCTGACCAACTAACTGGAACAGATCCATATCTGTACCCATTCTAAAGAAAGGGGATCCACAGAATGTGGAAATGATTGAAGAATATCATTAATATTACACGTACATAAAATTTTGCTGAAGATAATTAAAACATGGTTATAGCAGTACATTGACAGGGAACTGCCAGAAATTCAAGCCAGATTCAGAAGATGGCATGGATGAGGGATATCATTGCTGATATCAGATGGATTCTGGCTAAAAGCAAAAAATACCAGAAGGATGTTTGCATGTGTTTGCATGCAAAGGAATTGGACTATGTGGATCCTAACAAATTATGAATAACATTGTCAAGAATGGGAATTCCAGAACACTTAATTGTCCTCATGAGGAACCCTGTACATGGATCAAGAGGCAGCAATTCAAACAAAACAAGGGGGCACTACATGGTTTAAAATCAAGAAAGGTGGGCATCAAAGCTGCATTTTTTACCATACTTATTCAATCTGTATGCTGAGCAAATAATCTTGAGAAGCTGGACTATATGAAGAAGAATGTGGCATCAGGATGAGAGGAAGACTGATTAATAACCTGTGATATGCAATGACACAATCGTGCTTTCTGGAAGTGAAGAAAATATGAAGCACTTACTGATAAAGATCAAAGACTACAGAGCCTTCAGTATGGATACAACTCAACATAAAGAAAACAAAAACCCTCACACCTGGACCAATAAGGAACATCATGATAAATGGAGAAAAGATTGAAGTTGGCAGGAATTTCATTTCACTCAGATCCACAATCAATGTCCATGGGAGCAGCAGTCAAGAAATCAAATGACATATTGTACTAGGCAAAGCTGCTGCAAAAGACTAATTTAAAGTGTTAAAGAGCAAAGATGTCACTTTGAAAATCGAGGTGCACTTGACCACTGTATTTTCAATAGCCTCATATGCATGTGGGAACTGGACAACAAATAAGGAAGAGCACAGAAGAATTAATGCATTTAAAATGTGGTACTGGTGAAGAATACTGAATGTACCATGGACTGCTAGAATAACGAATCTGTCTTGGAGGAAGTACCGCCACAATACTTGTTAGAAGCAAGAATGGCCAGACTTCACCTCTCATACTTTGGTCATTCTCTCAGAAGGACCAGTCTTGGAGAAGGGTATCATGCTAGGAAGTAGAAGGTCACTGCAAAAGAGGAAGACCCTCAACAAGATGGAATGACACACTGGCTGCGAGGATGGGCTCAGGCAACGGTTGTGAGGATGGTGCAGGACCAGGCAGTGTTTCGTTTTATTATACTTAGGGTCACTATGGGTTGAAACTCTACCCAAGGGCACCTAATACACACAACTCTAAGAAGTGTGTATTATCATTATTATCATTTTATAAAACGGAGAAACTCAGACAGAGATTAGACTTGTTAAGAATTTGTTGTTGTATGCCATTGAGTTGATTCCGACTCATTGTGATCCCATAAGGTTTTCTAGGCTGATATCTTTATGGCAGCAGACTACCCCTTCTTTCTCCGGCAATGCTGTTGCATGGGTTTGAATCATTGACCTTTCAGTTAGCATCTGAGCACTGAACCAATGCATCACCAGGACAAAGGTGACGTTTTTACTCTGTTTGCTTCGGACTGTCCCGGTGTACTGATGTAATTATTTAAAGTGACTCCTTTCACCCACATAAATTATTCAGTTTGGATGATAAAGCTGAGTTCCATACAGGTACCGTGAATCTAGACCCAACACTTAATCACTGTAGATACTCTCTTCTCAGTCTTACTTTCCATGAATACGATTGAGAGGAAGGGATTTACTATTAACTTTTACCTATCATACTCTACATTTCCTACATGGTTAAAACTGATGTATGTGTATATGTGTGTGTGTATGGAGGAAGGTCATTTTTTTTAGAACTCCCTTTAGCCCTATTCAAAGCACAAACCATCTGTGGGCAGAGAAAATGCCTCAGACAGTCTCCACCTACATCCCTGGGTCTGAGAAATTTTAAACATATTCAATTTACCAAATTAATATTTAACCAGATCCTTTTCAATTGTGGAATGGCCTTCACCTTCCTTTAGCCTGGCCCAGGCAGCCAGGGCAGTTGCTTGCTATTTCTCTTAAGACAAAGGTGAGATACATATGTGCTGCCTATTAGTTCTACATACAATGTGCTTCCCTTCTCTAACAATAATAATAATGTTCCCCCACTTTCATTACAGTGTATTTTTTTTTTAATTTCTATTTTCCCAGTAAATGTTTAACTATTACCACTTGTCTGACAGCATGAAAACAACATAAGCATTAACCTGTGAGCTCCCTCATGTATAATTTTAAAATGCATCACAAGTGAAGCAAATAAACAAAGGTTAAGAGGCCTTTTAAGGTTCAGCACTCTGAAATGGTCACAAGTAGACTAAGTATTTCCAAATATCTGTAGTTGGCCCAGAATAACTATCTCAGACTTAATGTCAACCTTTACACTTACCTGATGTTGTCTGACATCATCAGACCTCTCTGTTGATACAAGTGGTATATACACATTTATACACTGAGGTAGACGATGGCACATAACAACAACAACAACATCTACCCTAAAACTTCTAAGAACTTTGTACAATCTTTCTGGCCACAGGCAGCAGCCTACAACATGAAAACACTCCTCTACCACAAATCTTCCTAAGGGCAGCTTTCTAGCTGGTGCAAGAGGTTGATCCATGAGGGGACTCACTATAGGTGCTCAAAGGTGAGGCAATTAACAATTTTGTCTCAAAAGCAACAATGGCAACAAGATTCTTTTTTCTTTTTTTTTTTGTGATTTGCGTGAAAGTTTACAGAGCAAATTCACTTTCCATACAGCAGCTCACATACACTTCTGTCTCAAGACATTGACTGCAATTTCTCACAATGCAACAGCTCCCCTCCCACTTCCTCCCCATTGTTACCTCTTCACTGTGTCCTTCCCTCCCATGAACTCCTGCCCCATGAGCTGTCTCCCTGTGCATATCCAGCTCTTCTATTCTCCCATGATTGATCTCTCCAAGGAGTGTATCTACCTAATGTAAATGTTCAGCTCATATGCCTGTCTTTTGTTTGGCTGGAAACCACAGGAGTGGGTTCAATTCCAGACCTGAAGGGCAGATAGGGGCCATACTCTCAGAGGTTCCACCAGGCTCTACCAGACCAGCAAAAGCTGGTCCTTTTTTCTTTTTTTTATGATTTTGAGTTTTGTTCCACATTTTTCTCCCACTCTATCCAGGATCTCATACATAGATCCCACTCTGAGTGGTTGACAGTGGTAGCCAGGCACCATTTAGGTCTTCTGGTCTCACAGTCTTAAAGGCTGAGGATCTCATGGTATACCAATCCCTTGGACTAATTGTTTCCATGTGTCTTTGTTTTTCTTCATTCTTCTTTTCTCTGGATAAAGAAAGACCCATTGTTGCATCTAGATGTCTGCTTGCAAGCTTTTAAGATCCCAGTCGCTACTCACCAAAGTAGGATGTAGAACAAGTTTTGTGCAGTACGTTATGCCAATTGAGCTTGATGTCCCCCTGCGACTATGGTCCTGAGCCCACAGGTTCAACTACTCGCTCCCTCTGGGTAGCTAGCTGTGGCCAAGAATTGACTATAACCCTGTCCCTTGTCAGCTCTACTATATACCGGCAACGGGATTCATAATTATTTTTCAGGTGAGTCAAACTTACAACCAAATTTACACATCATCTACTAGTCTACTCCCAGAATTACAGCTTTAGCCTACACTGTGGCTAGTGGTTACCACTGCTGAAACTCAACACAAACATTTAAGAATTGTCAAATACCAGCCCTCTTCCTACAGGGAGTGAAATCTCATGCCCCCTGGAAGCTCTGCTACAGGCAAAGGTCCTCTGATGGGCTTAGGAACAGCTCTGTGCTGAATAGTGAGGGATCCTATGTTTGTTACATCCCTTGATATATTAACCTTGACTCCTATCAGCTCCAGGCCATGTGAAAAATGTTTTTTAATGTTTGTTTTTGCTTTGTCCATGACAATACTAAAATTAACAAAAAAAAAAAAAAAAGGACAAGCTTGGACACTGTGGTTCTTAAAAAGACTTTTTCTTCAAAATTCAAGTCTAATACCCATCAGGTCTTGCTTGTAATGGTAGTGGAGAAGGGGAGGCATGGGAGAAGTCCTGAGTTAACTGGTAGATTTAACTATCTCATGGAATGAAAACTACACTTTCTGCCATGAAACAGCAATTACCCTTCACATTTTTTTATTCACCAAAAAAGGAAAACAAACAAAACAGAAAACTGAATTCTCAGCCTGAATTTCATGTAATTTTAGTATAGATTGAGCTCTGGTGGCATAATGCCTAAGGCATTTGACTGCTAACCAAAAGGCTGATGGTTCAAATCCACCAGCCACTCCTCTGAAATAAGGTCGGGCAAACTACTTCCGTAGTGACACCACCTCGGAAACCCAAGGAGGGGTCGCTGAGTCGGATCCGACTACACAGCGTGAGTTTTTTATAGACTGAATTGATCATCTTAAAAAAAAAAAAAAAAAAAAAAAGCCAAGGAAAAGCCACAAATTCAAAGGTTTAGGGACTTAGTCATTAAGAGGTTTGTTGTTGTTACGTGCTGTCCAGTTGGCCCTGACTCATAGCGACCCCTCCTTGGGTTTCCGAAGCAGTATCACTACAGAAGTAGGACTGCCCAACCTTCCTTCCAAGGAGTGGCTGGTGGGTTTGAACCGCCAGCCTTCTGGTTAGCAGTCAAGTGCCTTTGGCACTGTGCTACCAGAGCTCCTATTAAGAGGTTTACTCATACATAATTATAAAATAGGGGAGCTCTTCCTCACCTAAAGTTTTATTACTCAAAGTTTACGGACACATTTAAGTAAAAACTCCTATAATGAGATCTGTTACATATGCAAGCATAAAATCCCTGGCAACAAATACTGTGTTTAAATCCAAAGCCTTTTGGTAGAGAAATAAATAATATCACTTGACAAATGTTGTTTCTCTGCTTCTTAGAGCCTCAATGGTGTCTTATTTCAAAACTTCTAGAAACTTGTTAGTGAAAGAGAGAACCCTCCTCAAAAAAAAAAAAAAGTTGAAGCCAGTAAAAAATTATATGTTTAGGCCACCTGATCAAACCAATCTAATCTCTTAATATCAGAAATATGTGTGGTCATGGTTTATTTGCCTTTCCCTTTTCAATGATATGTTTATAACACAAAAGTAACTAAATGAAGAAAAACTCCTATGAACTCAACATGGGCAGGTAACCAATAATGACTAAATTTAAAAACACACACACACATTAAAAAAAAAAAAAAAAAAAAAAAAACCCACTGCCTACAAACTGATGTTTGTACCTATAGAAATCAGACTCTTCAAATAGTCAACTCTTCTAACAATGAAACAAAACTTCTTTCCAACCTAGGTAATAATTAAAATGCAATTCTAATATTTTTGTTTTGTGTAAAAATAGACTAAACTAGTGTATCCCAAAGCATATTTCATGAAACGATTCAAAGAAAAAACGAAGTAGAAGAAGGAAGAGAAAAGAATTTCAAGGTCAGGTCAATATGGGCAACACCTATGTTATTCTTCCCCAGAATAAAGGCTGTGAGAATTCCACCACTAAGGAACCAATTACATTTTGCTTAGGCCAGAATTGCCCCAATGTATTTGATCAGGAAATGCCCTTTGTAAATAACACACATTAACACTGCAAAACTAGCGCTTAAAAGAACTAGACAGTGAACACTGAATAAGACATCATATTGTTGTTGTTGTCATGGGCCGTCAAGTCTGACCCAACTCACAGTGACCCCTCCTTGGGTTTCCGAGGCAGTATCTCTATGGAAGTAGATTGCCCAACCTTCTTTCCGAGGAGTGGCTGGTGGGTTTGAAGCGCCAACCTTCTGGTTAGCAGTCAAGTGCCTTAGGCACTGTGCTACCAGAGCCCCCGATACCCTATGGAAGGAAATTTTTTCTTAAATTTCTTAAATGCATTCGAACTGTGGTGTTGGCAAAGAATACTGAATATACTGCAGACTGCCTGAAGAATGAACAAATCAGTATCAGACGAAATACCATCAGAATACTCCTTAGAAGCAAGGATGACAAGACTTCATCTTGTTTACTTTGGACATGTCATCAATCGCTAGAAAAGGTCATGATGCTTGGTAAAGCAGAGGATCAGCAATGAGATGGATTGATACAATAGGCGAAACAATGGACTCAAACAAACCAGTGATCATGAAGGTGGCACAGGACAAGACTGGGCAACATCACATTCTGTTATACATAAGACGGAGATTAGTCAGAGTCAACTCGATGGAACTAACAACAACAATAAATTGACTAGAAACAACAAAATAAATAGAGATAGAAATTTGTGTGGTGGGGGGAGGCAGGGAGATAAATAGTGGAATAAGCATACAACAAAAATGAACCTTTAAAAAGGCCACTTTGGTCAACAAAACCAAACACTACAGAATATTTGGTCCATAAACCAACCACTGCCGTGGAGTAGGATCCGACTCATAGCTACCGCTCCTTGGGTTTCCAAGGCTGTATCACTACGGAAGTAGATTGACCATCCTTCCTTCCGGCGAGTGGCTGGTAGGTTTGAATCAACAGCCTTCTGGTTAGCAGTCAAATGCCTCAGGCACTAAGCCACCAGAGCTCCCATGGTCCATAGAATCCAGCATTAAGGACCAATGAGGTAAAAATAAAGACTAAGAAATGGACTAATTTCAAGTGACAAAGTTTTGTCTGTAATTAGTTTGATGAGGTAAGGGATGAGAGTAGTAAAATCACTTACTAAGTATCTATAATGTGCCAGACATTGAGAAATGATGTGTAGAGACTGCTGAATTCAATGATTGGCATCACTGAAATAGGTGCTATTACCTCCCTTTCATTTGAGAAAGCTAAAGTTCTATCACAGAATTTGTCCTCAATTACACTGCCTTAAATGGCAGTCATATGACTACTTATATCTGTGTTCTTTTTATTGCATCACAATCTGAATTAGTGAGAAACTAATTAAAACGAGTAGTTTTGAGTTTCACTATTCCCAGTCACTTTATAAGAATGTGAAAGTATTATAGAATCAAAAGGAGGCATAATGTTCTCAAATCGAAGGCCTTGAGAGCTTCTCATGAATAAAATAAGACATTCTTATAATTAACATATTAATTGTCTGCAAGGGATACATGCTTTTAAAACAAAGTGTATTTTTCAAATTATAAAAGCAACACATGCTAACTATGGAAAACTAGTAAATAAAGAAAAACAATAAGACTACAATAAAAATGACAAATTCCACCTGACCTACCCCCCAAAAAAAACTGAACACTTGGAGTGGTTCCTTATCTTTTTTTTTTTTCCTCAGCATATTTTTCCCACAAAGTTGAGATCATACCATTTATATAATCTTGTGTATTGCTTTTTCCTCCTTATGTTAAAAATCTTCCCATGTTATTAGAAGGTTTTCCTTAATAATGACAGTAACGTTTTTATTAGTATTCCTGCTGCCGTAGAGCACACACGTCAGAGTAGAATTGCGTCCCATAGGGTTTTCAATAGCTATAATCTCATGGAAGTGAACTGGCAAGCCTTTCTTCTGCAGTGCCACTGGGTGGATTTGAACCTCCAATGTTTTGGTTAATCTTCAAGCGCAAACCATTTGTACCACTCAGGGACTTAGTAATAGCTAATTACATTTTTGCCAGTCATTAGTCTAACCACTTTACAAATATTAACTTAGTTAATCCTCACAATTACTTATAAGGTCTATATTATTATTATCCCCATCTTATAGATGAGGAAATGGAGACAGAGAAGGATTAATGAATCATTTACCCAAAGGTAAAAGCAAGTCTTTGATGGAACCTGAATTCGGACCCAGGTGGCTGGACTCCACGGTTAACAGTCTTAACCTCTACACTGTACTGACTTAATAATATTCCTTCCTCTAACTTACCAGTGATAGACATTTGGGTTATCACCAATTTTTTCTATTGTACTAATGCTGCAGTAGACATAGTTAAAGGCATCTGAAACGCTATTTTATCTAAGCCTATTCAGACAGCAAAACTCTTATCATTCCAACAGTTAGATTTATTTTCAGCTAGTCGACAACAGCTGTAGAAACATCTAAGATGGCTAGCATTTCATAAACCAACTTGTTACTCCACCTACCACTGGCATGAACTTCCATGTGGTCCTCACCTGTCCACTCTGCTGCCATCTGCAGCAGATTTCTGTAATGTTTCCATCTGCCGTCACAATGGACGAAAAGCCAGTTAAAATCCTGGGCCTGTACTGTGCATCCCCCAATATATATAAGCAAATTCCACAAATTTTTATGTCTGAAATATTTGAAATGCTAAGCTTATTTGTTCCTAATCTTATGAGTTTGTTCTAATACAAGGCTTAGGGTAGAGGAGAGATACCACCCTATTTGCATGTGTAAAATAAAAATAAATGTTTTGTAAATTCAGAAATGTTCAAATATTTAACTTTCCACCTGCTTATCTTATATGGAAGGACTAAACTCTCTTGCAACAGTAAAAGAATGCATGCTCTAAGTCTAAATGGTCTAACATAGTTTCATACAAGCAGATCAGATAATGCAAGCAAGCTAAGTAAAGAGACAGTAGCTTGTAGTTTACATTTTTAAACTCAATTTACCACTTTAGTTATCATGAGTATGCTTTTAAAAAAATTAGAGAGACTATGTAAAAGAAGACTAAGGCAAAAACAGAATTAAACAACAATTTGAGTCACTGGCTCAAAAAAATTTCAAAAATGTCAAAAATACTATGGAGAATTCACTTGTCATCTAAGAATGAAAAGATCAACACATTTAAAGAAGCTAGGTATCTTCACTCATTTTTCACAAAATAGTTTTCCCTACAGCAAAAATTCAAAATGCTTTCATATACTCTAAAATATATCTTAAATAACCTCAACTCCATTGACCAAAACATCCAATTACAGATTAAAATTATAAATTACATATGTCTGTATAAGGCACTTACATAGAATCAGAAACAATGTTCTTAAACAAGGAGAGGCCCTCTGAAATATATGTAAGTCACTGAAAGTTAACTTATTCTTAAAAATTAAATCTAGCAATATAAGAGAAACAAAGCCATCTGAGAAGTACTCGAAAAAGGTGTAAAAATACTGCAACTAATCTAATACTTAATTTCTCACGGACTAAAAAGGTACAGGATAATTGGGGTATCTGTTAATACTATCTTTTAAGAAATCATTAAGTAACAGGAACCTGGTCTGTATGTCTTAAGCACTTCAATTTGGTAAAATTCACTCATTCTTTTCATGTAATATTTAATATCTAATTCTTCTATGTTCTTATTTCCACTAACTCAAATACTGTGTAAAAAAAAAAAAAAAAAATCATTGTCAAAACACCTGAACAATCAGGCTGTTTATAGCAGCCCGGCCAGACAGCTCCCATCTCCACTCAGTGCTGCTCATGTCACCACCAGGTTCAAACCTGCACAGGACCCATCCCAGAGACTCCTGCTTTGCTTTTACCACAAGTAAAAAAACAAGACTTTCTCTCAAAAAAAAAAAAAGAGAGACCTCAGTTAGAAAGTATGTCAATTACAAACATGAATCAAATATTGCAGACAAACCACTAAATGTAAAATCTAGAAGAAAATGAAATACACTAAGTGGAAAAAAAAACAAAACCACACAAGCTTCTATAAAATCAATGCCTCTTACTCTGCCTCACCAATGTGTTAGTGTTCAAACATACAATAATTCATATCTAAACGCTTATCAAACATATAAAATATAGGGCGTTTTTTTAAAAAAAAAAACCTTCAGGGCCTCAATTTTATCCAAACTTCAGAGACTGTATATTTTGTAGTGAGGGGGTGGACAGGGCAGGAGAATCATGTAAAATTTGGGATAAGGATTTGTTACTGATTACTCCAGGTAAAACCATGCAAGATAGTGCATGGTAGGAAAATTATTTTCCTACACAGTTTCAAGATTATTTTTTAAGACTTTTAGAACAAAAATAAATGAGTAAACCTAAACATTGCTGGGAAGGGGAGAATGGGAGTCATTCCTTATGGACACTGATTTCTGTTAATGGTGGTGAAATAATTTGGAAAGGATAGTGGTAATGGCAGCACATGATGAACATAATCAAAGTAAGTGAATTGTACATGTAAAGTAAACTGTTGAATTCGCAAATGTTTTGTTATATATATATTTATTACCACAATTCTAAAAATTGCTCAAATGATGGAGGGAAGCAAAGATCTCTCTTTCTTGGTAATACATTTTGAGGCAGGATTTTGCTCAAGTGAAATGACAGGTTTAAAATATTTTGTTAAACTGCAGCTATTTTAAGACAGACCCAGGCTGCATTAGTGCTTGTCACACAGCTTGCTCCCAACCTCTTGGCAATTCTCCAACACATTCCAACTTTTTATGCACAGTCTTGCTGGAATCACCTCCCACTTATCTCTAAAGACACTAAGTAAGATGTTGCTACATTACACAATCGACCTGTCACTGATTCCCATCAGGTCACTTTGCACAACGCCTGACTACAAAAATCAGACCACCACCTCTGTGGATGCAACTCATACAAATGATTCAACTCATTTTGGTCCTCTAAACAAACGATCAGAATATTTCCCAAACTGTAAGGAAGCAGGGTGCCTACTGCTCAGTGAGAGGATTAAATACTTTCTAACTAAAGGAGGAGTAGCTCTGTGGTGCAGTGGTTAATGCATTTGGCTGCTAACCTAAAGGTCAAAAGATCAAACCCACTAGCCGCTCTGTGCGAAAAAGATTAGGAATCTGTTTCTATAAATATTTACAGCCTTGGAAACCCTATGGGGTATGGGTTAGTTCTACTCCATCCTGTAGGGTCGGAGTTGGAATCAACTTGATGGCAGTTGGATTTTTTTTTCTTTTTTTTTTTAAGGAGAATCATGAGAGGGAAAAAAAAAGCAGGAGGGCATCTACACCTTGACTTCAGATGCTAAACCATAGTCATGCCCCCACTGGCTACATTTAAAGCAGATTATTAATCAGGGTGTATTTTAAAGGATAACATCAGTATTTCATGAGCCTCATTACCTCTGTGAAAAGAATAATTTTTAAAAAATATTTTATTTTTGTCAATTGTCATTGTTCTCAATATACACAGCAGAACATATACCCAATTCAACTGCTGAAAAGAACAATGTGACATAGCAACAATGTGACATAGCAACGCATTCCCTAAAAGTCAATGTTCTCTCTCTCCAATCGTTAATACTTGGAAAAAGAAAAACAGCCCTTGGAAAACAAGCTAGAATGGTTAACCACATGTTGCTACATTCCATTCTTGCCAAACAAAAAAAAAAAGTACTTAATTAGCACATGTGAGCCTCCTGTTCTGCACAGCTACACAACATTCCCGTGATCAATACGCTCCTTACATTAAATGCCTCTTTACTTTAAAAGCTGAAAACACTGAGAAGCAGTTCTCAAGTATGACCCACTAAAGATACACTTATTTAACATGAACAAGGGCATAGCCCAACGGAAAAAATACCATAATTAAGAATAAAGTATTTTGCAAGCATACACCAGCAAAATGATTCTTTACAACTGGAAAAGTATAGATAAGAAGTTCAACTGACAGGCAAGAACAGTCATCCTCAGGAACAAGGCAATAAATTAGCCTGCTCTCCAGTCAAAGTTTCTGCCTTTTATGAATCAGAGATTTTCTTGTCTGGCACTTCAGAACTGGGATTCTTAATGTTAGTAACGAACTTCCAACGGGAAATAAATCTTTCAAATTGAGAAATTATCCTGATTATCAGGGAAATTCAGGATTCCCACTGTAGTGCGTGTTTATTTAAAAACAAGCAAACAATGAAAAAAACCTACCTTTAAAACATAGAATAAAACACAAGGTGTGCACTGGTCTTTTCCCTTCTCAAACGGCAATCAAAGCCCTTTGCTCTGAGAGGAAGGTACTTCCTTGACTCCACCCCAGGAGATAAGTTGGGTATTTAAGGACAGCTGGCAGCAGAGTTGTCAGCCTCAGTGTGAGAAGTTCCAGGCCCCTGTCAGAGAAGTCACCGGACTGATACTTTTGACCACCACTTGTCTCCCAAAATAGTGACAGGTGTGCTCTTCCGGTCAGAGATCTGGCTGTGGCCACATTCCTGTCCCACTGCCCTCACGTGACCTGGGGAACCAGAACCAGTCCAGGCATACATCTGTTCCTGGTCTCCTCAAGAGTCAAGACCCAACATTTGCAGCTGTCTAGAGGTCAAGTTAAGATCCCTGGCCCAGGCTTCAAAGGCCCAGGCACACTAACCACCAAGCATTTCAAATGGATGGGTTGTGGCCATCCCCAAAGGGAATGCTTCCCATCAGGTCAGGAGTTTCTGATGAATCCTTTATTTGTAGTGAGGAAGTCCACTTAATGCAGTCCAGCTCTATCCAACTCAGATTTTCCCTCTAAACTGTGAAAGGAGCCACTACTGGACTTTAGTGTTTAAACCTGAGAAGAAGGTTGCACAACACTTTTCCTTGGGGCCCACCACCCCCAAGAAAGACTAACAACAACCCCAAAGTGTCTAACAGAAATTGTGGGAAAAGGTTTCTTTTAATTCAAGTGCAAGGGTATCTCTCCCCATCTCCTCTCTTCCCTTCCTTCAGGAAGAAGCCAAATACTAGAAATAAGCCAACAGAGATGTGCCAGCAAGTCACCTCCATCCATCCATGTCCCCAGGGCTTAAAGAACTGGCATGTATAATGAAATATGTACATTGCTTTTTCTTCCTGAAATAGATCTAGATCCAAAGATAAAGTTGAAAGAATTCAGCCAATACTAAGAACCTAAGAAAGCTGAGCTCTAGTGTATGCTTTCAACAGGTACAAAGAAACCCAGCCCAGCAAAATTTATTACATTTAAGACCAGGATTACAATAACCACACCCACTCCATTTGTGACATGTTATGGGCTTGCTGTTTCAAAGACTTTCTGAAACCTGAAGACAAAAGTAAAATCAGATGCTGTCCCAAGCATATGGAGATATCTCTCAAGAGAATTAGTGCAACTCTGATGGGAATTCCTTTCAAAACAAAACAGAAAAGCATACATTATCTAACGAGAACTTAATTTCTGGTATTTTTCCACTGTAAACAGGATTTTACTCAAAGAAGAGAAATATCTATAATAGATAAGTTTTGGATTCTGTTTATCTTTTTTCTTTAATTGATTCCCCCACACCCTACCCCTAAAATAGCTCAGGGCAACAGACAGTATTTATGAGGTAGGTAAGTTTTAAGATGATCAGTAATGTTTTGCCATGTTACATGCATAGACTGGAAGAGTGATAAAATCAAATACTTGTGTAGGCTGTGAAAACTTTACATCTTTATAAATACTTTCACATACACAATAATGCATTATCACTAATAACAAACATTACTCTACAGGTGGATACATAGGTAGATAGGCTGAATGATCAGGTATGTCTAGGCCAAAGGGAATATACCCATGATCATATATAATTTTGGCAGATGGTATTTCTACATATATATTTGCACTTGCTATAAGAATGTCCATATACATAATAGAGGCAACAGGGGACAGAGTTATGATAACTTCTTAGCCATAGCCAACCACCCTGAGAGAGCAAGTTGTTGGGCCTATGGGCTTGGGACCACAGTCATGGGGGACATCAAGCTCAACTGGCATAACATACTACACAAAACCATTGTTCTACATCCTACCTTGGTGAGTAGTGATTGGGGTCTTAAAAGCTTGCACGCGGCCATCTAAGATGCAACAACTGGTCTCTCCTCATCCAGAGCAAAGAAGAATGAAGAAATCAAAGATTCATGGAAATAATTAGTCCAAGGGACCAGTGGACCAAGCAAACCTCAGTCTACATAGCCCTGAGATCAGTAACTAGATGGTGCCCAGCTCCCACTGACAACTACTCGGAAAAGGATCAGTATAGGAGATGGAGTAGGAGAAAAATGTGGGACAAAACTCAAAATTATTTAAAAAAAAAAACACAGGCTTACTGTTCTGATAGACACTGGTGAAACTCCCAGGCCCCCGTCACTCTTTGGGCCTGGAACTGAACTCACTCCTGTGGCTTCTAGCCAAACAATAGATAGGCATATAGGGTGCACATTTATACCAGGTAGGTACACACCTGAGAACAATCCATCATGGAAGATCAGAAGGGGCAGCATTTCCACAGGGAGACAGCTCAGAGGGCAAGAATGCATAGCAAAGAAGGACACAGGGAAAAGGTAACCACAGGGAGGAAGTGGGAAGAGAGCTGTTATATTTTGGGGATTGCAAAAATGTCTATGATCTGTTTTACAGAAAATGAAATTGCTCTGTAAATTTTTACCCAAATCACAATAAATAGTAAAAAAAAAAAGAAAAAAAAAAAACTCTACATCTTTAACCTAAGCTTCGAGGGTTAGTCCTTACTATGTATTTATGAGACAAACATGTACAGAGGGAAACAGCTTTAAAAGGAAATACCAACACTACATGTTTCTGGGGTCATGGAATACCTAGTGATTTTAATTTTCTTCTTTGTGTTCATCATTATTTTACATAAGATCTGCAATAAACATTTTTTTTATTTTAGCAATTTAAAAAATATTTAAAAATTAATTTTGTATTTTATATTACAATGATCTTATGCCCATTTATGCCTTTATAAGGGTACACATTCTTTATCAATCATTAAAAAAACTATACTATATATAATGTGTACATAATTGGTTTCTTAGTATTTGGGAATACTGTAGGCTAAGAGAAGGGAGTTCTGATGATGCAGTGGGTCAAGCATTCAGCTGCTAACCAAAAGGCCGGTGGTTCAAACCCACCAGTCACTCCATGGGAGAAAGATGAGACAGTCTGCTTCAGTAAAAATTTACAACATTGGAAACCCTATGGGGCAGTTCTATTCTGTTCTATAGGGTTGCTATGAGTCAGAATCGACTCAATGGCAGTGGGGGCAGTTGGGTAGGCTAAGAATAAGAATAACTAATTTTGATGATATCCTACGTCTGATATTCATAATACTGTATGTATTAACATACATTATGAAAAATTCAGAGATTCTTAAAAAGTTACAAAAAATGAATATTTTAACTTTTAAAATTATTTCATATTGCTACAGATTAAAAAATGCAAAGGAAAATGTTTACAATTTACAGAGTAAAATAAAAATAAATAAGCATTGTTTTAAGGAAGAATCTAGGTTTTCCTTCCTCACTGAGTAAACAAGATAAAGAGAGAAGGGGGGAGCTCTAAACCATGCTAAGAACATGTATTATCTCACCACAAAGACTGCATAGCTAGTGAAAAACATTCCAGAAAAATATGTAGTCCTTGAACATTTATATTTGGCCTTTCGGCAAACATACTAGGACAAAAATTATCCTGAAACAGCCACCCAAGAGGGTAGGGAAACAACAAAAAAACTTCATCCAGAGCCAAAGGCAGTAGCCATTAGAAGCTGCTCTCTTCCTGGACAGTTTCTGTCAAGCTCCCTTGTGGCCTGGTTCCTACATCTTTTCCCACACTCCACCAAAGTAATAAAAAGCCAAGGCTCTAACAAAATGCAAATTCAAATGAATGGAAAACTTTCTAAAATGTCAGTCTTCTTTACACTAATATTAATTTAATATTAATATTAATTTCCTACAATTTCTGGTTGAAAAATCTGAACAGCAGAGGGTATATTTACCCAGTTATTCATTTTACTTAGGAGCTTTTATATAGTAAAAATGAAGTTTGTTATGAAGTGTTAGGATATTTTTTTTTGAAGAAGAGTAAGAGTTTATTGCTATGAATTTCCAGAAAACCTTATTATATATAAAACCCTGAAAGAGAAAAATTTCCAACCAAGAATTATCAGCAAAATTGTCCCTCAAATATGATGGTGAAATTAGGACATTTCCAGATAAGCAGAAATTAAGGGAATTTGTTAAAACCAGACCAACCTTATAAGAGATGATAAAGGGAGCTCTTTGGACAGAGAAGCAACAACAGCCAACAACAACTGACCATTAACACACATGATGATATAACCCAGAAACCAACCCAGCTATTGAAGTATCCAAATTAAAGAAGCCTACAAGATTGTAAAAAGGGAACCAGAGACATCAATTGACAAATGAAGACAACTATAAACCAAAAAGAGGGAAAAAACTATGTTGTTATAGAACGTCTAGATGGTAAGGAAGTCAAGACAACTACAAGATAGAACGGACTGTTCTAAACTTGGGAAGAAAAC
>NW_006921633.1:279172-301459 GCF_000298275.1 Orycteropus afer afer | reverse complement strand
TGTCACTTTAGTTTTGCATATTTCACTGTACATAATTATATTTCAATAAAATGCACTTTAAAAAAAAAGAATTTCCAGAAAACTCGCTATGTATGGAGCAACTTAACTTAATTAAAAATCTCCCACAATCCTGTCACCTAGAGATAAGCAGTATTAAAAGGTTGGTGAACTTTGTTAAGTATAGACTTATTTAGTCATACAAATTAAACACTGAACATCTATAGTTCAAAGTATAAATTCTATTATATATTGTTCTAAGTTTTATTGGATAAAATTTGCAGTGATGTTCTATCACAGATTTTATTGCCTAACTAGTGTCTTTAAGTTTATATGCCAAAGATCAGAAATAGCAGGGAACTCGACTTTCTGGATCAGAGATGTCAGATGGTTCTGAAAATCATTCAAGTGCTCACTCACATTTTAGAATGTATTAGGCACAGAATTATGGCTCATGTCGTCGTCGTTGTTACGTGCTGTCAAGTCGGACCCGACTCATAGCGACCCCTCCTTGGATTGCCGAGGCGGTAACACTACGGAAGTAGATTGCCCAAACTTCCTTCCCCGAGTGGCTAGGGGGTTTGAACTGCCAGCCTTCTGGTTAGTAGTCAAGTACCTTAGGCATTATGCTACCAGAGCTTCCATGGCTCACAGCAACGGTCAATTTAAAAACAATCTTGAAACTACTCTATCTTACTTTCTTATCCCAAACACTTCTCAAATAACTGTTGAAAGGTATGGCAGAATAACTACAAAATTAATAGAAGTAAATAAGCATTCATTTTTGAAAGCTACATTTTACAAAGCATCATTATAGCTGGGGACTTGTGCCATTAAAAAAGAATATACTAGTCCCTCCAAACATTTCCCCCACCAACAAAGGACAACTTCACTCATTCCTGGGATTTACCTTCAAATACTATCACTGTAAAATTCCCCATTTAAAAAGGCTTAAAATAGACTTCTGCCTCTTTTCAGGATAGAGATTTCTAATTTACATGCCACACTTGTGACACACACACTTATTTCCTTTCATACAAGAAAATAAGATCCAACTTTAGGATATCATTAAAATTAGTTATTCTTACTCTTAGCCAACAATATTCCCAAATGCTAAGAAACCATTAACTGGAAGTAATCTAAATCTGGAGTGGTTTTTATTTTTAAATTTTCACTAGGAATTTTATCTGCATTTCTGACAAATTCCAGTGACACATGATGGTCTAATGGTGACAAAATTAGCCGCAGCAGCAATGTTTGGGCTTCCACAAGTGAGAACAAGCATGTCACAGAATTCCACTGCTTTCTTTGTCAGATATGCAGTTTGGAAATACAAAAGAACCCAGATCCTCTCCATTTTTTAAGCTAACCCACGTTAATGCAAAGGGTTGAATGAGCATTCCATTTCATCTGAATATGAAGCCCTGGCGATGCAGGCTTAAGAGATACAGCCGCCAACCAAATCAGCAGTATGAATCCATCACCCAATCCTCAGAAGAAAGATGTGGCAGTCCACTTTCATAAAGATTACTGCCTTGGAATTCCTGTTGGGCAGTTCTACTCTGTTCTACAGGGTCACTGTGAGTCAGAAATCAACTCAATGGCAATGGGCTCATCTGAATGCTCTATTTTTCTCTAAGATCTATATTATAAAGCTAACTCATTTTCTCACTGCTATGAGCTACGTGTAAAGCAGGATAGGTAAGACAATCCTTTGGAATGTTATTCCTTAATAATGATCTAATGTTGACCAGATTTGCTTTTTTAAAAAAAAAAATTCTATTGTATTTTTGGTGAAAGTATACATAACAAAACAGGCTCCAATTTAACAATTTCTGCTCCTAATGTTCAGTGACATTGTCTTTTACTTTCAATTTCTTATCAAATTTTTAAAGTGTTGGTTACTTTTTTGATTATAAAAATAATGATCCTCATGGTCATCTATTTACTGTATTCTTCTGTAGGTATGGAATATTTCAGTATTGAAAATGATAAACATTAACTCAGGAATTTCCTTTCACACAAGAAAGGAAATTACCCATTAATGCACCATTAATGCACCACACAAAGCAAACTATTAATATTTTAATATATCACCTTCTGGTCTTTTACTTAACATAACAATATTGAAGTTATATCTTGTTATATAGTTTTGCACACAGATTTTTCCACTGAACATCACATTGTTTATATTTTCCCATTTTGATAATATTCTCCTAATCATTATTTTAAGGACTACATTATACTCCATTCTACGGGTGTGCCATACCTTATTTAATTTGCCTCCATTAGAAAACATATAAGGAGCTCTGGTGACGTAGTGCCTAAGGCATTTGACTGCTAACCAGAAGGCTGGCAGTTCAAACCCACCAGCCACTCCTCAGAAGGAAGACTGAGCAATCTACTTCCATAGAGATGTTGTTGTTGTTGTTGTGTGCCATCGAGTCGGCCCCGACTCATAGCGACCCCTCCTTGGGTTTCCGAGGCAGTATCACTACGGAAGTAGGATTGCCCAACCTTCCTTCCGAGGAGTGGCTGGTGGGTTTGAACCGCCAGCCTTCTGGTTAGCAGTCAAGTGAGATATCACCTCGGAAATCCAAGGAGGGGTCACTATGAGTCGGAGTAGACTTGATGGCAGTGAGTTTGTTTCGGTTTTTTTTGGTTTAGAAAATGTATTTCCTCACTATCAATACTGTTAAGAAAATATTTGTTTAAAAAAACCTTTGTTCTTATTTCTAATTATTTCTTCAGCTTAGAGTTACAAGTGGGATTCCAGTCCAACAGAGACAAATAGTTAAGGCTTCTATTACAGATATAGCACAACTGTTTTCCACTAAATTTGTATTAGTCCAAATACTCTCCCAACAAGTGATGCATCCCCCATCTCTCAGCCTCCCAGAAAGCATTATCAATCTATCAATTTAGGTGGACAACTTAATCTCATTGTTTTACTTTGTGTTTCATATTACTGGTGAGTTTGAACAATTGAGCATCGCTACTGGCCTCTTTGATTTCTTCTTTTATAAACTATTTGTTCATATCCTTTCCCCAAATACTAGAGTTTTAGTTTTCTTGCATTTTTTAAAAAAGTTATTAATTACATTTATCTTTCTCATTATTTTGACATGATACCTAAGGACAAGTTTAATCTAGACTAAACTAGGCATTATTTATCTGAATGATTGGTTTTATTTACTGAAATGTACCTTTGTAAATATAGCATATTAAAAGAAATATAAGTAAAAAGAAAACATTAAATTTAGACAAAATAAGGAAAAATTCCACATTTTATGATAATTAAAAATGTATTCTGATGGATATTGGGTTAACCTCCTTAACTCTATGTGATAGGTACTGTCATCATCACCATTTTACCATTTGAAGAAGCTGAGGCACACAGAGAGGTTAAGGCAGTTTGCACAGATTACATAGCTAGTGAGCAGAGTGACCAGGTTGTACATAACTCCAAAGCCTAATCTCGGGATCCCTGCATCCAACAGCTTCCCAATCAGCACCACTAGCCCTAACCTACCTCCTCCAACTTCTTGAAGATTATCACCACTAAGGGTTCTGCTGGAACTTCAAACTCAACATGTTTAAAGCCACACTGATTCTCTTCTCCACCAACTATCCACTCTTTTCCTTGACTTGTCTGTCATTACCATCCATGGTTTTTTATCATCATTAAAATGAATCCTTTATCACCTTAACTCTTCACCTACAAGATCCACCTCCCATCCATTCACCTTACAGATAGTTGGTGTCTTGGGATATATCAGACACAGCACTGAGTCTTCACAAAATTTTCCCCATCTCCTACACTCCTCATTACCTTGGCCACCACTGTCACTTGCTCCCTTAACCTCTGGACTCCATAGGCACCTCTTTCCTGTCTCCTTGCTTTAGTTTCTTCCCATTCTGTACATTGCTAAAGACTTATTTATTTTTGCTGTGTTACTCAGACATCTTATAATCACAGAATTTTAGAGATGTATGACAACAACAACAAATGGGATCTTAAAAACTGAGTGCCAGATCTGATCGTCTGGTAGCTACTGCCTAGAGCACTACACTAAGAACTTTACTGAGGCTCTATCTCAGCTCAGTGGAAGGAGTGCCATGATTGCTACTCAGTGTCTGTTAGGGACAGAGGGAGTCGTGGCATGTGGCATATTTTAACTCTCACTATTATTTCATCTAGAAGCTCTGGTGGCATACTGCTTAAGGCATCTGACCACTAACTAGAATGCTGGC
Source organism: Orycteropus afer afer (assembly GCF_000298275.1). Taxonomy (NCBI): domain Eukaryota; kingdom Metazoa; phylum Chordata; class Mammalia; order Tubulidentata; family Orycteropodidae; genus Orycteropus; species Orycteropus afer. The sequence continues at coordinate 297,208 of NW_006921633.1, read as the reverse complement.
AGTTCAAATCCACCAGCCACTCCTCGGAAGGAAGACTAGACAATCTACTTCCGTAGTGATACTGCCTCAGAAACCCAAGGAGGGATCACTACAAGTCAGGACCAACTCGACTTCAGTGAGGTTTTTTTTTTTTTTTAATTTCATCTAAGTCTTTTACTTTATATATTTAGATCTGAGACCAGAAGGGTTAAGGGCTTGCAGGAGTCACATGTCTAGTTAGTAAAATACCATTTATCTTTTGCATATTATATATAGTGTATAGTCTGTGTTCTAGATTGTATAGTACTTGGATTCAGGAACTAACTCCTATTCAAATTAAACCAGCCCATACCACCATTACCCTAATCCAACTTCAAGCCCCGGCAACAGAAGACATCTAATAATTATTTACTAAATCGAAAATAATATTGCAAAGGGGGAGTTTTGGCTAAAGGGGCATTAAGTTTATGTTAATAGTGGTAGAATAATTTGGTAAAGGATATCAAGAATTACTGCACAACTTGAAAAATGTAATCAATGTCATTGAATTATACATGTAGAAATTGTTGAAAAAGTAATACTGCAAAATCATCTTAAGACTAGCAGCAAAGAAAGGACATTAGTATAAATGCTAGGAGCTCTGATAGCGTAGTGCCTAAGGCACTTGACTGCTCACCAGAAGGCTGGTGGTTCAAACCCACCAGCCACTCCTCAGAAGGAAGGTTGGGCAATCTACTTCCATAGTGATACTGCCTCGGCAACCCAAGGAGGGGTCGCTATGAGTCAGGTCCAACTCGACAGCACATAACAACAACAGTATAAATGCTTATTGTTAAAAATAACTGTTTACAAAGAAATGCAATTACATTACGACAAGGACAGGAACTTGAACTTATAATGGATTTCCAGTAAGTAGTCTTATATAGCCTACATTATATAAACATATAAATATATAAATTCAATATATAAATTTATTGGTAACAAACATCAAAATCAAAAACAAATCCACTGCAGTCAAATTGATTCTGACTCAAAGGGACCCAGAGGATGTCCAAGGCTGTAAATCTTTATGGAAAGAGGCAGACTGCTACATATTTCTCTTGCAGAGTGGCTGGTGGGTTCGAATGGCCAACTTTTGGTTAGCAGCCAAGTACCTGAACCACTGTGCCACCAAAAATTAAAAGACAGAATAAGCTTTTTAATAGCTGTTCTAATATAAAAATGTTAAGGAAGTTTTTGAAAAGTATCGCAAAAGGGGAGAGTGGCTCATACAGCTCAGGCAATCCACAGGCTATATGAAACTGTTATCAAATGAACATCTACTATGTGCCTGGCACTGTACCTTGCTGTATCACAACCAATGTATGAGGAAGTAGGTATTATTACTACAGTCTTATTGATGAGGAAACTATGGTTCAAAAAGTAACTAACTAAGCTCAAGCTAGGAGCTCTGGTAGCATAGTGGCTAAGACACTTGCCTGCTCACCAGACGGCTGGCGGTTCAAACCCACCAGCCACTCCTCGGAAGGAAGGTTGGGCAATCCTACTTCCGTAGTGATACTGCCTCGGAAACCCAAGGAGGGGTCGCTATGAGTCGGGGCCGACTCGACGGCACATAACAACAACAACAACAACAAGCTCAAGCTAGTACTTACCTTTGGCCACATGGCTAGTATACTACAGCATTAGAATTTGAGTCCAGACCTGTTTGACTCCAAAACCCATACTCTTTTCAAACTAAGGAAAGTTCTTCTGCAACAACAACCATCTGTATAAACCTTAAAGGAAAAATAATTGATTATGATTCTACTAATATTACGAGTGACTGCTTATTAAAAGAAACCACAAATCATTTTTTAAAAAACACAAACTGGGAGATAATTTTTCCAACACATATCATCAAGAGATTAGTATGTAATATACAAAAAGAATTTCTACAATCAATAGGAAAAAAATCCAAAAGAAAAATAGGCAAAAGGTTAAATAGGAACCTCACAAAAGAAGGAATTCAAATGGCCAATAATAATAATAATAATAATAAATCAGGGAAATTCCAAGTAAAAAGCACAATGAAATAATATTTCACAAATACTGACTGCACAACACTTTAAAGTCTGGTAAATGAAGTTCTCATAAGGTATCAGAACAACTTACACACTGCTAGTGGGAATGTAAATTGGCACATGCACTTTGAAAAAACAGTTTGGTACTATCTAGTAAGGAGCTCGGAGCTCTGGTAACATAGTGCCTAAGGCACTCGGCTGCTAACCAGAATGCTGGCGGTTCAAACCTACCAGCCACTCCTAGGAAGGAAGGTTGGGCAACCTACTTCCGTAGTGATACTGCCTCGGAAACCCAAGGAGGGGAACTTACAAGTCGAGTGCAACACAACAGCATATAACAACAACGACAACAGTAAGGAGCTCAAGGAGCTGGTGGCGAAGTGGGTAAGGCATTTGGCTGCTAACCAGAAGGTCGGCCATTCTAACTCACTAGTTGATCTGCGGGAGGAAGATGAGGCGATCTACTTTTGTAAACATTTACAGCCTTGGAAACCCAAAGGGGATGGCTATGAGTCAGAACTGACTTGAAGGCAGTGGGTTTGGTTTTGGTTTTTAGTAAGGCACTCTGGTGGCACAGTGGTTAAGGCATTCAGCTGCTAACCAAAAGGTCAGCAGTTCAAACCCACCAGTTGCTCCACAAGAGAAAGATGAGGCAGTCTGCTACCATAAAGATTTACAGCCTTGGAAACCTTATGGGGCAATTCTACTCTATCTTATAGGATCATTATGAGTTGGAAACAACTTGATGGCAGTGGGTTTTTGATAGTAAGGCTTAAGATGCACATATCCTATCATCCAGCAAGTTTCATTTCTTAGAGAAAAAGAGAGTTGGAGGAAAGGGGTATGCAATTCCACATACGTGCCAGGAGACATGTATAAGAACCATTTATAGCAGCCCTTTTATAACAGCAAAAAACTGGAATCAATCCAAATCTCCATGTACAGGTGAACTAATCAATAAATTGTGGTAGAGTATCTTTCAGCAGTGTAAATGAATGAACTACTACAACAAAATGAATGAATCTCAGGAATATAATGTTAAGCAAGAAGCAAAAAATACACAAAGTGTGATTCCATTTACACAAAGTTCAAAAATATACAAAATAAAGCAAGATTTTTTAAAAAAGAGTAAAGTGAACAAGGGAATGATAAGCACAAAATTCAGGACAGTGGTTATTTCAGACAGGATTATAGAGGAGCACACAGAAAACTCTGAAGTGTCTGATAATGGTCTTCTTGAAGTAGATAGTAGTTGCATGTTTTGTGATTCTTTACCATAGATTTTATAAGCATTACTTGAATCTACAAGGAGCTCTGGTGGCATAGTGCCTAAGGCACTTGATTGCTAACGAGAAGGCTGGCAGTTCAAACCTACCAGCCACTCCTCGGAAGGAAGACTGGACAATCTACTTCTGTAGAGATACTGCCTCAGAAACCCAAGGAGGGATTGCTGTGAGTCAGGACCAACTGGACAGCAGTTTAAGTTTATTTGAATCTACAAATTACTTAATGAAAACAACTTTTAAAAAAGAAGGGATGGGCATTCAGTTTATGTTAATGGTAGTGGAATATTTTAGAAAAGAAAAGCAATAATGGTAGTTCTACATGAAAAACGTAATCAATATCATTGAATTGTAAATGTGGCAGTTATGTTGAAGAATGTTTTGGTGTGTATGTTTTCACAATTAATATTAAATCAAAAGAATGGACTGGAAGAAAAGAACAGTGAATAAATACACCAGGATAGATAGCTGATGACATGACTCCAAAGGAGGCAGAAGGAACAGAGGGGACCCTATTCAGGGCTTTAGGTTCCTAGGTTCCAGCTCAGGAGCCTCAAAGTCAACGCCTCTTCGGGGGCGGGGGGAGTTCACAACCTTAGAAGTATTTTAGAAAATACCCTAAAAAACTGACTAAATAAACCATAGTAAACAGAACTTTTACCTAAAGATAAAAGAAATTGTGTATAAAATAATTTACAACATGTGCATCACTTTATTCACCACCACTTAGTTACTCAAGAAAAAAAAGCACAGCTACTTCAGGCAAAAGATACAGGAAGAACTCTTTTTTACACTGAGGACTTCACCAGAAGGAGAGCAGTATTTCTCATTTTTAATGTGAAATACAAATCACTCTGAGGTTTTGTTAAAATGCAGATTCTAATTGAGTAGGTCTGGGATGGGGCCTAAGAAGCTGCATTTATATAAATTCCTAGGTGTTGCTGATGTTGGTAGTCCACGAATCTCACAATGAGAGCCAAGGGACAATATGAAAGTACCTCTTTCAGAAATGTTTAGAGACAAAAATATGGTTGTATATAGTTGAGATAGCTTAGTTTTACTCACCAAAGTAGGCAAAAGATTGATGATGCTATTGCCATACTACATAAACTCAGACATAGGACAATTTTGACCAGGAAAGTCAGAGTACTGAGTGAGGTCTTGCAAAGAAACAGTGCTTTGAGAAAAAACAAAACAAGAAAAATCCATGAGATGTTTTACTCATCTCCACGGACTTACATAAGTAGCTTTTCCAGCAAGGGTATAAGCCCTTTCCTTATGGAAGAATAGTTTACATTCCCAATAGTCTCACATGAAGAACCCAGGGCTACTGTAAGAAAATCCAAAGAACATTAATTAAAGCCCAATTATAACACAGATGTTGGTAAGAGCTCAACATAATTAAAGGAGCATCACATCACCGTGTGTGTATGTGTATATAAACTCACTGTAGTTGAGTCAAATCCAACTCTTAGCAACCCCTCCTTGGGTTTCCGAGTGGGTATCTCTATGGAACTAGATTGTCCAATCCTCCTTTTGAAGGGTGGCTGGTGGATTTGAACAGCCAGCCTTCTGGTTAGCAGTCAAGTGCCTTAGGCACTGTGCCACCAGAGCACCCGTGTGTGTGTGTGTGTGTGTGTGTGTGTACATATATATATATCTTTATGTTCTCTCTAGGGAGCTCTGGTAGCATAGCGCCTAAGGCACTTGACTGCTAAACAGAAGGCAGGCGGTTCAAACCCACCAGCCACTCCTCGGAAGAAAGGTTGGGCAATCTACTTCCATAGTGATACCGCCTCGGAAACCCAAGGAGGGGGCGCTATGAGTTGGGTTCGACTCGACGGCACATAACAACAACAACAATGTTCTCTTTAAGAATATGTTCTTAAAACAAAAACCTCAAAATTATTTCAATAAAAACCACATCAAACGATTTCCACTCATCATATGTTTATTTAGTAGTAATATTCAATTCCAAAATAGTATCTCCATACGTAAAGTAATATTTTTTTACATCAAGACAAAGTAATCACTCACACAAACCCTTCCAAAGAAACTCTGCTGATGCCAAGTCTTTAATCAGGATGTGTCACAAGTAGAGAGTAAGGTCTTCCCACTTGCTCCTACAACATCACAGACAGTTGTTACTAGTCTCACCCTAAAGAGGCTCAGAAAGTTGAACAGCAGGAAACCAAATGACAGCAGTTCCTTCACTACCCAATATTTCTCATTCTCTCAGATAAAGGTTTTTATCACTCCAGAGAATTACAGGGTTAAAAACCCAGCAGAATTCTGCACCTGGTGTATAAATCAGAACAGCTAAACCTCCTGTGACATCAACACAGGATATTTCTTACAACATAGTCCAAAATATCTGGATAATCCATGGAAACAATACTCCCAAACATCTTCACAGCACAAAGATGAAGCCTAAATCATTAAAAGTTCAATATTTTAATAGCTCTCTAGTATAGAAAAAAAAAAAAAAAAAAAAAAAAACCTGCACATAAGCCACAGTTTCTATTTAGTTCTATTCTGCAGACCCACATAAAATCAGATGCCACTAGCTTGCATTCATTAGAGATTAAAAAAAAATAAAAGTAGACACGCCTTTAGCTTTGAAACTGTGTCCTTCCCCTCTAGTTACCATACTGAAATTTCCCTTCCACTTACACATTCTAAAAGAACACCCGCTAACATATGCAATGTCTCCATTTGTCAACTCTTTTGGAATAAGGGCAGTCCATGTGTACTAACCAAGCCTAAACAGGTAAAGTGAGGAACCATCTTCTGACCAGGCAGATACCAGTCACAGAGGCCTGGTGATCTGTCCTTCTCAACCTCCTCCCCAGCCACATTAGGGAAAAAGAAAAAAACAACCCATAAATGCAGTCCCTTACCATCATAGTCCCACTAGTCATCCCTGGAGACTAGTGGCTATCTAAACCAACAGAACTCTGAATATCAATTTACCATTAACAAAGAATCCAAATATGTAATTGCACTTGATTGATACAAAAAACAAAGGATCAAAACAAACAGAAATTAAAGGAATCATTTACTATCCATCAAAATACATTTACCCCTATAAAGCAGACTACTGAATGTTAATATAAATGCCTTAGGGATATAAGAACTAAAACATACTACATTTTAAAATGTTGTCTATAGGAAAAACTCATAGTACTGACCAAAGACAGACTAGATACTATAATGTCATAGCTGTGAAGGTCCAATTAATAAACATCAACTTTTCATATATAAAGAAATCAATACATAGACGGGTTATGGATACAGATGGTTACAGATTATGGGTGATCCACAAAAAGACGCTGCGACTCCCAACACTGACTGCACCATTGCCTTGGCTCTGTCCTTACTGCTGCCCCTCCCTAAGGCTCAGGTCCCTAGGTCTAGGATCGGATTCCGGTCCGCAGCCGCAGGCTGGCTCCCTGTGCCTTCATTAGGGTCACACGGCGCCCCTCCATCAAAGCAAAGCCCAACATGCGAGGCGGATCACCCCGAAAGGGTAGATTCTCTGACCCTCACACCTAGATGACCTGGTCCTGCTGATGCCACAGCCAGCTGAAGTAGCTTGAGGAGATGGAAGCAGCTCCCAGCCCTGGCCAAGGGCAGCCCGGGGCCTGGGTGGGGCCGGGTGGGGGCCGCAGGCGCCGAGTGGCCGTGCCAAGCCCCGCCAGTGAAAACCAAGGGAGGCTGCGATACTGCTGCATTGTGCTGCATCACGGCGAGGACACCGTGAGCCATCCATCTTGCCAAAAAGGCACATCCCCATCAAACAACCTCACCGAATCCATTTTTCTCCCCCGCCGAAGCAGCCCCACACTCGCCCTCTCCTCACTATCTGGCCTGACTTTAGATCAGAAAAATTACGGACGCGGTTTGTGTACTGATGATCCCTGTTCCGCTCCCCCCCACCCGAAATCTGATAGCACTTTTTCTTATCATAAAAACAAAGGGAAGGCTCCCCCGCAAAAGAAGACGACCAAGGACGTGAGATGGGTGATGTCAAGAAAGGCTTCCAGCCCACCACCCCAAGGCAGGCCCGGAGTGCCCCCGCGCCAGTACAAACCTGTTGAAGACCAGGGTGGCAGAAGCCGAAGGGCGGGCGCAGCGGCGGCTCGGCGCCCCGAGACCGCTCACGCCCAGCCCTGGGAGAGTGGGAACAGCAGAGGGCGGGGGCCAGGCGCCTGGAGCGGGGGAGGCGCGGGGCCGCCGCCTCCGGCTCAGCTGCAACTCGGGGCAGCGGGGACCACGCCTGGCCGCATCCCTGGTACCGTTACGCTCAGCGCCCGCTCCTGTCACCGCTGCCCCCACATCCCACTCGCAGGGACGGGGAGTACACCTGAAAATATACCCTCCCGGCTGCCTACTCAGCACCCACCCCCGCGCTAGGAGCCGTTGCGCTCAGCTGGAGGGAAGGAGAAGGTGGAGGCAAAGGAGGAATTGGTGCTGCAGCACCGGGAGATGGGGCCGGGCCGCCGCGGTGCGCACGGCAGATCTGCTGAGGCTTCACTGAGGAGCCTGATGCCCTTCGTCCCGAATAACAAGAATAATAATAAGCATTTGAGACCCAGCCTCCCCGCGCCGCCCCCGCTCAAGCTCTGCAGCCTCCCCGCCCCCACGCCGCTCTCCTGGGCGCAGGACAGCAGTGGGGCAGCGACGTCCTCCCGGGCCCTGGGCCGGCTCCCCTCCTCCCGCCCGCCGCCCGGAGCCCGCTCGGGAGGCAGCCTCAGTGAGTTGGCATCTTCCTGACTCAAGCTCCCTACCTACCTCCCGGGGATGGGGTGGGGGCGCCAAGGTCCCGTCCTCCTCCCGCTCCTCGGCGGCCGGGCGGGTGGGCCGGGAGGCGACTCCGCGGGGCTGTCGCGGCTGGGGCCGGGGTTCACAGGACGGGACCCGTGGGCGCTGCTGCGCTGGGCTGCGCGCTCGCTCCGAGCGGAGACGCGGCGGAGGGAGGGACTGGAGGAATCCGCAGCCCGCACGGCAACAGCTGCACTGATTCCGGGGGCTGGGCGGGAGGAGGGTTAGGGAGGAGGGACGGAAGGGAGGAGGCAGCGGGCAGGGAGGGGGCCAGGGGCGGGGAAAGGGAGCAGCGCGGGCGCCGGGTGCGCGCACACACGCGCGTACACACGGTCCCTCCAGTATTTGCTTCTCCCTCCCTCCACTCCATCTTCCCGACTCTCGGTTCCTCCCTCTCGCTTGTTTTTGACGCCAGCCGAGAGCCCCGCAGCCTCCCACCCAGCGCCTGCCGGGCGCGAGAGCTGAGCCTCCGGCGCGTCCACGCGCTCCCAAACCGCGACTCTTCCAGGCCCAGCTCCGACCTCGTCCCCCGCCGCGGGGGCAGGCCTGGGCGGGGAGGGCACCACCGCGGTCTCTGCCCGAGCAGAGGGACAATGGGGGCTTTGTCCCCATTGCCGGCGAGGGCCAATTTCACGTTTAATTTGAGGCTAATTCGATTATCGCCATGGAAAGGGGTAGCCTAATTTTCTACGTGACTTGTGGCAGCCTCTTTTGGCCCTCGATGTTTGCGTTTGGAAAGCAGTGGTGAGAGTGTGTGTACGGAGGTTTTTAGAGAGTCTTTTGGTTGGTTGGTTTTAGATCTGGGAGGTGATGCTTGTAGGTTCCGCCCAGCGTAGAGAAGGGTGATGGCGACCTGTCCGTGGGAACCCTTGGGCGGGGTTTGGGGTGCTGTTTTTCGGAGAGGTCAATCTTGAAAGCTTTTTCACCCTTTCCCTCTAGGTACCTGGGGACAGACCTTGTAAATGGTTCATTCAACTCCTGCTTTGTGCCCAGTCGCAGGCTCAACTTCAACCTCTGCCGGTACCTTCCCTGAGTCACTCCTCCTTGTCATTTTGGCTGCAGTTGAGTTCTCCTCTACCCCCCTTTCCTAAGATGGTCAAAGGACGTTTGTTCGAGTAAAAGTGCCAGCATCCCCTTCCCAACCAACTCAAGCTGCACTCCTCGTCAACCGCAGGCCTGTGTGGAAATTCTGGGGCCGTCACTATTAGGACGGAAAGGCGGTGTCATTACCATGACCACGAATAGAAAAGCTGTTTAAAAAACAGTCTGGGGAAATTGACTTTCTCCTTGCTCAGTAAGGTACCCTACGCAGTGCTGTGGGGGCTGGGAGCCTTCCGAGGGAAGAGGGCCCTCCTTGATGAGAAAGCCTGGGCCTTTTCCATCAAGCCCTGAATAAAAACAAATACAAGACAACCAAGTAGTTTGGATTATGTTTGTATCTCAATCAGTAGAACTGAATTCAGCCTGATGGTTTATATTTCTGTAGGTATTTTAAAAATGAATAAAATAAAACTAATGAAATTTACAGCAAATGGCCTTCACCATCAGCATGAATGTGTATGCAAATAACTTCTTTCTTTATGTATCTAAGAAATTGAGGAAGGCAAATAATTTAACATGTTTATCAAAAGGTTGATAGACATAACTAGAATATAACCCCTACAATGGTAGGGGTTTTTGTCTGTTTACTGTGAGCATAGCAGGCAATTAAGAGGTGCTCAAAAAATAATCGTGGAATTTAATTGACCAGAATTAATGTGTAAGCTGCCCTTATTAGATACCATAGGAAATCCACTAGGAATGATCGTTGTTTCCCTTTCATTTATTAATTTTGCGTCATGGCCTCCAATACCTACTTGTCTACATTTTTAGTGAAATAGCAAAGAAAACAATGGTAATACTAGAAAATGCCGCAGCTTAAATTCTTCCAGTGTTATTCTCAGATAACCAAAAAAACCAAACTCAGTGCCGATGAGTCGAATCTGACGGATAGTGACTCCTCCAAGGCGGTATCACTAAGGAAGTAGATGGCCCAATCTTCCTTTTGAACCTCCAACCTTCAGGTTAGCAGTTAAATGCGTTAGGCACTACACTACCAAACCTCCTTAATCTCAGATGGTGACTCTTATATGCTTCCTTTATTACAAATAACAGTAGAGGCATACCTCAGAAATACTGCTGGTTCTGTTCCAGACTACCCCAACAAAGCTAGTATCTCAATAAAGTGAGTCACATAAGTTTTGGGTTTCCCAGTGCATATAAAAGTTATGTTTACACCAAACTGTAGTCTAGTAAATGGGCAATAGCATTATGAAAAAGTTTAAAATAGCGTGAGAATTACCAAAATGTAACAGAGACATGAAGTAAGCACATGCTGTTGACAAAACAAAAAAACAAAAATTCCGCACTGCCATCAAGTGGACTCCAACTCCTGGCAACCCTATAGGACAGAGTAGAACTGCCCTAAAGGGTTTCCAAAGCTATAAATCTTTATGGAAGCCAACTACTTCATCATCCTTGTCCCATGGAGTGGCTGGTGGGTTGGACTCACCGACCTTTTTGTTCTCAGCCAAATGCTTTAACCACTGGGCACCAGGTGCAGAGTAGTCACAAACCTTCAATTTACATGTGTGTGTGTGTGTGTGTGTGTGTTTTAAAGCAGTATCTTCAAAGTGCAATATAGCAAAGCACAAGAAAACGAGGTGTTCCTGTACTTGAATAAACTTTCAGTTGATGGTGAGTCATCTCCCCTACCCTTTTCCTCTTCTAATTAACTTTATAAAATTTCCTTCAAAAAGGGAGGTCACATACAACCTTAATAAGTTACTCTAGTACATCACCAGTAATTATTCCAAAAATGTGAAAAAAACAAGGATTCAGAGTTTCACTATAAAAATCTGTCTCACAATTTTGAATTCTTACCCTTTGGTGGAAAAATTTATCACGCAGGAGAGCCCAGTGTACCAATGGCCACAGAGAAATAACAGGTCAAAGTAAAGATTACCTTAATCTGGAGAGATTATAGCAGAAGACCTCTCTGTGGGAGGCAAGAATCTAGAAAAAGATTTAAAAAAAGAAAACCTTAGGCAGTAATGATGGAAGAAGCCCTAGTGGTACAACTATTGAAAGTTGGCTTTTCAAACCATAGGCTCTGCAGGAGAGGAACCTGGTTCTGCTCCCATAAAAATTGTTGTTGTTGGTATATGCCATCAAGTCATTTCCGACTCATAGTGACCTTATATACAACATAACGAAACATTGCCCAGTCCTGTACCAGCCTCACTATCCCTACTACACTTGAGCCCATTGCTCCAGCCACCGAGTCTATCCATCTCATAGAGGGCCTTCCCCTCTTTCGTTGAGCCTCCGCTTTACCAAGCATGACATCTTTCTCCAGGGAATGGTCCCTTCTGACAACATGACCAAAGTAGGTGAGACAAAGTCTGGCCATAATCACTTCCAAGGAGATTCCAGCTGCACTTCCTCCAGGACAGATTTGTTAGTCCTTTTAGCAGTCCACGGTACTTTCAGCATTCTTTGCCAATACCACAACTCAAAAGCATCAACTCTTAGCTCTTCCTTATTCATTGTCCAGCTCTAACATGCATGAGGCAACTGAAAATACCATGGCTTGGGTTAGGCACATCCTAGTCTTCAAGGAGATACCTTTGCTCTTCAGCCCTTGAAAGAGGTATTTTGCAGCAGATTTGCCTAATGCAATACGTCTTTTGATGTCTTGACTGCTGCTTTCATTGACATTGATTGTGGAAGCAAGTAATATGAACTCTTTGACAACTTTAATCTTTTCTCCATCTATCCGTCCAGTTGTGAGAATTTTTGTTTTCTTTATGTTGTGGTGTAATCCATACTACAGACTGTAGTCTTTGATTTTCATCAGTAAGTGCTCTCTAAATCATCCTCACTTTCAGCAAAGTTGTGTCATCTGCATATCACAGGTTGTTAATGACTCTTCCTCCAATCCTGATGCCACGTTCTTCTTCATCCAGCTTCTCAGATTTTTTGCTCAACATACAAGTTGAAAGGTGAAAGGATACAACTCTGATGCACTCCCTTCCTGATTTTAAACCATGCAGTATCCCCCTGTTCTGTTTGAACAACAGCCTCCTGGTCTATGTACAGTTTCCTCATGAGCATAGTTACGTGTTCTGGAATTCCCATTCTTCTCAATGTTATCCGTAATTTGTTACAATCCCCACAACCAAATGCTTTTGCATAGTCAATAAAACACAAGTAAACATCTTTCTGATACTGTGTGCTTTCATCCAAGATCTATCTGACATCAGAAATGATATGCCTCATTCCACATCCTCATCTGAATCCAGCTTGCATTTCAGGAAGCTCTTCGTCAATATACTGCTGCGACAGTTTTTGAATTATTTTCAGTAATATTTTACTTGCATGTAATAATGATATTGTTCAATGATTTCCACATTCTGTGGAACCTTTCTTTCAAATGGGTACAGATATGAACCTTTCTTTGGAATGGGTACAAATATGAATCTCTTCCAGTCAGTTGGCCAGGTAGCTGTCTTCCAAATTTCTTGGCATAGGCAAGTGAATGCCTCCAGCACAGCATCTGTTTGTTAAATCATCTCAATGGGTATCCCATCAATTCATGGAGCCTTGTTCTTTGCCAATTCCTTAAGTGCAGCTTTGACTTCTTCCTTCAATACCATTTGTTCTTGATCATATACCACCTCCTGAAATGGATGATCATCTACCAATTCTTTTTGATACAGTGACTCTGTGCATATTCCATTCATCTTCTTTTGATGTTTCTTGCATCATTCAACATATTGCCCATAGAGTCTTTCAATATTGGTATCCAAGGCTTAATTTTTTTCCTCAGTTCTTTCAGCTTGAGAAATGCCAAGCATGTTCTTCCTTTTTGGTTTTCTAACTCCAACACTTGGCACATTTCATTATAATAATTGACTTTGTCTTCTCGAACTGCTTTTTGAAATCTTCTGTTCAGCTCTTTTATCCTGTGAATTCTCCCATTTGCGTTAGCTACTCTCCATTCTAGGACAAGTTTCAGAGTTTCCTCTGACATCCATTTTGGTCTTTTCTTCTTTTCTCATCTTTTTAATGACCTCTTACTTTCTTCATGGATGCTATTCTTGATGTCATCCCACAATTCTTCTGGTTTTCGGTCATTGGTGTTCAGTGCATCATATCTACTCTTTAAATGGTCTCTAAGTTCAGGAGGGATGTATTCAAAGTCATATTATGGCTCTCATGGAGTTGTTTTAATTGTCTTTAGTTTCAACTTGAACCTGCATATGAGCAGTTGTGGTCTATTCCACAATCAGTTCCTGCCTTGTTTTGGCTGAAGATATTGAGCTTCTCCATCACCTCTTGCCGCAGATGTAGTCAGTCTGATTCCTGTGTACTCCATCTGGCAAAGTCCACATGTATAACTGCAGTTTGTGTTGTTGAAAAAAGGTATTTGCAATGAGTAAGTCGTTGGTCTTGCAAAATTCTATCATGCGATCTCCAGCATCATTTCTATCACCAAGACCATATTTTCCAACTACTGGTGATTCTTCTTTGTTTCCAACTTTTGCATTCCAGTCACCAGTGATAATTAACACATCCTGATTGCATGTTTGATTGATTTCAGACGGAAGTTGGTAAAAAATCTTCAATTTCCTCATCTTTGGCTTTGGTGGTTAATGAATGATTTTGAATAAGAGTAATATTAACTGATCTTCCTCATAGGCGTATGGATATTATCCTGTCACTGACTGCATTGTACAGGACTTTGTGATGATGAATGCCACGCCATTCCTCTTCAATTTGTCATTCCCAGCATAGCAGATAATATGGTTGTCTGATTCAAAATGGCCAAAACTGGTCCATTTCAGCTCACTAATGCCTAGGATAGCGATCTTTATGCGTTCCATTTCACTTTTGACAACTTCCAATTTTCCTAGATTCATACTTCTTCATACATTCCAGGTTCCAATTATTAATGGATTATTTCCAGCTGTTTCTTCTTATCTTGAGTTGTGCCACATCAGTAAAAGGAGGGCCTGAAAGCTTTACTCCATGCACATCATTAAGGTCGGCTCTATTCTTAGGAGGCAGTTCTTTACTAGTCATATTCTGTGGCAATATTTGAGACAATGTTTCAGTAATATATCAGACAGTGTTTTGCTGCTATTCATAAGGTTTTCACTGGCCAATTCTTTGAGAAGTGCATGACCTCTTTCTTCTTCTGAGTCTGTCTTGAGCTGGAAGCTCTGTTGAAACCTGTCCACGATGGCTCACCTAGTTGGCACTTGAAACACTGGTGGCACAGCCTCCAGCCTCACAGCAACACAAAAGCCACCATAGGACAACAAACTGACAGATGAGTTTGTCTACCTTAGTTGTTCCAAACGGCTCCACTCCCACCTCCTGGCCTTGCCTACCAGTTCAGGCACTCCAAAAAGCCATCTGCTGCCACTTCCTGGCCTTCCCTACCAGTTCCAGCCCTCCAAAGAGCTGCCTGCCACCACTTCCCAGCCATCCCTACCAGATTACATAAAGGTAACAACTTAGGAAACCCTATGAGGCAGTTCTACTTTGTCACTATGGGTCACTATGAGTCAAAAATCGACTCAATGGCACCTAACAGTAATAATGATAACTCAAAAGAATTATTCCCAAGTATCTCAGCAGCAGCTTTTCCAGAGTTTTATCCTCACTTAGAATCAAGATTGATTTAAATGAACCTTGTTGTGAAGTTGATTTCACTGGGTAGTTTAAAACCACCAACATTTCCATTAGCAGATGAGTCTAGAACTCATCAATATCATGTTTATAACATACTACACAGTGTAGTCCCAGGGTGGTACAAATGATTATTGCACTGGCTGCTTAATGGAAAGGTTAAAGATTCAAGTCCACCCAGAGATGATGCCTCAAAAGAAAGGCCTGGTGATCTTTTTTTGAAAAATCAGCCATTGGGAGCCCTGTGGAGCACAATTCTACTCTGACATGCACGAACTTACCATACTAATTTTTTTTTTAACATACTACTCTATATTTTTAAACTATGTAGTTACATGTAAATGCCTAAGGCATTTGACTACTAACCAGAAGGTTGTGGTTCAAAACCATAAGCCACTCTGCATAAGGAAGATGGTGCAATCTACTTCCATAAAGATTTACCATTTTGGAAACCCAGTGGGGGTGGGTATGAGTTGGAATTGACTCGATGACAGTGGGTAATAATATATAGCTTTTTCTCCAACGAAAGTAGGATTTTATTTCCAAATTTTTGCAGACATAAAATGCCATTTTAACATTCTATTCAAAATGTAGGTGAAAATCTTTTCAACATTTGTATTAGTCAATATAAACTAGGTTATCATGTTACATAACATACAATGCTCACATCTCAGTATAACACAAAAGTCTCAAATCAACAAACTGCCTTGCAATTTTGTATTTATGTATTGCTAATACAAGGTCAACTTTGGTTGCAAGTGACTCTCTGGGGAAGCTATCTTTCTGTCAGTTCAGCATTACAGAATGCTTTAATATGACGGTGCTTGCCTGTCAATGTGTGCTTCCATGATCTCCATTGTAAGGGAAGAGAGGAAGATTAAGTACTATCACTTAAATGCTTCTACCTAGAAATGACACAGAGTCACCTCCATCCACATATCATTTGCCAAAGCAAGTCATATGACTATGCTTTACATTAAAGCCCCAGTAAAGTACTATCAATTCTCCCTTATGCCTAGAATGGGGAAAACTAGATAATGGTGATGAACAATAGTATTGTCTGCCACAACTTGTTTTAGTTAGAGAACCCAAACCAAACCCAAACCACTGCCACTGAGTCAGTTCCAACTTAAAAACAATAGTTTTTAAGTATTTTAAAATATTTAAGTATTTTTAAAGTATTCCTTAGTTATGTTATATTCATCTAATTAAAACCCCTGTTTTATATACTGATAATAACCTAAAACTTTTTGAAAGCTTGAATAAATTTTCTTTATTACTATTTACTTCCTAAGCTTGACTTCCTTTTAACTCTGAAATAATCTGGGAAGTTTCTTTGAATTGAAAATGTTTCATTTGGGGATTTTCACATATTAATTTTGGACTAGAAATACATAAAGATGTGTGTGTTTAAGCCATCATTATCATGAATTAATACTTTTTGAACACTAATTCATATTTATTGCTATATAAAATCAATTACTTGCTTATTTACTCAAGAGAGAACTATGCTTTATACTCTTTTAGTCCCTGAAGTAGAGCAATGAGCAAAATAGTGTAAAAAATATATATATATATATACTGCTTTCATGAATCTTCCATTGCAGTAGGGAGTACAACAATCAATAAATGAGGAAAATATATATATATATATACTGCTTTCATGAATCTTCCATTGCAGTAGGGAGTACAACAATCAATAAATGAGGAAAATATATATATAATGATAAATCAGAATATGTGGTAATCTACCAGTGCCAGTTGCCATGTAGTGGAATCTGACTCATTGTGACCTCAACCGTGTCTGTGCTCCTAGGGTTTTCAGTGGCTGCTTTTTCATGAGTAGATCACCAGGCCTTGCTTCTTAGGGGCCTCTGGGTGGACTATGAACCACTAACCTTTTGGTTAACAGCTGAGCATATTAACCATTTGTACCACCCAGAGACTATATTTGTAGAAATAATATAAAGCAATGAGAATAGTCTCAGCTTTCTATAAAGAGTCTTCAAATTTTCTCTGTTAAATAAGTAGCAACTTTAATATGCTTTCTAGTTTATGAAGTACTTTAGCAAATGTCATCTTATTTTGTTATATTGTTCTGTGTAACAGATATTGACCCCATTTTATAAATGAGAAAACTGAGGCACTAGTGGGTTGAGTGAATTGCCCAAGTTCATACAGCTAGTAACTGCTAGAGATATCTATTTAGAAGCCAGAAAGTCAGAACTGTGTGCCTGGGCACTGTGTGTTACTTATTAAAAAGTAATTCTGAATTTAGACTCCCAGAATAGTAGTAGAAGCTGTCTTAGCTCTTCTCCACTTAATCCACTCGATGGATTACACTCTTTGGATTACACTCTTCATTCCCTCTGTGTGGCAAACATATTGACTGATGGCCATGGCACACTGAACCCACTCAGCTAGTAGGCTATACTCTGGAGCACCCATGTATTTCTGTTCCTACCACTTGAGCTGTATATTTACCTCAAGTTTTAAAAAGTGTTATTCAAACATGAAAGTAATTTTTTTATTTGTTCGCCTTTTAACAACATTTTTTTTTTTTTTAAATAGTCAACCAACTGCTCGTCACAGCAGGTAAATGGACTTCTACATGTTCCTCAAAATGTATCTCCACAACCAAACCTAACTCACTGCCATTAAGTCAATTCCGACTCACAGAGACCTCCATGGGTTTCCAAGGATCTTTACAGAAGTAGACTACCTCATCTTTCTGCCACGGAGCAGCTGGTGGGTTTGAACTACAGAGGTTTTGGTTAGCAGTCCAATGCTAACCACTGCACCACCAGAGCTCCTTTAAAATGTACCTACATGGTCACAATTTAACTCTTAGACATGAAACAATCCATTTTCATATTTGCAAACATCTTGATTCTAATTACCCCATCACAGAAATATAAATGATTCTGAGTCTTTACTGTTGGGACCAAACTACCAATAAAAAAATGAAAAAAGTTTCTGGACTCTTCTTTTTGCTTAGAGTGAGGGAGATGAAGGAGGGAGAAGCTCAGAGTGTGATAACGCTTTTTCTGATAACAGTGAACACTTTCTTTCAACCTGCACTGTCCAACACAGTGACCACAAGCCACATGTGACTGTTGAACACTTGAAATGTATGTAAAGTGACAAGG
>NW_006921633.1:258782-273051 GCF_000298275.1 Orycteropus afer afer | reverse complement strand
AGATTATCTTCTGTGTCTGTATTTATTGGTTTCCCTTTTCTTTGTTGAAGAGGGTCTGTGCAATCCTTCTGCCTAGTCCGCCATCTTGCCCCGCCTCTGACTTTTAAATTTTATTTCATTTTTAATTTAAATTTAAATTTAAAAATGGATACTTGATTTGGATTTTGGAAAACTGTTCAGTAGATTTGAAACAACTTAGGTATTTGAATCTACATTTTTGACTAAATGTTATGAAGTCTACATATGGAAGATTTCAAATAGTAGAGAAAAAAGAATATAAAATAACTCAATTTTTAAAAATATTGACCACATGTTGAAGTGATGCTAACTTTAATATAATGGGTTAAATAAAATATACTTTTAATATTAATGTCATCTATTTATTTTTGATTGTGAGGATGACATAGGACCGGACAGGGTTCTTTTGTACATAAGGTCACTCTGAGTCCGAACTGACTTGATAGCACTAGACTAAACAGCACTGAACAACAATGACACATTTCTTTTTCTTTTCTTTTTAAATGTAACTACTAGAACATTTTAAAGTTTCCTATGTGCTTTATATTTTATTTCTATTGGATATTGATACTCCAAATATTATGAATAGATTCTTCAGTAATTGACATCGCCACCCTTTAGTCTTAAGAAAACTAAAGGAAGGCAACTAAAATTTGGAATGCTATATGTTACAAAAGCAAGAACTCCAAAGTGAAGTCAACTATCCAACTTCCAGACTTTCCCCATATTATCTCATCCCAATGGCCTCTGCAACTGTGGGTGCCAGGCAATGGTGCTTTTCTGTGAACAGAAGGCAGGCCTTGCTAATATTTTCATGTTTGGTGATGTTCTTTTGGAAGACTTTGGCTGTGACAAAGTTCCATTGCCTCAAATTTGACA
Organism: Orycteropus afer afer; assembly: GCF_000298275.1. Lineage (NCBI taxonomy): Eukaryota > Metazoa > Chordata > Mammalia > Tubulidentata > Orycteropodidae > Orycteropus > Orycteropus afer. The sequence continues at coordinate 272,154 of NW_006921633.1, read as the reverse complement.
TCGTTTGCAGGCCTGTGTAAAGGATTCCAGAAGTGGGATAGATTCATACCTAGAATTCATTCAAGGAATTACAGAAATTCATAGGCTGATGGGTGAGATACAAAGAGAAACAGAGAGGAAAATCACTTCCCAGAAAGCTCAGGGAAGCTTACCTTGCAGCTTGTTTGAGGAGAAACCCTTCTCTCTGCCTTGACTTGTGAGACCCTGGCCACTTTGCCCCCAATCATGCTTCCAATGTTGGGGTAATCTATAGGATTCCCCATTCTCCGCTCTCAGATGCTAGGTGGGTATGCATACTCCTCCACAGTATAAATGGGACATCTTGCTCTCAAAGAGGACAAAAAACACTAAGAAGTATTTTCCTTCTTTGCTTTTCATGGTTTGCAGGCTGGTATCTGTTCCTTGGTTCTTTCTTTTACACATGGGTTGAGGCAAGAGTCCACCTTTAACAAAAAGCCTTCAATTTAAGACTGAAACCAGAGCCCTTAAAGAATCACAAAAATGAGGAAACATTTGCTAAATTTCAGCTAGTAAGGATTCCCCCAAATGAGATACAAGATGTAAATTTTAAAAAGTTTTGCTGCTGTTATTTCAACATTATTTTTATTGCTCATGCATATTTTTAGGCACTCTGCTAAAGTATTTTGCATGTACTCATTTAATCCTCACAACTAGTTTATGTCATACCTAACTATTATCCTCCCCATTTTACAGATGAAATTGAGGCAGAGAGAGGTTTGTTCACTTGCCTGAAGTCTTTCAGTTAGTAAGTGATGGAAACAGAATTCAAACCCAAGTCCATCTGACTGCAAAATTGTTTCTAAAAGTTTGAAAAAAAGAACTGGGATCTTTTTATTTTACTAGGACATTTTCACTAGGACTTTTAATTTATTAGGACATGTTATTTACTAGATTTAAATGCAAACATAATTACTCTCAGCATATGTGGTCAAACATATCCCTTAATTTTTTTTAACTGCCATAGTTTAACAAAATTTCTAAATGATGTTTTTTAGATGAAAGCTGTAAGTATGTATCTAAGTTTGAAAAAATTTTAAGCACCTGGACGCTTGTGTTTCAAACAAAGTTCACCCAACTTGAAAGTCATCCGCTTCTTAATAAGTGCTGCCAATATCGAATGAGAGGGTGTGTGTGGGGGGAGAGACTTTAAACAGAAAATTCCTCTTGTACTTCGTGAACAGAGCAGTATTGTTGTTTGTTTTTTGAAGGGGGCAGGGGATGGGGGTAGGGTGGGGGTGTTTCTTTTTGAAAAAGCTTTGAAAAGCACTTCTGAAGTCTTCCCAGGAATGGCCAAGCAGGAGCGCTGGGGTTTAATGCAGTACATGCCCGGTAAGGACCGGCCTGTCTCAGCTGCAAATAATTTACACTTTTAAGATTCTCTCCAAAGAGGACCTTGGAACAAAGCTGGCTGAGAAAATCATACATTGGATTTCAAATTGCTACGGGGCTTTATAGTAGGAACAAAAATATTTATGGGTCTAGGATTCATAGGACGATATTTTAACTGCATCTAAGATCCTGGGCTTTTACCCATTTGGTGGGAAGATTTATGCTGAGGGGTAGAGTCTGTAGAAAGACTAGGATGGTTATCCAAAATCCTTCTCTGAACTGTGTCTTAGTTCTTTGAGTGTACATACTACCATTTTTACCATCAACAGATCTTGAGAGAGAGAAGTAAGACCCTTCTCCAGCCTTTCCTCTGTTTACTTGCCTCTCAGTTTCCAAGAGATTTGAGAATTTGCTATGCTGCCCCTCCCTTGCCCTTTAATTGAATTTTTCCAGATTCTCCAGAAAGAATGTTATTAGTGGCCTTCAGGTCAGCCCCTGACTCGTGGTGACCCCGGTGCACAGTGGATTAGACCACTGTGAGATATAGCATTTCCATTGGCTTATTTTTGGAAATAAATTCCCAGGCCTTTCTTCCTAGTCTTCGTAGCCTGGAAGTACCACTGAAACCTGTTCAGCATCATAGGAACACATAAGCCTCTACTAACAGATGGGCAGTGGCTGTGCTTGAGGTATACTGGCCAATAATTGAACCCAGATCTCCCATATGGAAGGCAAGAACTCTACCACTGACACCACTGTCTTCTCCAGAAAGAATAAGGATGCTATACTGCTACACCTGTTCTTCCACATGATCTCCAGCTACGTCCCAGATGGTTAGAGTCCTCTAGTGTCTGAGCTATCTGCATCAGGTAGCATGAGAAGAATCCAAGAATCATGTGGCTGGCTTAAGAAGAAAACTCCAGGAATACCTTAACTGACAAAATTTTATGTTTCCAATGGCAACTTTGCCACAGGGATTCATATTTTGCTACAAAGCTGCAGAAATAAATTAGTAAATCACTCCTTATTTTCTCCCTAGCTCCACTGAAAGGAAACAAATAAGACAAACATCTAATTTTATTGTTGTTGTTAAAAACACTCATTGTTACAATCAAAGATTTCTTTTTTAGCTTTTTCACGTGATTAAAAACCCTATGAAGTTATTATCATTCCTGTTACACTGAGGTACTGAGAGGTTAGGTAATTTACCCCAGGTCCTAAATTGCACATTTAGTAAGGCTACAATCTACAAAGCCTGACTCTCAAAGAAGTGTGAACACTTTTGCACATTACTGGGAGATGAAAGTAGAAATAGTGGTCAAATCAGAGAGGAGCTTAGAATGCATATTAAGACACAAATATTTTTATACTACTGTTATGGTTCTCTTGTGCCTCTCTAACAGAAATACCACAAATGGATGGCTTTAACAAACAGGAGTTTATTGTCTTACAGTTTTGGAGGCTAGAAGTTCAAGTTCAAGTGCCAGCTCTAGGGGTTTAATGAAAACCCATCAACCTTGGGCTTCAGCTCTGCCTCTTGCTCCCAGCCTAGTGAAGCTGAAGGCTTCTCTTAGCTAGGCAGCTGCTGGCTGCTGGGCTGACAAAACCAAGGTTGACAAATAAAATGGCACAGTCGCAAGATTACCAAACATGGCAGGCCACTAGTTCAAGTCCAGAGACAATCCCAAGATCAGCAGGAAACATGGCAGACTGCTGAATGGCGACTTGGCTACATGCAGAGTCCAAAATACTGAAGGATGCAGGAAACATCTAAAGAAAGTATAAGGAATACACAGTCACTGTACCAAAAAGAGCTGGTCAATGTTTAACTATTTCAGGAGGTGGCATATGATCAAGAACTGTTAGTATTGAAGGAAGACATTGAAGCTGCACTGAAGGAATTGTCAAAAAAAAAAAAAAAAAGGCTCCAGGAATTGATGGAATAACAATTGAGATGTTTCAACAAGTTCTTCTTCTTCTTTTTCTTTTTTTTTTTTTAATTTTTATTGTGATTTGGGTGAAATTTTACAGAGCAAATTCATTTTCCATGCAGCAGTTCATACACATTTTGTTTCATGACATTGGCTGCAATTCCCCACTCTTTTATAGTTTCCTCCCTGTAGTTACCACTTCCTTGCATCCTTCTTTCCTATGCATTCCTGTCCCCTGAGCTAAATCCCTGTGCAAATGCTGCTGTTCTGTTCTCCCATGATTGATCGTTCTAAGGAGTGCATCTACCTGATGAAAATGTTCACCCTATCTGGGAGCTCTGGTAGCGTAGTGCCTAAGGCTCTTGACTGCTAACCAGAAGACCAGCGGTTCAAACCCACCAGTCACTCCTCGGAAGGAAGATTGGGCAATCTCCTTCCATAGTGATACCACTTCGGAAACCTACGGAGGGGTCTCTATGAGTCAGGTCCAACTCTATGGCACATAACAACAACAACAACAACAACAATATATGCCTGTCTATTGTTTGGATGGAAGCCAAGGAGTGAGTACTTAAAGGGTAACTAGGGGCCAGAGTCTCAGGGGTTTCACCAGGCTCTATCAGACCAGTAAACCTGATTTTTTAAAAAATAATTTTGAGTTTTGTTCCACATTGTTCTCCCACTCTATCCAGGATCTCCTGCACTGATCCCATTCTGAGTGGTTGACTGTAGTAGCTGGGCACCATCTAGTTCTTCTGGTCTCATGGTCATATAGGCTGAGGTTCACATGGTCCACTAGTCCCTCAGACTAATTATTTCCATGCATTTTTGGTTTTCTTCATTCTTCTTTGCTCTGGAGGAGGAGAGACTCACTGTTGCATCTAGATGACCACTTGCAAGCCTTTAAGACCCCAGTCACTACTCACCAAAGTAGGATGTAGAACAATGTTCTTCTGTAGTATGTTATGCCAACTGAGTTTGATGAGGGACTCATTCATTTATGCCAAGAAATTTGGGAGACAGTTCCCTGGCCAATCAACTAGGAGAGATCAATATTTGTGCCCATTCCAAAAAAAGGTGATACAACACAATAGGGAGATTATTGAACAATATCATTAGTGTCACATGCAAATACAATTTTGCTGAAGAAAATTCAAAAACAGTTGCAGCACTATATTGACAGGGAACTGCCAGAAATTCAAACCTGATTCAGAAGAAGGCATAAAACAAGGGATATCACTGCTGATGTCAGATAGATCTTGACTGAAAGCAAAGAATACCAGAAAGATGTTTGCCGGGGTTTTATTGACCATGCAAAGGCATATGACTGTGTGGATCATAACAGATTATGGATAACACTGAGAAAAATGGGAATTCAAGAACACTTAATTGTGCTCAAGAGGAACCAGTACATAAGCCAAGAGGCAGTCATTCAGACAGAAGAAGAAGATACTACATGGTTTAATATCAGGAAAGGTGTGCATCACAGTTGTATCCTTTTATTACACTTATTCATCCAGATGCTGAGCAAATAATCTAAGAAGCTGGACTATATGAATAAGAATGCAGCATCAGGACTGGAGGAAGACTCAATAACAACCTGAAGTATGCAAATGATGCAATTTTGCTTGCTGAAAGAGAAGAAGTCTTGAAGCACTTTTAGTGATGAAGATCAAAGACTACAGCCTTCAGTATGGATTACACCTCAACATATAGAAATCCTCACAGTTGGACCAATAAGCAACATCATGATAAATGGAGAAAAGATTGAAGTTGTCAGAGATTTCATTTTACTGGTATCCACAATCAACACCCACGGAAGCAACAGTCAAGAAATCAGACATCATATTGCAGTGGGCCAATCTGCTGCAAAAGACCTCTTTAAAGTGCTAAAGTTCAAAAAATGTCACTTTGAAGACTAAGATGTGTGTGACCCAAGCCATGGTATTTTCAATAGCCTACATGTGAAAGCTGGACAGTGAATACTGCAGAAGAATTTGATGCATTTGTATTGCAGTATTGGCAAAGAATATTGAAAATACCATAGATTGCCAGAAGAATGAACAAATCTGGCTTGGAAGAAATACAACCAGAATGTTGCTAAGAAGTGAGAATGGCCAGACACCATTTCACCTACTTTGGTCATGTGGTCGGAAGGGACTAGTCCCTGGAGAAGTGTATCATGCTTGACAAAGCAGGGGGTCAAGGAAAAAGGTGAAGACCCTCAATGAGATGAATTAACACAGAGGCTGCAACCAGGGGCGCAAGAATGGTAAAGATCCTCTATTAAGATAGTGCAGGACTGGGCAAAGTTTCATTCTGTTGCACGCAGGGTCACTGTGAGCTGGAACTGAGTCGATGGCACCTAACAACAACAAACTTCCATATCTCAGAGAATTTTTTTTTTCTATGTGTGTGTTTTGTTTTGTTTTTAGGTATCAAAATAGAAAAAAAAAAAAAAAGAAAAAAAATTTGCTTTCTAAAGTAGAAACTTCTCAATTTCCATCGTAGGAATTTCATACCTGATGGTTCAGATGTTGCCAACTAAAAGTACAGGCAGGCCATGTTTGTTTAGATAGTGTCTGAGAACCTAATTTCTAATTAGCTAGTTGTGTGGGTAGTATCTTTATGCTGTACGGTGTAATGTTACTATCATATCACTGTAAAAAAGAGTCTGGCAAAAAAAGAAAAAAGTACCTTCACCCCCCACTCTCTGAATCTACGTAGCACATAGAACTTAAGTACATAGCATGGCTGAACCAACTAAAGCCCTTGATTAGGAAAGGATTGTGCATATCTTAAACACTGTGTGAAAATAATACTCTTTGACTGGCTACAAATTCTGCCTGTCAAAGGACATTTTTGTAGGCAGATTGTTATTAAATTTGATAAGTTGGGTGGATTTTTGTTTTCAATTCCAAGAGTATTTTAAGAATTTTTTTATATTTGTGGGGTTTTTTGGAATGCCCTAAAATACTATTGGTTGTGGTTTTACTACACTATAAAATCACCTTACTTTAAGAAGGAGAGGGATACTTAATAACATTCATTCTTATTTAGAGAATTGGGGTTGGGTGAAGGTTTAAATATAGTTCAAATTCTTACAAAAATTGTAGGTAGGCACACTAGTAGTAGTGTTATAGTTATTTCACACTTTTGGAGCTGTTTGATAAAACAGGATTGACTGTTGGATTTTTTTTTTTTTTAAAGGAAAATTTTTGTAGTAAAATAGTTTACTGCTGCTGTTACTGAAACTAAAACATAATTTTAATAACTCAAAGTTGTGAGTGAAGTCCAGGCTCTCTCTTTATTAACTGCATTGTGTTTGGAAGTTAGACTCTTTAGGACATTCAGGTGATTTTTGCCAAAGTCTATACTAGGAGGAGGAGCTCTTGTAGTGTAGTGCCTAAGGCATTTGACTGCTCACCAGAAGTCTGGTGGTTCAAACCTAGCAGCCACTCCCCGGAAGGAAGATTGAGCAATCTACTTCCATAGTGATACCACCTTGGAAACCCAAGGAGGGGTCACTATAAGTCAGATTGACTTGATGGCAGTGAGTCTGGGTTTTTTGCTTGTTTTTTAATGCTAAAAGGATCTCAAAGGAAACACAAATAAAAGAGATTCATTGTTTGAATTTTTTTGTTTGATAATATTCATACATATTCTTTCTAGGCCAAAATGAGCAATGTATAATGATGCAAGTGTTACTTTCTGAAACAGATTGGAAAATAGAACAGTACAGGAAAATTGAGAATGATGTTAAATGGAACAAAATACAGATCCTTCCCTACCTAATGAGCTATCAATATAAATATTCCCTTCCTTTTGAATAACACTTATTGTGGTGCAGTGAATTGCTTAGTATGGCTCTTCTAGTCATGGTCTTAGTGGCACTGACCAGATGACTGGGTGGAACTATATAAATTTGAGGTGCTTGTGACTCACCAAGGGGATCGAATAGCTTGTTAGTAATGCAAATAAGGTATATGGCACCCATTGTGGGGGGTGGGACCATATAAAAAGTTGTATGTAACTCTAATGTTGGGATTGATTAGTTTTGCCATTCCTTTAGGCTTAAAAGGAACCCTCATAGACGCAGAAGGGGGAATCTCACTATCATCATGACAGAGAAGATCCAATAGTAGAGTGCATCCTTGCTCCCAAGATCCCTGTGCTAAGATGGCAGAGAGTCAGCAGAGAAATGGTGGCAGCAGAACCAAGAGACTGGTTTGGGAGAGAGCAGTGGGCTTGCTGGCCCATGGAGTAAGAAAATTGAATACTTTTGTGCAGGAGTCTTGCTGGCAGAGTAGGGTGCATCTAGGTGCACCTATTAGCAGGGCTAAAAAAGCTTTATAACACTTGCCCAAGCAAGGTAGACCAGGACGAGAATGAGGGCCAAAGACAGGCATGTCTTTGGGCATAGCTGAGAGGAGGCTATCCTGAATGAAGAATTGTATACTGAGCATTCATGGACCTGAATTGTAACCTGTTACTTCCCTAATAAACACCATAATCATGCATATTATCTGTGAGTGCTGTGTGGCCATTGCAACAAATTATTGAGCATAGCAGAGAAGTAGTGAATGCTGCAGGAGGGATGGTTGGTGTCAGAATTTGCAAAGTTTGGAGGGTGGAGGCATGTCTGGCCTCATAGGAACCAGCCTTGGGCTGTTGATGCTGATGGTGATTCTGTCTCCCCCTCATGAAGTTAGAGGAGGTCAGAGGATGACACAGCCTCCACACCCTTTTTGCAAATACTGTGTATATGTATGCTGGAGTGTTTCTCAAGTATAGGCAACTGGGATCCCCATCCTATCAAACAATCAGCCCAGTGAAAAGGGTATCATATTAAGAATTAAGGAAATTGGAATTCTGTACAATTCTGATGGCTGCTTGGGTTATGGGGGGTGGGTAGGAATTGCATGTTCAAGATCTTGGGTTACAGGAAGCTTAATGAGATCAAGCTCTCCCTGACGTCGAGTCATTACTGACTTATAGCAACCCCTCCTTGGGTTTCCAAGGCAGTATTTCTATGGAAGTAGATTGCCCAATCTTCCTTCCAAGGAGTGGCTCGTGGTTCAAACCACCAGTTAATCATCTGGTTAGCAGTCAAAATGCCTTAGGCACTATACCACCAGAGCTCCCACTTAATGAGACAGGCATTCTGAATTATAGGCATTCCGAATTATAACCCTGGTACTACCCTCCTCATGACTTGTACCAAAGACTTCATCTGTTTTTACCATTTATCTCCCCATTTATATTCTAGTTCTATCATATTCTGAGCTATATGTCATTTGAAGCCTTAAGCACTTTGCATAGTAAATCAGGAACAAATCTAGGAGGAAGAAGGGGAGAGGGAGACAAGTACCAGGTAAGGAACAGCAAGTTTCTGCATAAACTTTGTACAAAGTTTTATTAATGATGTTTCATGTTCTGGACCATTTCTCACACCTTTCTTCATTTTCTCCTGGCCTTTGGAAAACAAGTCTCAGTGGAACATTTCATGAATGATCTGTGTTACACTTCTACTAAAATAACAGGGTCCTATTTATAAACTACAGGAAATTGTTCTTGCTCAGGATATAGTCTGAACAACTAATTTAAAAAATGGAAAACATTTGTCAACCATCCATATGTTTTCTCTGTTTACTGTTCCCAAAACTGGCCTTTTCCAAACTGAGTGTTCCTATCTCCATACCTTTGCTCATGCTCTCATAGTTTGGAACACCCTCTCCACTTTTCCAACTTATTCAAATCTTCTCTTCCTTTAAAGTTCAGCTCAAGTTCTACTTTTTTTTTTGGTAGAAATTTCTATACTTTTTGACATATTCCCCTACCTCAAAGACCAGAGACCTCCTTTTTCTCCTAACTCTGAGTCATTTGCAGCCTATAACACATTACTTAGCACTTAATTAACTCCTACCCTATATTATTTTCTCCTTTTTCACCATTGCATAAAACTGGGCTTTCCAGAGAGACTATCTACTCCTTGAGGAGAGAGTCCTAAATGAATAACCAAGATAACATCTAACACAGAGCTAAGCACATGAATATTTGCATTGTTGGTATGAAATAGTGGTTTTCAACTATATAAAATCAAGTGAAAGACAAACACAGAAACCCAATATTGAAAACAAACAGAAGCTAAACTATTGTAGTTGAAGTTGGGGTAAAGGTAGACATATGGGCATCCCATAAACTGGACCACTCTCTACCCTCCTTTCTAAGTGGGTTTTGGAGCAACACCCCTAGGGCTCACTCTCCCTTTCTTCTTCACCTTGTCGGTGCCCAGTGCTCTTAGGCTGCAGTGCTGGGAACCCAGCTTTTGTACCCAAGTTTCCTCATTCCCTCTGGGCTTAAGCTTAGCTTTTGGAATTTTGTAGTGTGCTAAGGAGAAAGAGAGCCTGCAGGCAAGAAGCAGGAAGCCAGGGATCTAAGGGCAGATACAGGTAAAGGGGAAGGCCAGGAAGGGACCAGAGGAGTTTGGAACAGCTAAGGGAAATGAACTTGTCTCTTGGTTTGTCATACTGTGGTGGCTTGTGTGTTGCTGTGAGTCTGGAGGCTGTGCTACTGGTGTTTCAAATGCCAGTGGGGTTCCCTGTGGTGGAGCTTCCAGACTGAGACAGACTTGGAAGAAGGAAGAGGCCATCCACTTCTCAAAGAATTGGCCAGGGAAAACCTTATGAATAGCAGTGAAATATTGCCTGATATATTACTGGACAACTTTATGAATAGCCCTGAAACATTATCTGACACAATGCCAGAAGATGAGCCCCTCAGGTCAGGAAGCACTCAAAATGTAACTGGGAAAGAGCTGCCTCATCATAGTAGAACTGACCTTAATGATATGGATAACGTAGAGCTTTTGGGACTTCCATTTGCTAATGTGGCATGACTCAAAATGAGAATAAACAACTGTAAATATCCATTAGTAGTTGGAACATGGAATGCATGAAGTATGAATTCAGGAAAATTGGAAGTTGTCAAAGGTGAAATGGAATACATAAAGATTGATAGCCTAAGCATTAGTGAGCTGAAATTGACCGATTTTGGCCATTTTGAATCAGACAACCATATGGTCTACTATACTGGAAATGACAAGTTGAAGAGGAATGTTTCAAGATCTATCCTGAAGTACAATACTGTCAGTGATTGGATAATATTCACATTCCTACAAGGAAGGTCAGTTAATACTACTATTATTCAAATTTACACACAAACCACAAAAGCCAAACTTAAGGAACTTGAAGATTTTTAGCAACTTCTGCGGTCTGAAATTGACAGAACATGCAATCAGGATGTGCTGGTACTGGTGATTGGAATGCAAAAGTTGGAAACAAAGAATAATAACTGGTAGTTGCAAAATTTGGCCTTGGTGATAGAAATAATGCTGGAGATCACATGATAGAATTTTGCAAGACGAAATACCTTTTTTCAATAACACAAATGGCAGCTATAAATGAAGTAAAAAGGAATCATATTGACTACATCTGTGGTAAAAGGCGATAGAAAAGCTCAATACCTTCAGCCGAAACAAGGCCAGGACCTGATTGTGGAACAGACCATCAACTGCTTATATGTAAGTTCAACTTGAAGTTGAAGACAATTAAAACAAATCCAAGAGAACTGAAATATGACCTAGAATATATCCCTCCTGAATTTAGAGACCATCTAAAGAATAGATTTGATACATTGAACACCAATGACCAAAAACCAGAGGAATTGTGGAATGACATCAAGAACATCATCCACGAAGAAAGCAAAAGGTCATTAAAAAGATGGGAAAGGAAGAAAAGACAAAAATGGATGTCAGAAAAGACTCTGAAACTTGTCCTTGAGCAGAGAGTAACTAAAGCAAATGGAAGAAATGACAAGATGGAAGAGCTGAACAGATTTCAAAGAGCAGCTTGAGAAGACAAAGTCAATTATTATAATGAAATGTGCAAAGACATGGGGTTAGAAAACCAAAAGGAAGAAAGCACTCAGAATTTCTCAATCTGAAAGAATTGAAGAAAAAATTTAAGCCTCGAGTTGCAATATTGAAAGGTTCTATGGGCAAAATATTGAGTGATGCAGGAAATATCAAAAGAAGATGGAAGAATACACAGAGTTACTGTACCAAAAGAATTGGTTGATGTTCATCCATTTCAGGAGGTGGCACGTGATCAAGAACCAATGGTATTGAAGGAATAAATGGAGGCTACACTGAAGGAATTGGCAAAAAACAAGTCTCCGGGAATTGATGGAATACCCATTGAGATGTTTCAACAAACACATGCTGCTATGGAGACACTCACTCAGCTATGCCAAGAGATTTGGAAGACAGCTACCTGGCAAACTGACTGGACGAGATCTATATTGGTGCCCATTCCAAAGAAAGGTGATTGCACAGAATGTGGAAATTATCAAACAATATCATTAGTATCACATACAAATAAAATCTTAATGAAGATAATTCAAAAATGATTGCAGCAGTATAGTGACAGAGAACTTTCAGAAATGCAACATGGATTCAGAAGAGGACATAGAATGAGGTATATCATTGTTGACGTCAGATGGATCTTGGCTCAAAGCAAAGAATACCAGAAAGATATTTACTTGTGTTTTATTGACTATGCAAAAACATTCAATTGTATGGATGATAACAAATTATGGATAACATTGAGAATAATGGGAATTCCAGAACACTTTATTGTGCTCATCAGGAACTTGTCCATAGACCAGGAGCCTGTTGTTCAAACAGAACAAGGGGACACTGCATGGTTGAAAATCAAGAAGGGAGTGTGTCAAGGTTGTATCCTTTCACCATACTTATTCAATGTGTATGGTGAGAAAATAATCTAAGAAGCTGGACTATATGAAGAAGAACGTGGCATCAGGACTGGAGGAAGACTCTTTCACAACTTGCAGTATGCCAATGACACAACTTTGCTTTCCATAAGTGTAGATGACTTGGGGCACTTACTGATGAAGATTGAAGACTACAGTCTACAGTATGGATTACACCTCAATAAAAAGAAAACAAAAATTCTCACAATTGGGAGGTTCTGGCAAGATGGCGGAATAGGCAGAAAGACTGCACAGACCCTCTTCAAGAAAAGGGGAACCAATTAACACAAATACAGAATATAATCCTGGACCCCCGGGCCTTGAAGGAAAGGATAAGAAGTGGACTAAACTCCAACTAGTAGAAGAATTTTCACGAAAACACAAAAAATGAGACATACAGAGCTGCAGTCTGGCAGTGATCCTGATGGCACAGACAGCTTAGATATTGCCGAGTGGTGGTAGGACCTAGGAATTAACCTAAAAATTGGCCCTGCTAGCCAGGGACTGCACGGAGGACTGCTCTGGTGGCTGAGGAATAAAAGGGGAAGCAGTGAAGAGGAAGGTGGGCTGAGCTGTGGACTATTGTCTGCCGGAGGGCACAGCCATTTTGAATGTTTACAAGTGGCTTGACCATTTTGGATATTTAAAGCAACAGCATTCTCCCAGATTCCAGGGACTTAAAAACAGGCTCCACTTGCCAGGAACCCCAAAGATACTCTGGACCTGGATGACTGAACAAGTACGACATTCCCCTTGTTACTCTTATACCTCACACTCTCTTGGTGAACAGAGGTGTGGCCATCATTCACTCCCACCCACTTTCTGGGCTGGCAGGAATTCCATCCCAGTCTGCATGCTAGGATGGAGCTTGGGTGTACTCTGCCCCGCCCTGCACCATTTTTTTTTTTCTGTTTTCTGTTTTTAGTTTGTTTGTTTTAAAACTACTATTATTAATAATACTTTTGTCTTTTTTACTATTATTCTTTATTCTTCCCCTCCCAGGTTCTAGTTTTCAGCTTTTTTTCTTTTCCCTGTTTCTGGTTGCAGTTTTTTTTCCTTTCCCGTGGTAAACCTCATTCCTTGTTTTTCTTTTTGTGTTTTTCCCCATTTTTTCTTCATTATTCTCCTTCTCTACCTTTTTTCTCTTATTGGCTTCTCCCCTGATATTGCAGGGTTTTTTTCCCCCACCTTTATTCTTTTCTTTTCTTTTTTTTTTTTTTGGTTACTGTTCCTGTGTGATTACACAAAGTATTTTTTTT
>NW_006921633.1:247962-248772 GCF_000298275.1 Orycteropus afer afer | reverse complement strand
GCAATGCTAAAGAATAATGTAGAATCTGCAAAACACCACATAACATGGATGAACTTGGAGGACATTATGCTGAATGAAATAAATCAATCACAAAAGTACAAATATTGCCTTAGTCTGTTATTGTAAAAGTCAAGAAAAGGTTTATCTATGGAAGGAAATTTTCTTCATTGGTTACCAGGGTTGGGACTGGAGGAGAGGGAACACTGTCAGATAGGTAGACATAAGTATTGATTTGAGTGAAGAGAAGGGTAATGTACCAAGTGTGAGTGATCAACATGGTGACACTGAGGAAAAGTAAGACATAGAGAGGTACATGGAAAGTACAGACAACAAAGATGAACCTTTTTGCACATACAGTACTGTGTTGTCAGTGAAGGCAAACATGGGTATACGGGTGGATAGATAGGTGGACAGGCTGAACTATTAGGTATGTTGTGGTAGTTATGTTTATGTGTCAACTTGGCTGGGCCTGGTTGAGTGGCTGGGCAGCTGGTGGAAGTTATTCCCCATGATGAGACTGGCAATCAACTCCACAGTGGGATCTACCACAAGCAGCTGAGTAGCCGCCTTTGGGACGTGGTCTGCTTCCTGTATTTAAGGAGAAGCCTTAGGAATGGCACACTTGGACCCTGCATGTAGCCGTGTCATTGCTCAGCAGCCTGCTATGCTCCTTGGCACCTTGGGACTTACAATGGACTTAAGTTAATGGCCTGCTGTGTGGTTTGGTAACATCAGGACTGTGCCTTTTTTACTTGTCAACCTTGGGGCTTCTCAGCCTCAGCAGCCAGCAGCTGTCTGAGTGAAGAAATG
>NW_006921633.1:245675-247010 GCF_000298275.1 Orycteropus afer afer | reverse complement strand
TGAGACTATGGCCCCTTGCTGCCCTTCAGATGTGAAATTGAACCCACACCTGTGGCTTCCAGCCAAACAAAAGACAGGCATATGAACTGAACATTTACCTGAGGTAGATACACTCCTTGGAGAGAACAATCATGGGAAAAAAAAGGGCTGTTTATGCACAGGGAGATACCTCAGGGGGGAGGAGTACATGGAGGGATGGACACAGGAAAGAGGTAACTATCAGGAGGAAGTGGGAGGCGAGCTTTTGCATTGTGGTAAATTGTAGTCAACATCATGAGACAAAGTGTATGTGAACTGCTGTATGGAAAGTGAATTTGCTCTGTAAATTTTCACTCAAATCATAAAAAACAAAATTCTCACAACTGGACCAATAAGCAGCAGCATCACAATAAAAAAAAAAAAACATTGAAGTTGTGAAAGACTTCATATTACTTGGTTCTACAATCAACACCAATGGAAACAACAGTCAGGACATCAGAAGATGTATTGCATTGGGCAAATCTGCTGCAAAAACTTATTCCAAGTGATGAAGAGCAGAGGTATGTTCTTGAAGACTAAGGTGCACCTGACACAAGCTATGGCATTTTCAATTGCCTTTTATGCATGTGAGAGCTGGACAATGAATAAGGAAGACTAAAGAAAAGTTGATGCTTTTGAGTTGTGGTGCTAGTGAAGAATGCTGAAGGTACCATGGACTACTAGAAGAACTAACAGGTCTGTCCTGGAAGAAGTGCAGCTGGTATGCTCCTTGGAAGCAAGAATGACCAGACTTCATCTCACCTACTTTGGTCATGTTGTCAGAAGGGACCATTTCCTGGAGAAGGATATTATACTTGGTAAAGTGGAGGGTCAAAAAAAAAGGGGAAGACCCTCAACAAGATGGATTGACACAATGGCAGCACTGATGGACTCAGGTATAGAAAGGATCGTGGAGCTGGCACAGGAATGGACAGTGTTTCATTCTGCTGTACATAGGGTTGCTAAGGGTTGGAGATGACTAGAAGACACCTAACAACCACAACAGTGTGGTAATATTACTCACCCTTCTAGTAACTTGTTCATATTCCCAGTTTTTCTGAAGAGAACATCTTGACCTCATCCATGGATCCTTAACCAGTCAGTTGGAAAACTCAATATGGTGATTGTGGAGCACCCCTTCTGACTATATTCCCCCTTCTTAGTGATCCAGCATGTTTCTGGTGGGAATGTCTGCATGTTTGACATTTTGGAGGTCCAGGTGTCTGCACTAAGACTTTTTTTTCAACACATTTTATTGAAATATAATTTATGTACAGTGAAATACACAAAACTAAAGTGACTTTTTTTTTTTTTTTT
>NW_006921633.1:243155-244105 GCF_000298275.1 Orycteropus afer afer | reverse complement strand
TCCTGTGAGGCCAGACATGCTGCCTCCCTCCAGCCCTTTCATCAACCCTGACACCAACTGCTCCTCCTGCAGCACCCACCACCTTTCTGCTGGGTTCAATAATTCACTGCAGTGGCCACACAGAACTCACAGATTATGGAGTTTAATAGGGAAGCACCAGGCTACAATTCAAGTTCAAGAACAATGCTCAGTCTCTCTCAGCCCGCTGTCTCTCAGCCAACAGTCTTGCACAGTCTTTCTCCCAGCAGTGTGTGTCTCTCTGTGTCTCTCTCAGCAATGTGTGTCTCTTTCATCTCTTTCTCAGCAGCATGTGTCTATCAGGAGCATGTTTCTCTCAGCAGAACTTCCTTCTCAGCCAGCAGTCAGAGAGACTCCTTCTGCCTCTAGGAGAGCTCCTTTTGAGCATGGCAGAGTGGCCAAACTAATCAATCATAACATCAGAATTCTAAATGCCTGAGAGGGAAAGTGAACTTCCCAGAACATTGCTTTGTGTCACTTGCAACAGAAATACCCCAGGTGGATAACTTTAACAATAAATCAGGAGCTCCTCAGTTGCTTGCGGCAAATTCCACCATTGAGTTTATAAACACTTATGGCTAGAAAATCCATACCAGGTTATTTACTACACCATAGTAACTTTTTGTTTTTCCTGTGCTGCTCTCATGATTCTTTCTTTGTCTTTGGTTTTGGTGAGTTTGATGATGATATGTCTGGGTGATTTTCTTTTTGGGTCTATTCTGTTTGGGGTTCATTAGACTTCCTGAATGGATATATTCTCATCTCTTATCATACTAGGAAAATTCTCTTGCAACAAATCTTTGACAATTTTCTCTGTGGTTTTATTTGTCTCTTCTTGTTCTGGAATTCCGATTACACATATATTCCTTTTGATGGTACCTGGCATGAATCTTAGGTTTTCTTCATTTTGTTTCGATCTTTTTTTTTTTTTT
>NW_006921633.1:194586-242705 GCF_000298275.1 Orycteropus afer afer | reverse complement strand
AGACAGCTGCTGGCTGCTGAGGCTGAGAAGCCCCAAGGTTGACAAGTAAAAAGACACAGTCCTGATGTTACCAATCCACATGGCAGGCCATTAACTTAAGTCCACTGTAAGTCCCAAGGTCGGCAGAGCATAGCAGGCTGCTGAGCAATGACACGGCTACATGCAGGGTCCAAGCGTGCTTAAGGCTAGAGACCATTCCCAAAGGATTCTCCTTATATACAGGAAGCAGACCACATACCGAAATGCACCTACCCAGCTACTTGTGGTAGATCCCACCATGGAGCTGATTGCCAGTCTACTCATGGGGATTAACTACCACCAGCTGCCAGCCACTCAAACAGGCCCAGCCAAGTTGACACAAAAACATAACCACCACAATTCCATCCCTTGTCAACTTGGCACCTGTACAGATCTTCAATGGGTGGTATCTGTACAGGTCTCCTCCACTGGGTGGCTTCAGTCCCCTAGTTCCTGACTGGTGACCTCACCCCCTTGGGCTGGCAGGCCCATTCCTCTCCCTCTTGGGCATGGCAGCTCCACCCCCTCACTCTTGGGTAGCGGCAAAGGCTCCATCCCACTGGCTCACATGAACGAGCAGCCCCACACTCCAGAACCAAGTTGGTGAAGGACTGGTTCTAGGGGCTTGTGATTGTTCCACCCCCAAAGGCCAAGGTCCTACCTTTTCAGGCTGAGGCAGCTCTGTAGGCATTTCCTTGGTCTCTCTGCTTCTGCCAATTAATGCCCGAGGGCAACCCACTCTGCCAGGAATCTTCTTGCCCCAAAGGACATTTAGCTTTCTTGCTCATGGGCCGGCCAAACTGCTACTCCATTTAAGCCGGTCTCTTCTACCAATTAATACCTGAAGGCAACCCACTCCACCAGGAAGCTGCCTAACAAAAGGCATCAAGTGTTCTCCGTGGGCTGGTAAGGCTGTCACTGTCTCATGTTGGTTCTCTTGGCTCTGTTCCAGCCATCTCTCATGCTGGTCTCTTGCTGTCTGTCCTGCTGTCTGTCATGTGTATGCCGGGGTCTCTCTGCTAGGTTCTTGGGTCAAGGACACACTCCACACCTGTTTCCACATTTTAGGTATTTGTCAGAGCAGCACCCCACTCTCTTGGTACCAAATTCTGTTCTGGTTACCTAGTGCCACTCTGACAAGAATATACCACAAATGGGATGGCCTTAACAAACAGGAGCTTATTCTTACAATTTGGAGGCTTTAAGTCCAAGTTAAAATGCCAGGCTCTAGAGGCTGGGTGAAAGCCCCTCAACTTTGGGGTCTAGCTCTGCCTCCTGCTCCTGGCCCACTGGAGGTAGAGGCATTTCTTCATTCAGACAGCTGCTGGCTGCTGAGGCTGAGAAGCCCCAAGGTTGACAAGTAAAAAGGCACAGTCCTGATGTTGCCAAACCACATGGCAGGCCATTAACTTAAGTCCACTGTAAGTCCCAAGGTCGGCAGAGCATAGCAGGCTGCTGAGCAACAACACAGCTACATGCAGGGTCCAAGCATGCCAAAGGCTAGAGACCATTCCCAAAGGCTTCTTCTTATATACAGGAAGCGGACCACATACCGAAATGCAGCTACCCAGCTACTCGTGGTAGATCCCACCATGGAGCTGATTGCCAGTCTCCTCATGGGAATTAACTACCACCGGCTGCCCAGCCACTCAACCAGGCCCAGCCAAGTTGACACAAAAACATAACCACCACAAGTTCCCTTGTTTCTCCTGCTTCATCTTGCTTCTTTGTGTGGACTGTGATGCTCTGTTGTCTCTGAGGCATTGTGACGTTTTTGTGTTTATATTTAATTGGTGATTGTATGTTGGAGTGACTTGCCCATGATTTTTGTTTTCTTTATATTTTATCTACAAAGCAGGGTACTGTGCTGTGTTCCTCTATTCACTAATTGACAGCACTTACGCATTTACCACCTGTCTCCTTTCCTGTTGTCAGCCTCTAATATGTCCCTGCCAACCTTGGCAAACACAGCCTATTCTTAGGTCCCTGGAATCCTAATGAGAATGCTATCACTTTAAAATCCAAAATGGTTGCCATTTGTAAAGATTCAAAATGGCTGTGCCCTCTGTCACTTTAAATATCCAAAATGGCCACCACTTGTAAACATTCAAAATGGCTGTGCCCTTGATCACTTTAAATATTCAAAATTGCTGCACTTGTAAATATTCAAAATGACTGCCCCCCGGTCACTTTAAATATCCAAAATGGCTGCCGCATGTAAACAATCAAAATGACTACACCTTCTGGACAGCGGAAAGTTAACAGTTCAGGTTGTCTCCCTCCTTGCTGTTTTCCTTCCTAGTCATAGGCCACCAGCACAGTTGTCCCTGCAGCCCTTGGTGACCAAGGCTGATCTTTAAGGTCAATTCCCAGGTCCCAGCACCACTTGGAAACATTCAGGCTGTTGGTACCTTCAGAGTAGCTGACAGTCTGCAGCTCAGACCATCTCTGTACTCACTGTTTTCATTCAGGTTTTTCCACTAGTTGGTGCCTAAGCCTCTTCTGTATAGTTCTTTTCAAAGCTCAGGGCTCCAGGATTATCATCCATGTCTCTGTCAATTGTTTTTTCTTTTCTTTGTTGAAGAGGGTCTGTGTTGCTTGTCTGCCTATTCCTCCATCTTACCAGAAGTCCTGCACTAGCACTTTTTATCAACAGAACATACTCTTGCCTATAATTAAACTTTTTTTTTTAACCTATGCTTTAGCTATTCCTAAATATATCTTATTCTTTTTGTTAAATTTTTCTTAATTTTTTTTTGTACTTTTTTTTCTTGAGGATTATAGTATCATGTCTCATATTAGCACTTTCCTTTTGGAAAGAATCCTAATCGTGGATTAGTTTTATCATTGTTTCTTAAAAGTAGGTTCCTTGCTAATTTTAAATAAATTATGCATATATGCATGCAAGCATATTATGTGTTAGAGTAAAGGAAAAAGAAAAAGAAGCTACAGAAATTCAATTTTCATCTGCTGGTATTACCTAATGAACAGACTCTTTTCTAGTTGCTCCTTTTAAATTTCTAATTTTGTTTTTATTCAGGGTCACAAATTTATCATGTTTTTTCAGTCTCTAGCCTTTCTTTGGCGTCATTGAACACAGGCAATAATGACAGTGTGCATTCAGGCAAGAGGACACCAAGGTAAATCCAGAACACAGGAACATTTTTCATAGAAAAGTATATGGTACCTGAAGTTATACAGAGTTCTAAGTAGAAATTATTTAATTTTTTTATTTCACATTTTACAATAACTATGAATCATAATGAAAAATTGTAAGTTTTGCTGACTAGCATTGTTTGGGTTTCTGCCAAAAGGAATTGTATAAAGAGGAAGACTAGCATGGCTATTAATTTTTTCACTGTTTTTATCTTAGAATTTTAGAATTTCTGACATCTAAGATACTTTTTATAAGCTTGAAACATTAACAGTAATTATACATTAGTGATTACTAATATGATTATGATGAAGTCGTGGTCTGTGAAATAGAAAGTATATCATGTATATTGTTTCAGCCTGTAGCTTACTTCTCACTGAATATAAAGGGCATTTTTCTTTTTTTTTTTTCATAAGCAATCTCTTATTCTCTTCTTCATGCTTTCAGTTAATTGCAAGGGAGCAGAGTTAACAAATGCTGATGGTACTTTTAATGGTGTAAGGCACATCCCATTCAGAGCTCCAGAAGCAGAATGAAGCAGGGGTGTACCCATTGACTTGTTGGCCCTGTAATCACTCCTACTCATCCTCACCCCCAGCATTTCAGTGCATTCCTTGAGTGTTGATCACCTTGACCAACGGCTCTCCCTGGCTTCATGACTGGATTTTTGCCCCTCTTGGCTGACTTCCCTGATTTGACAACTTCGGACAAACGTGGGTTTGTCCTTGACTTCACACCCTGCTCACCCTTGTGGATGCGTGGATCTAAATTTCATTCAAATCCCTAACTTGGGCCCTGGTCTTCCCACTGTGTCTCGTCAACCAGTAGCTTCTTTTGATCAATCTGACTGTGGCCGCTTGTGCTAATTCAGGACACAAAGCCTTGCCAGTCACAAATGGCAAGTCATACATGCCAGCTACAATCTTGTGCTGTTTCCCAAGAGTTCCTCTTGCTTGGCCCTGACTTGTCTGTGCTGCAAGCCCATTTCTACTCAGAACCAAACTGTTGGCTCCAGCAACCAATCTTAGTAGCCTCTTGACTTGTGGTTGTATGTTTTCTTTTAATTAATTAGATTTGGACCTGCATCTACAAATCTTGGCTTTTCTCCCCTCTGTGGCTCCCTATGCTCCCTAGAGTCCTTGCCTGTCCTCTCTCATGCCCTTATACCTCCCCACAACAAGGAGGAATCATACTCTCACCATCAACATTTAAGGGCACTCTACTGGCCCCTAAGGTCAGCGTAGTGCCTAAGGCACTTGACTGCTAACCAGAAGGTTGCCGGTTGAAACCCAACAGCCACTCCTTGGAAGGAAGTTTGGGCAATCTACTTCTGTAGTGAGACCACTTTGGAAACCCAAAAAGGGGTCGCTATGAGATGGATCCAACTCAACAGCAACAACAGTGTAGTAAGCAAGTCAGGGAAACTGTATTAGGGAGAAGGACTTTTTGATTTTCTTACATATATCATGTAGGTCAGATAAGTTCCAGAAGGAGACATAAAAGGAGGATGTAAATCTGGAATCAGTCCAGTTGAGGAAAGGGTACACATATTTTATAAAGACAAACGGTTTAATCTATCCCTCTTCATTCTACCAGATGGGTTGAGGCCTACTGAGAATGTGCTGTGAAGGAAATGTTTATCGGGGGATAAGTAAGGGATTTAGGTCTCTTTTGCTATTCATCTTCCACAAGCCATCAGTTTGCTTTCTCTTTTGTATTTTTCAAGAAAAAAAAAATGTTGGCTTGTACTCCTAGTGCTTTCTTATGTAATAAAAAAAGTCAAAAGGCAGGCTATGGGTCTGCTTAGACTTGGCAACGTGCCTAAATTTTTGTAAGTGTTAGGAGTTGCAGGCTCTTTGCTCCTTGAGAACTGTAGTGTACTTCCTCCTCAAGTGTTAAGCCTCTTTCAGTACAGAAGGGGCCTATCTTGGGCCAGGATGCCATTATGATTCTTGGTTCATTGTTGACATTCACCAAGGGTTAAATCTTAATGGTTTTATGGTCAAAGTACTAGGTTTGGAGGCAAAACTTTCAAAACCAGTTGCTCCTTCTAATTGACTGTGAATAATTCAGCTGGGTGGTCCAAACAATTAATAAATTTGGCTGCCAACCAAACAGTTGAAAGTTTGAGTCCAACCAGAGGCTCCACAGTAGAGACCTGGCAATCTATTTCTGAAAAATCAACCACTGAAAATTGTGTGGGCCACAGTTCTACTCTGACACATATGGGTTCGCCATGAATCAGAATTGCCACTAGTGGTGGTGAGTCATTTATCTGGGTCCCTCCATTCATATACAACATGAGGAAGGCTGATTCCATATGACCTCAAAGATCTTCAGCTCTGAAATTCCCCAACTTTAGAATAAATTCTAGTTGGTATCTAGGCACTAGTGAAAGGGAAATCTATAAACCAAGCAGATAGTCTAGAGATAAATATATTGGTACTCCTCAATAGCTAGAGTTTTAGTTTAGATAGGAAATCATCTTTCTCTCCTCATTAAACTGAGATTAAATGAGTTAATATTTGCATGTGAGCATTAGCATGGAAGGGCACAATAGTTAAAGGATCATTTCCTAAACTATCATTTCCAAAATACACTCTTAGGGATGTTATTTCTTCACCTAGATTCACCAATGCAGTTGTGTCCTTATAAGGTCTTTCATAATTTTTTTTTTTTAAATTCACTCAGCATCCAATCAAGGATCACACATTGCATTTAGTTGTTGAGTCTCTTTGGTCATTTTAAATCTAGAACAGTTTCCCTCCTTCTTTTCCTAATTCATAACACTGATGTATTTGAAGATTCCAGGCTGGTTATTTTGTAGAATATTACACAATCTGGATTTACCTGATTGTTTCCTCATGTTTAGATTCAGGTTTTACATGTTTGGCAAGAAAACTACATGCTATAATTTAAAAAAAAAGTTTGCGTTTTACCTATGATATGTGAACAAATATTATAATGGAAGGTAGAAATGGAAGGAATAATCAGTATTTACATTTCAGTATATATTCCATTAAAGAGCTCTGGTGGCACAGCAGTTAAGTACTCAGATGCTAAATGAAAGGTCTGCAGTTCAAACCTGCCAGCTGCTCCAAGGGAAAAAGAATTACAGGCTTGAAAACCCTATGGGGCAACTCTACTCTGTCCTACAGTGTCAGGAGCTCTGGTAGTGTACTGCCTAAGGCACTTGACTGCTAACCAGAAGGCTTGTGGTTCAAATCCACCACCCACCCCTCGGAAGGAAGGTTGGGCAATCTACTTCTGTAGTAATACCACCTCAGAAACCCAAGGAGGGGTCGCTGTGAGTTGGATCCGACTTGACAGCACATAACAACAACAACCTACACTCTCACTATGAGTCAGAATTGACTGAATGACAATGGGTTATATATGCCGTTAATTATTTTCCCTACGCATTTAACAAGAAGCTTTAGTAGCATAGTGCCTAAGGCACTTGACTGCTAACCAGATGGCTGGCAGTTCAAACCCACCAGTCACTCCTTGGAAGGAAGTTTGGGCAATCTACTTCCCTAGTGAAACCACCTCAGAAACCCAAGGAGGGGTTGCTATGAGTTGGGTCCGACTTGATGGCACATAATGACAATAACATGCATTTAACAAAAGTGGAATCCTTTTCTATATTAATTTTTATAATGTACTCCTTTCTCTTGTTGTTTGTTTTGGGACACTTTCTGTATGAGTACATTTAGATTTACCTCATTAGTTTTGGTAGTTTATTTTTGGTTTTAACAATTAGGAATTATGCTGTAGCCATCATCCTTGTAATTTGTCTGTGTATTTATGTAAGTGTTTCTATAGATTACATTCCATAAAAGATAAGGTAGTCTGCTTCTTTAAAGATTTACAGCCTTGGAAATCCTATGTGACAGTTCTACTCTGTCCTATAAGGTTGCTATGGATTGCATTTGACTCAGTGGCAGTGGGTTTTGCTTTGGTTCATTTTTAATAGATATTGCAAACTTGCTGCAAAACAAAACATTATACTAATTAATACTCTACCAACAATCTATGACAGGGACTGTTTGCTCACATTTTACCCTGGTATTGCCACTCATTTTAATCTTTTCCAATCTGATACATGAAAATTGCTATCTCATCATTTAAAATTTGAATTGTTCAACTACCATTGATGTTGAGTATATTTTCTTATGTCTATTTCCTGTTTTTGTTTCTTTTCCTGAATTTCTGTTTATATTCTTTCCTATTTCCTATAGGATTGTTTCTCTTTTTCTCATTGATTTGTAAGACTCGTTTTTACATTAAAGAAACTAGCCATTTTTTTTCTTTATATGTAATAATGATTTTGTCCCAGTAATTAGAATAACTTAGTAACATCCTGTGAAACATGTTGCAAGGGATCTATCTGTAGGAAAGAGTGTCTCTTGAAACTTTCCATATAGAGAATAGGACCAGGGCACTTACATGAGTTAATAAATAACTGGAAAGTGGTTTTTAAAAAATATTTTCTCTGTGGCAACTGTCTTTCAAAAGATAAATTTGTTTTAAGATACTTATTTACAATAAACTCCTGGGGCCATGGTGGGTATTAAGGTAGAAGCAGAAATTGTTCTGAAGTTGGGGATAAAGTGTAGATAAGTAAATCCAATGTCCATAGCTGGCCTTTTTTTTGTGTGTGTGCCTAGGGTAGTGCAAGGAGCCCTGGTGGTATAGTAGTTAAGTCTTTGGCTGCTAACCAAAAGATTGGTGATTCAAACCCACTGGCTCAGAGAAAAATGTGGCAGTCCTCTTCTGTAAAGATTACAGCTTTGGAAACCCTATGAGGCAGTCCTACTCTGTACTCTAGGGTCACCACAAGTCACAATCAACTGGACAGCAATGGGTATATAGTTTGGAATGCATCACGTTGGAAAGTCTCAGGAACCTATGATGAGAAGAGTATCTTCAGAAGGCAGACTTTGTTCACTTATTTTTCTCCCACCTCTAGCTGCTGGTTTCAGTTTAATGACTTCATGTTGAAAGACTGCAAGTTGTACTGTTAGGTACTCTATGGGCCTAAGTTCAATCTTTAGAAATCATTCCAAACAGAAATGACTCATGGGCCAAAGTTTTTTTTTTACTTTGTTTTGTCATTTCTACCCCAGCAAATTTGGATGCCTGAAATCAGTTTTATCACAATTTAGATCATGTCATTCACTGCATTTCATAAGAGCAAGATAGTCAGTTTCAGAGACTCCTATATTTAGTGATTATAAGTTATGTTAAGCATTTTTACAAAGTTCTCCTTAATCATCAGTCCTGGTTAACTGGACATGCTGGCTCTGTGCCTGGTACAAAAATTAAAGATTAGTTAACTGGATGTGTTAGGTAGCATGGCTGCCAGCTCAATTTAGACAGATGATTAACTTTCTCCCCTCCCTTAAGTGCTGTCCTCATTCCTCTCACTTAAGAGTAACACAGTTCTTTCTTGTTCCATACTATTGACTCTTCTGTAGAAAGAAATATGAGAAAAAAATTTTTTGGTACCCCAAAGCTGTATTTGTCAGCAAACTGGAATACCATCAGTTACCAATAACCAAACATTTTCATATGGTGCTTAAGGAAGTTAGAATACATTTCCTCAGAATATAATCCCATGCATGTATGCTGTCCTCTCCCCAAACACAGCCAAGAAATGGCAAATAGGGAAATAAACACATTCTTTGTTACACTAAGAAATAAACATATAATGGCAGTGGGCAGAGATATGCAAAATCTCTTTACAAATACAAAACTAAACCAATTGACATCAAGTTGCTTCTGACTCATAGCAATCCCATGTGTTGAAGAGTAGAAATGTGCTCTTTTCAAGGTTGTGGCCTTTCAGAAGCACATCACCAGGCCTTTCTTTCAGTGCAGCTCTGGATGGTTTCAAATGGCCAAACTTTCAGTTAGTAATAGAGTGCTTAACAAAAGAAATCAGCTACCTATCATAAGCCTTTAAGGCTTGACTGCTCCACCTAACTCAAGCATAAACACATATTCAAAGGAAAAAACATATACACTATTTGTATAAGGAAACAGAAATGTCACATGGCAGTTGTTTTTTTCACAGTATATAGTAATACACAGGAGCTCTGGTAGTGTAGTGCCTAAGGCACTTGACTGCCAGAAGGCTGGCAGTTCAAACCCACCAGCCACTCCTCAGAAGGAAGGTTGGGCAATCTACTTCCATAGTGATACTGGCTCGCAAACCCAAGGAGGGGTTGCTATGAGTTGGGTCTGACTTGACAGCACATAACAACAACAACATAGGAATATACAGAATCACTGTACCAAAAAGGATTGGTTGACTGTTAACCATTTCAAGAGTAGCGTATAATCAAGAACCAACGGTACTGAAGGAAGAGGTCTATGCTACACTGAAGGCACTGGTGAAAGACAAGGTTCCAGGAATTAATGGAATACCAATTGAGATGTTTCAATAAACAGACAAAATGCTAGAAGCTTTCACTCATCTATGCAAAGAAATTTGTAAGACAGCTGCCTGGCCAAATGAGTGGAAGATTTTGTGCCCACTCTAAAGAAAGATGACCCATTAGAATGCAGAAATTATCAAACAATATCATTAATACCACACACAAGTGAAATTTTGCTGTAGATAATTAAAAAATGCTTGCAGCACTACACTGACAGGGAATTGTCAGAAATTCAAGCTGGATTCAGAGGAGGACATGGGATGAGAGATGTCATTGCTGATCTTAGATGGACCTTGGCTAAAATCAGAAAATACCAGAAAGATATTTGCCTATTTTTCACTGACTCTGCAAAGGCATTTTACTGTGTGGATCATAACAAATTATGGATAACATTGTGAAGAATAGGAATTCCAGAACACTTAATTATGTTCATGTGGAACCTGTACATAGACCAAGAAGTAGTCTTTCGAACAGAAAAAGAGGATACTATATCATTTAAAATAAAGAAAAGTATACACCAGGATTGTATCCTTTTACTATACTTATTCAATCTGTATGTTTATCAAATACTCCAAGAAGGTGGACTATATGAAGAAGAATGGAGCATCAAGACTGGAGGAAGATTCATTAACAACCTATGGTATGCAGATGAAACAGCTGTGCTTGCTGAAAGTGAAGATGACTTCAAGCACTTACTGATGAAGATCAAAGACTACAGCTTTCAATATGGATTACACCTCAACATAAAGAAAACAAAAATCCTCACAACTGGACCAATAAGCAACATTATGACAAACAGTGAAAAGATTGATTTGTTAAGTATTTCCATTTTACTCAGATACACAATCAATTCACATGAAAGCAGCAGTGAAGAAACCAAATGACATATCGTATTGGGCAGATGTACTGCAAAAGACTTCTTCAAAGTGTTAACAAGCAAAAATACCACTTTGAGGACTAAGATGTGCCTGATCCAAGCCATGGTATTTTCAATCCCCTCATATGTCTGTGAAAGCTGGATAATGAATAAAGAAGACTGAAGAAGAATGGATACTTCGGATTATGGTGGTGGTGAAGAATATTGACTATACCATGGACTACCAGAAGAATAAAGCTCTGGTGGCTTAGTGCCTAAGGCATTTGACTGCTAACCAGAGGCTGGCAGTTCAAACCCATCAGCCACTCCTTGGAAGCAAGATTGGGCAATCTACTTCCATAGAAATACCACCTTGGAAACCCAAGAAGGGGTCACTATGAGTTGGGATCGACTCGGCAGCAGTGAGTTGTTGTTGTTGTTTTTTTTTTTAAACCAGAAGAATGATCAATTCTGTCTTGGAAGAACTACAGCTGGAAATCTCCTAAAAAGTGACGATGGTGAGACTTTGTCTCATGTACTTAGGGCATGTTGTCAGGAGGGGCCAGTCCCTGGAGAAAGACATAATTTTTGGTAAAGTAGAAGGTCAGAGAAAAAGAGGAATCCCTTCAAAAAGATGTATTGACACAGTGGCTGCAATAATGGATTCAAACATAGCAATGATTGTGGGGATGGTGTAGGACCCAGAAGTTCTGTTATGCCACACATAGGGTCACTATGAATTGAAACTAACTTGATGGTACCTAATAACAACAACAACAATTTTGTTTCATCTTTGCTGTTCTTTCCATCTCTATTTTTTTTTTTTCCAACAGAAGATACTTAATGGCAGAAAAAGACTTCCCTTTTAATTTATTTTTTAAGTGCTCTCATTACTAACAGTGGTTCTACTTTAAAGCTGTGATTAAACATGCTCATCTAACCTGGTTGGGACAGAACCTGTGATACCTACTCAATTTGTTAAGATATAGCTGGAATAATTTGTTTTAAAAACAAAGCAAAGCAAAAAAAAAAAAAAAATCCAAAAACCAGGAAACAGCTTTACAAATAACAAAGATATGCAGGGTGGAATAAAAATTTTCCTTCATGGGAAATAAACTAACAATATATCTGTTTTCTTTTGAGTCAGAGGAGAGCTGGCATAGAATATGGCTTACTGTACCACTGATAAATTCATTTAAATTAGGTCTTATAGATGAAATATATTGATTATGCCACCCTTTGGTTTAACTCCTCAGCAGCTGTCCAACAAGCCTGGTTTCATAAACAGAAAGTTGAGAAAAATATTTCAGCTGCTTCATGCACACATCCATAGTACATGCATACAGCACTCTCCCAGACAACCTGGATTGTCCAGAATCACTATATTTTACCCAGCTGACAATCAGCAATCAAATATGTTTTTATTTGATTCTATCACAAGGAGACTCATCCTAACCAACCATCTGTAAGGAATAACTTCCTTTTCCTAAAAACTTAATGGCTGGAGATTTTGACTGAATTTCAATAATCAGATTTGTCATCTTCCTGCCCCTACCAGTTGGAAAACACACACACACACACACACACACACACCCCAAAAAACACCCCACTGCACTCCTCACTTCTGATTGGAGTGATTTTGCCATGATTACTTAATTTGCTTTTCATACTTTGTGGAGGAATTTAAATAGCTCAGATGTTAACTCTTGAAAAAAAAAAATGGTTACTAGTCACACATAGCAACTACTCCCTTTGAGAAATGTCAAAAGGATGTTTCTAAGTTATTGCTGATCTTGTTCAACATGGCATGCAAACTAACTTACATATTTACATCCTCCATCAAATATGATCTTCAAAAGCAGGTACACTGATAAATGCAGGTCCACCATCGTTGGCAATACCATGGAGCTACTTTTTCTCACTCTAGCAGTTTTCTCTATGTAAACATAATCCAATTCCAATGGAGTATGAGTACCTGTATTAGGTCAGAACCTCCAAACCCACTACTATCAAGTCAATTCGAACTCATACAGAACACCAAACACAAATAAAAGGTGGTCAGGGCATCATTCCATGACCGTCTATGGGACTGTAAGCTATTGACCATAAGGGGAAGGGAATATCACAGCAGAGGCTTTGAAGGAAACCATGGTCACAGGGATTGAGTAGTTATGATTCCTGAGCCCAGAGGAATAGCTGTGCAACAAATCCCAAACCACAGTGATGCCCATGAACTTGTGGAGTTGGTTTCTAACATTGTACCTGAAAAGCACAGACAGAAAAGCATTTAGGCTGAATAAATGAAATCTAAGATGTGAGGGACTTGGGAAAAGGTCTGCTATCCCCAGGACAACCACTCTGACAAAAGCCCTCTCCAACTTCTGACAATTGTCTAAAATTGTACAGGTAGCTCCTTATTTTTTGGAGGGCATGTTGTTTTTGTTAGCTGCATTCAATTTAGCCCTCAACTCATGGCAACCTCATACACAACAGAACAAAATGCTTCATGGTCCCAAGCCATCCCCGTGATCAGCTGTGGATCTGATCATTGTGATTCATAGGATTTTTATTGGCTGTTTTTGGAAGTAGATTGTCACACCTTTCTTCCTAGTCTGTTTTAGTTTGGACATCCCACTGAAACTTGTTCAGCTTCATAGCAACTCTCAAGACTCCACTGAGGGATGGGTGGTGGCAGTGTATGAGGTACATTGGGCTGGAATTGGACTCAAGTCCCCCACTTGGAAGGTGAGGATTTTGCCACTGAACCACCATTGTTCCACTTATTATTATTTTTGGTCTAGGGCTTTCAAAAGTGTTTTAAAATTTTTTTGAATGCAGTCTTCAGTATGCAGTCTTCAGTATAAAGAAAACAGAAATCCTCACAACTAGACCAATAAGCAACATCATGATAAATGGAGAAAAGATTGAAGTTGCTAAGGATTTAATTTTACTTGGATCCAAAATCAATGCCCATGGAAGCATCAGTCAAGAAATCAAACAGCATATTGTATTAGGCAGATCTGCTGCAAAAGATCTCTTTAAAGTTATGAAGAGCAAAGATGTCTCTTTGAAGACTAAGGTGCACTTAACCTAAACCACGGTATTTTCAGTCACCTCGTATGCATGTGAAAGCTGGACAATCAATAAGGAAGACCAAAAAAGAATTGATACCGTTGAATTATGGTGTTGGTGAAGAATACTGAAAATACCATGGACTGCCAAAAGAATGAACAAATCTGTCCTAGAGGAAGTACAGCCAGAATGTTCCTTAGAAGCAAGAATGGCCAGACTTCATCTCATCTACTTTGGTCATGTTGTCAGAAGGGACAGTTCTCTGGAGAAGGATATTATCCTTGGTAAAGTCGAGGGTCAGCGAAAAAGGGGAAGACCCTCAACCAGATGGACTGACACAGTAGCTGCAGCAATGGGCTCAAACATATCAAGGATTGTGAGAATGGTGCAAGACCAGGTAGTGTTTCTTTCTGTCAGTAGTTTAAAACCACCAGCTGCTCTACAGGGAAAGATGTGGCAGTCTGCTTCTGTAAAGATTTACAGGCTTGGAAACCCTATGGGGCAGTTCTACTCTACCCTGTTGGGTCACTATGAGTTGAAACCAACTTGACAGCAATAGGTTTGAGTTTTTTGGATAGAGCATGAGAACGTGAGAAGAACCTGCCTACAATGGGTCCTCAGAAAGAGGATGCCCCTGACAGTGTGGAGCTGGGGGCCTGATGCTTACCAGTTTTGCCAATGGTCTACCTGGTGCCTTTTGAAAGTTTCACTCCCATGGAGAACTCTGGTATCTACATGCCTGTTATCCTCTTGCCAAGTTGAAGGAAACAGGGAGTAGACTGCCTGGGTTCTGAGCAGAAGACAGCTGCCTAATTACAGAGGCAGTGTTTGTTGTATAGCAGGAAGAAATGGAGTTGAAGTTAGGAGGCAGTTTTGTACCTCTCTGTAGCTTATTGGTTCTTTGTGATCAAGTCTCCTCTTAAGGAGGATCAGCCTTCTCTAGATATTTACAAAATTAGCGTTTCAAGTTGATTCCCAAGCCCAGCCCAGGCCAGCCCTAAGAGCCTGCCAAGATATAGGGCTGCAGAAACTCTTACCCAGGGAGGAAGGACAGAGTATCTTAGAGAGGGGCAAGCATCCCTCCCGAATTCCTTACTCCCTGCCACCACCACGTCTCTGCCCAAAGATTGAAGATTTGTTTTGCACCTTTCTGAGGGGATCTCAAAGCCCTTTACAGAAAAGAATGAGGGTTATCCCAGGACAGAACTCTTAATTTGTATTCATCAGATTACACTTGGCCAAAGCAACAGACACAGTTGGAAGCAGGACAGGCTTCATGCTTCCTAAGAAGTCTGGTAGTGATTTTGAAATCACAGGATAAATCTGGAGTGCAAGTCTCAAATAAGCTCAGAAATGTGGCACAAGTGTGCCTTACCATCACCTACACACAGCATATGCTGCTTTTTCTTCTTTTTTTAACCCAATTGCCAATAATAATAGTTATAATTTACATGTTGTTGTTGTTGTTATGTGCCGTTGAGTAGGACCCATCTCATAGCGACTGCTCCTTGGGTTTCTGAGATGGAATCACTATGGAAGTAGATTGCCCAACCTTCCCATCAAGTGCCTTAGGCACTATGCTACCAGAGCTCCTATCATTTACATAGTCCTGCTATGTGCCAGACATGGTGACATAGTGGCTAAAGCATTCAGCTATTAACAAAAAGGTCAGTGGTTTGAATCTACCACTTGGTCCATGGGAGAAAGATGAGGTAGTTTGCTTCCATAAAGATTTACAGCTTTGGAAATGCTTGGGGGGCAGTTCTACTCCGTCCTGTAAGATCACTATGAGTTGGAATCAACTCGATGGCCATGGGTTTGGTTTTTTGGTTTAGACACAATTCTAAGACCCTTATATACATTAATTCATAACAATCCTAGGAAATAGGTACTATTATTATCTTCCCATTTGACAGATGAGGAAACTGAGATACAGAGAGATTAAGTAACTTGCTCAAGGAAATACCAGTTGCTGTCATGCTAACTCTGACTTGTGGCAACCTCATGTGTGTCAGAGTAGAACCATGCTCCATAGGGTTTTCAGTGGCTGATTTTTCAGAAGTAGATCACCATCTCTTTCTTCCAAGATGCCTCTGAGTGAATTTGAACCTCCAACCTTTCACTTAATAGCCAAGCACATTAACCATTTTTATCACCCAGGGACTCCTGCCTAAGGGAACACATTATTAATTACAACTATTTTAATTCTCACAACACTATATAGTAGTTTTATAGATTGAATTATGTCCACCCAAAATATGTATTATAAATTCTAACCCTTATAAATGTGGTTGTAATCCCATTTAGTAATAGGATTATTTTTTTATGTTAATAAGGCCATATCAGTATAGGGTGGGCCTTAAGAAAATCACTTTGAGATAAAAGGAGCATATTAGGCACAAAAACAAGCCAGCTTGAATGGGGAAAAGATAGATCCACGTGGAGATCTCCAATGAATGTCTAGAAGAAAGAGAAGCTAAGAAAAAAATTTTCCCCAGAATGGACAGAAAGAGCCTTCCCTTCGAGCCTTCACCCTGAATTCAGAGTCCTAGCCTCTGGAAGGGTGAGAAAATTAATTTCTGTTTGTTAAAGCCACCTACTTGTGGTATTTCTGTTGTAGCAACACTAAGAAACTAAGATAGGTAGTTAGTGTTGTTACTCTCATTTGCAAATAAGGCAACTGAAGCTCAGAGGCCTTAAATAACTTTTCCAAAATCATGCAGTGCTGGAAGTGGTGATGTAGCCCACCACTAATATTTAGGGAGCCCAAGGTAAGAGTAGAAATGGAGCCCATAAATCCATAGAAATTAATATTTGAAAGTTATACATTAAGATAACAAACAGTTAAATAAAATATGTCCTCTGCTTATACTTTGACAAATAAATCTTCATAGCCACCTGGAAAGCCAGATTCAAATTTAGAGCTTTCCAACACTTTGGTCTGAGCCCATGGAATTCTCACTTCCTGGAGTGAGGAGCACAAAGAGGAGGGCCAGAGAGAGCCCTTCAGGAGTTCATGGTCCAGGGCAGAGGCCCTTCTTGTGAAGTCTAAAGGTAGCTCTAGTAGGAGCACTGGGGCTTTACCTACATCTGCCTGGTCCCAATGTCCTGTTCTACAGAACCACCATGAATGACCATTCCTCTGCCCCTGTTCCCAGTTTTTGTGTCATTTGTACTTGAAGTGGGCAGAGGGACAATGTAGGAAATAGGAGACCTTAAGAGAGGGGGTGGAGTGGGTGAAAGGGAGGACCCTGAGTGATTTCCCCTCATCCACTCCACATTTCCCCTTTCCCACTGGGCCTTGCCTCTGGCTGCTGACCATGGTTACACAAACACTGCCCAGATCAGAGCCAAGTCATTACCACACCCTTTCCTTGTTTATGGACACAAAGCAGGGAGAGAATAGGAACCGCCTTGAAAATGATTCTTTCAGAAACTGTTAAATCTCTCCTAATCTGGCAGAAAAGATTTCTGAAAAATTAGTTTGTCCAGAGAAAAGCCCTTTTTCTTCCTTTGGATTTTAGGACAGTCCCATGATAGGGGCCTGCTACCTTCTCCAGCCCCTGATGCCCAGTTACTTCCTGGCACCTGGCACAGCCTATTTACATGGACTTAGGAGGGATCCTGTCAATCTGTCCAGGCTTCTAAATTTAGTTTCCATACATAAATGCAATTTCCTGTGTTAGCTATCATAATTAAAATGTTCTACAGGCTTAATTTTATATTGTTGACATTCAAATGTCATCATTCACAGTGTCATGCTTCCTTTTTTAAAGAATCAAATTAACACCCTTACTAACCATCAGCTCCCAAGCCCTAACACCACCGTGATACTCCCAAGTCCCCAGATCATAGCTAAACCTTCAGCAGGCAATGGCAGTTGATCTAGATGGCTGCCAGGCAGGGCTGTCAGTCCACTTTCTCCCACTTGGTAGAAGGGCTGGGTTCAGGCTCACCTTCTCCACTTCTTCAGTGTAGGGTAGGAAAAAAGGAGTAAGACCATTCTCCTGCCTGAATCTGAGTGCACTCATGTCCTACTCACAAGACTTCAGAAACCCACCCAAACCATCATAAACCAAAGCACGGTGTTTTATTATAAAGAGCAGAACAGACATGGGCACAGAATGTATCAGAATTTGTCAGGGGATTGGAATTAGAAACAGGAGGGCTGTCAGGAACTGATCTCTCTCTGCCAACCCCCTATCTGGCCATGATAGTTTCCTATATCTCTTCTTTCTCCCTACTGACTAATTTCCTCTGCTTCTTTACTACATTGCATCCAAAATGGGTGTCCAGGCAGCCCTGGGGTCCTTACTTCCAGCACTGACTTAACTGTAGCTCAGTTGAGAGCATCTGATTGGCCCAGTTCAGGTCAGGTGTCCATGTCTGGCCCAATCAGCTGTGGCTCAGGGGGATGACTGGAGTCAGGAAATTAGTACAAATAGGTCTGTAGAGCCCTTCATAGGTGAGGAAGTCCTCAGGCAAGAGGAGGAAGTTGTCTGTGCAAACACTGTAGAGGTGGGTTTAGTGTGCTTCTTGTGCTACATAAATTGTAAACATATTTAACACATTTGTAATGCTATGTTTTTACCTTTGCCTCTCCTTTTT
Organism: Orycteropus afer afer; assembly: GCF_000298275.1. Lineage (NCBI taxonomy): Eukaryota > Metazoa > Chordata > Mammalia > Tubulidentata > Orycteropodidae > Orycteropus > Orycteropus afer. The sequence continues at coordinate 224,554 of NW_006921633.1, read as the reverse complement.
GGGATGATAAGTAGTTTGAAGTACGATTTCACATCTGTGCTTGTTCTGTTACATACTGTTCTTATTGTTATTATTAGGTGCATATTATGGACCCATATTTACCAAGAATTGTCATCATAATAATATCCTTATCATTCTGCTCTCTGTCCCCTTCATGAAAACCTTTTCTGGCCATCTGATTATGTAGCCACACCTAAAGCCCAAACTCTAAAGTAGGAAGAAACACTGCTGAGGCTTAAATATGATCACTGCCCAGCATTTTTCCTGGCCTAAACCTGTGAGGGAGCTCTGGTAGCATAGTGGCTAAGGCACTTGACTGCTAACCAGAAGGCTGGCGGTTCAAACCCACCAGCCGCTCCTCGGAAGGAAGGTTGGGCAATCATACTTCCGTAGTGATACTGCCTTGGAAACCCAAGGAGGGGTCACTATGAGTCAGGGCTGACTCGATGGCACATAACAACAACAAACCTGTTTGGCACTTGCATAGAAAATGACTATTGCTAACCTGGTTCACTTTTTAGGCCCTGAGCCCAATCACAGCTTACACTACATTTACTTGATTTGTGTAGTATATTAAATAATAGCCAATTCTACCCTCTGAAATATCATAAACCTCTCAGTCCATAAATCTCTGACAGGGATATCTGAGGAATTTTTGGCAGATCCACCAAGAAACATGGCCAATCTAGATGTCAGAGGAATTTCTTGGGGCTCAGGCCAACCAGGAACATTAACACTTCACCCATATTCCAGAGGAATGCAATTGTTTTGTGCAGTTGGACTGTCTTTAGGGAATGAACGATATTGTTATTATATATTTTTCAGAAATGTGTTTTTGGTTTCCCTGACATTTATATTCATGGAAAACAAAGCACTCATTGCAAGCTAAATTTTGGGTGTGACATAGTCTGTGTTGCCAGATTAGTTTCAATATATATATAACCTTTTCTTGTTAGAAAGGTTAAAGAAAAAATCTGTACCAAAATCAAGATATAAGCTAAATTTCATTAATCCCTTTATTCACTCATTTGCTGTTCATTTGGGCATTGGCTATGTGTTGGTAACTGTATTAGATGTTACATATGTGAGTTAAAGAACACAATTCTTGTCCTCATCACATTCCCAGTCCAGCAGGGAAGACACATATGTAAACCAAGTGATAGACCAGTGACTAATGGTGGTAAGTACGCTTGAGTTGTTGAGAGAGGACAAAACAGGGACTCCTAACTCCATCTGGGTGGGTGGAGTGAGGGAAAACTTCCCATTGGATAATGAACCCTGAGCTGATTATTACAAAATTTTAAAAGGAATTAACCAGGTAGATGGAGTGTTAGAGCGTGAAGGGGTATGACATTGTGGGTGTTGGCGATGGCTTGATTTGCCTCCAATGAAGGCCAGGAATAGGAGGAGGTGGGTGGAAAATGTTGGCTTGGGGCCAGATCACAAAACACCTTAAGCCAGGCTGAAGTATTGGGACTTTATCCTGGGGGTGATGTGGCCATCTTCAGAATATTTCTTAAGAAAACCTTTCTAATGAAGTGTAAAATGTGCATGGGGGCAGTGGTGGCTCACTGGTAGAAGTCTTGCCTTCTAAGAGAGGGGCTTGGGTTTGATTGCAGGCCAATGCATCTCAATGACAAGCCATAGCACGTGTTGCTATGATGCTGAATAAATTTCAATGGTGCTTCCAGACTAAGATGGACTAGGAAGAAGGGCCTGGGGATCTACTTTTGAATTTCAGCCAGGAAAAACCCTATGGATCACAATGGTCTGATCCACAAATGATCATATGGGTGGCACAGGGCCAGGCAGTGGGGTCATTGTTGTCAGGGGTCACCATGAGTTGGGGACCAACTCCATGGCAGCTAACAAACAACAAAATAAATACAGAAACTTGCACATATCCTACATGTTTACCTTCATGAATTTTCATGAATTGAACACAGCTTTTGTAACAACACTAAGAAACTAAGATAGGTAGTTAGTGTTATTACTTTCATTTGCAAATAAGGAAACTGAAGCTCAGAGGCCTTAAGTAACTTTTCCAAAATCATGCAGTGCTGGAAGTGGTGATATTCTCTTCCAGTGTCTACTTCCCTCTCCAAGAGTAACCATCATCCTGACTAGACAGACTTGTTTTGCCTGTTTTTGAACACTTGCAAGTGGAATCTTAAAGTATGCACTCTTTTGGATCTGGCTTCTCCACTTTATGTCTGTAAGCCTCATCCATGCTGTGTGTGGTGATGTAGTTTAATCATCTTCATGATTGTAGAGTATCTCATTATATGAATTTGCTGTCATTTATTTACCCATTCTATTATGTGCAGACATTTGAGTTCTTTCCAGTTTGAGGTTATCATGAACTGTGCTACTGTGAATATTCTTATGCATGTCTTTTGATGAGTATATGTATGCATTTCTGCTGGACAAAACACCAAAGAGTGGAATCTCTGAGCCATAGACTAAGCATAAATTCAGCTCCGATGAATGCTGCCAAGGAGTTTTATAAAGTGATTATGCCAGTTTAAAGGCCCAGCAGCAGAGGATAAGAGCTCCAGTTATTCCAGTTTCTAACATTTGATGTTCCCTTTTTCAGTTTAGCTATTCTGGTGTGTGTGTAAGTGGAATCATATTGTAGTTTTAATTTGCATTTCCTTCCTCAAAGTGTTTCAAACAAGAGAGGGAAGTTATCAGATTTGTATTTTAGCTGCAGAACTGGAAACAGGAAGACTAATCAGAAAGCTAAGGGGATAATATATGCAAAAATGTATGAGAGCCTGAACCAATTCAGATGCAGTTGGGTTAGTTAGGGGGAGTCAGGGTCAATAAATGGGAAGGAGATAGAATTGGTAGATCAGTTAGATGTAGGGAGGAAGACAGAAGGAGACACTAATTTAGTATCTTGTCTAAGAGTGGCCCTGGAATCAGACAAAAAGCAAAAACAAAAACAAAAAAAACAGTTGCTGTTGAGTCAATTCCAAATCATGGAGACCCATATGTATCAGAGCAGAATTGTGTTGCATAGGGTTTTCAACAGCTGATTTTTCTAAAGAAGATTGCCAGATCTTTCTATCAAGGTGTCTGTACGGACTTGAACCTCCAACCTTTCAGTTAGCAGCTGAGCATTTCAACCATTTGAGCCACTCAGAGATGGAGTCAGGCTACCTGAATTCAAACCCTATCTCCATCTTTTACTAGCTGTGTGACTGTGGGCTACATGTTAAGCCATACTATACTTCCATTTCCTCAACTCTAAATTGAAGAATTAATAAAATATAATCACTTCCTTATAGAGTTATTTTGAAGAGTAAATGACATGTTGTAAAGTGCCTAGTTGGAAAAAATTTAATCTAAACACCAAGCATATTTGATTCAGTCTTGATTAAAATTAAAGTTGAAACTAGAGACTACTTTCATTGATACCAAGGTTAATTGGCACAACATAGTACACAAAGACAATGTTCTACATCATGCTTTGGTGAGTTGAGTAGAGTAGTGACTGGGCTCTTAAAAGTTTGTGAGCAGCCATCTAAGGTATAACTATTTGTCTCTCCCCATCCTGAGCAAAGAAGAATGAAGAAAATCAAAGATGCAAGGAAACAATTGGTCCAAAGGCCTAACGGTCCATGTAAACCCCAGCCTCCACCACCCTGAGACCAGAAGAACTAGAAGGTACCCAGCTACCACTGCTGACCACTCTGAAATGGAACACAGTAGGAGGTCCTAGATAGAGTGGGAGCAAAATGTGGAACGGAAATCAAAATGATGAAAAAGGCCAGGCCTACTAGTCTGATAGGAGCTCTGGTAGTGTAGTGCCTAAGGTACTTGACTGCTAACCAGAAGGCTGGTGTTCAAACCCACCAGCCACTCCTTGGAAGAAAGATTGGGCAATCTATCTCAATAGTTATACTGCCTCGGAAACCCAAGGAGGGGTCGCTATGAGTTGGGTCAGACTTGGCGGCATATAACAACAACAATGACTGGTGTGATAGAGACTGGTGGAACTCTCAAGACTATGGCCCTTAGACACCTTCAAGCTGGGAACTGAACTCAACCTCCATAGCTCAATTTTCAGCCAAATAACAGACAGGACTATAAGGTGACAAATAACAGCAGGGAGGTACACTCCTTGGAATAATCAACCATACAAGATCAAAAGGGCAGCATGTGCCTGGGAATAAAACTCAGAAGCAGGAAGGGATAGGAAAGAAGGAGGAATTGAAACGGTAGACACAAGGAGTAAGTGGGAAGAGTGCTGTTACATCATGGGGATTACAATCAATGTCATAAGACAAAATGTGTATGAGTTGTTGAATAGAAAACCAATTTTCTCTGTAAACTTTCACCCAAATCTCAATAAAAAGTTAAAAAAAGTCTAATCAACCCTGTTAACAAAAAACCAGAAACTTGAGACTACAGTTTATTTACTTATTATTAAAGTTTATTTATTTGTTATCATTAAATTTGAAAGAATGAGAAGAAATTGACCCAAGTGCTATAAGAATGACAAAGCACAAGCTTAGGTACAAGTGTTGTTTTATAGTTAAATTAAAAATTAGAATATTTACATATGATTACCATAGAATTTAGGTTAAATTTACATGTATCTTCTCATTGAGACTCTCAAATAAAGAAAACAGTTATTTCAGCAGATTAAATTTAAATACAATACAGGATCTATCTTTTCCTTGACACCAGCTCATTGCAGGGTATGTAGTAAGTACTTAGTGAACATTAGCTGCCATCATCATCATCATCATCATCACCAATACATTATCATTATGGCTCTACCTAGAATTACTTCTGTGATACATTGCAAAAATGGCCATGGTTCTCTACCCCTCTCTCTGTCCACACTCCTTACAATGTGACTTTGAACCTCATCCTATGAAGAAATGGTGTGTATTTCTTCATTCTTTCAATCTGGCTAGTTTTATGACTTCTGGCTAGTGAAAGTGATGGTGTGTGAGTTCTAAGCCTGACCTCAAGAGGCTTTCTGGGTCTGCTTTCTCTCGGAACTCTGTCCAGCTACCACGTTAATGAACTTGGGCCAGCCTGTTGGAGAATGAGAGACTATATGATCCAGAGCTGAGTCAGCCCAATTGTTCCATCTGAAGCTCCAGACACGTGAGAGCACCTAGCCAAGATCAGCTGAGCCTAGCTTACCTTGGTAGAACTGCCCAGCTGACCTATAGACCTGTGATCAACAATTACTTCTGCTAGCTGACCCACACTAGGCTTCTCCCTGTCTCAGAGTTCAGACTCAATTGGTATTAAGACCTAGATTTTTCTCTCCTCCAGTTCAAAGCACTCCCCACCTTCCATTTCTTGCCTTAGGATGAAGTACTTTACAGGATGATTTACAGCTGAAATGTCCACTCTCTTCAGGGAAAAATGTCAGCATGTGCTCTCATTCTCAGTGCTCAAAAGATACAGTCACAAAATAATTCAAGATTAACATAGTTCCCAAAGTTTAGGTTGCTCACTTTTATCCATTGTTACTTGGATGACAATTGAACACTTGAATATTGATATCCTAAGCATTAATGAACTGAAATGGGCTAGACTAGTATTGTCTATTTAAAAATCAGAAAACCATATGATCTACTATGCCAGAAATGACAAATTGAAGAGGAATGGCATCACATTTATTGTCCAACAGAGCATTTCAAGATCTATCCTGAGGTACAACACTGTCAGTGATGGGATAATATACATACACTTACAAGAAAGACCAGTTAATATGACTGTTATTCAAATTTATGCACCAAGCACTAATGCCAAAGATAAAGAAATTGAAGACTTTTACCAACTTCTGTATTCTGAAATTGATCAAACATGCAATCAATATGCATTGATAATTACTGGTGATTGGAATGCAAAAGATGGAAACAAAGAATGATCAATATTTGGAAAATATGGCCTTGGTAATAAAAATGACACTGGAGATTGCTTGATAGAATTTTGCAAGACCAACGACCTATTCATTGGAAATGCCTTTTTTCAACAATATAAATGGTGAGTTTACACATGGACATTTCCAGATGGGATACACAGAAATCAAATCAACTACATATGTGGAAAGAGACCATAGAGAAGCTCAATATTATCAGTCAGAAGAAGGCCAGGGCCCAACTGAGATACAGACAATTAGTTACTCAACTGCAAGTTCAAATTGAAGCTGAAGAAAATTAAAACAAATTTGTGAGAGCCAAAGTACAACCTTGAGTATTTCTCACCTGAATTTAGAGATCATCTGACTAATAGATTTGATGCATTGAACACTAATGACTGAAGATCAAACAAGTTGTGCAGTTACGTCAAGGACATCATACATGAAGAAAGCAAAAGATCTTAAAGACAGGAAAGAAAGAAAAGATCAAAATAGATGTCAGAAGAGACTCAGAAACTTGCTCTTGAATAGGGAGTAGCTAAAGTGAATGGAAGAAATGATGAAATAAAAGAACTGAACAGAAATTCAAATTTACAAAGGACAGCTTGAGAAGACAAAGTAATATAATGAAATGTGCAAAGACCTAGAATTAGAAAACCAAAAGGAAAGAACACACTTGGCATTTCTTGAGCTGAAAGAACTGAAGAAAAATTCAAGCCTTGAGTTGAAAATTTAAAAAATTTTTTATTGAAGAATTCTATGGGACAAAATATTGAACGACACAGGAAGCATCAAAAGGAGATGAAAGGAATACACAGACTCACTGTACCAAAAATAATCGGTCAACATTCAACTATTTCAGGAGGTAGCACATAACCCAAAACTGATGATAACGAAGGAAGAAGTTCAAGCTGCACTGAAGGCACTGGCAAAAAACAAGACTCTAGGAACTGATGGAATACCAATTGAGATATTTCAACAAACAAATGCAAATGCAGAATCACTCACTCTTCTGAGCCAAGAAATTTGGAAGGCAACTACCTGGCCAACCGACTGGAAGAGATCCATATTTGTTCCCATTCCAAAGAAAGATGATCTAACACAATGCAGAAATTATTGAATAATGTCATCAATATCACACAAAGGTAAAATTTTTCTGAGGATAATTTAAGAACTATTATAGCAGTACCTAGACAGGAAAGTGCCAGAAATTAAGCTGGATTCAGAAGAGGATGTGGAATGAGGGATATAATTGCTGATGTCAGATGGATCTTGGCTAAAAGCAAAGAATACCAGAAAGATGTTTACCTGTGTTTTATTGGTGATGCAAAGACATTGGACTATTGGATCATAACAAATTATGGATAACATTGTGAAGAATGGGAATTTCAGAATACTTAATTGTGTTCATGTGGAACCTGCGCACAGACCAAGAAGCAGTAGTTTGAACAGAACAAGAGGATACTGCATAGTTTAAAATCAGGGTTGTATCATTTTATCATACTTATTTAATCTGTGTACTGAGCAAATAATCTGAAAAGCTGGTCTATGTAAAGAAGAACTCAGCATCAGGATTGGAGGAAGGCTCATTAACAACCTGTGGTACACAGATGACACAACCGTGCTTGCAGAAAGCAAAGAAGACTTGAAGCACTTACTTGTGAAGATCAAAGACTACAGCCTGGGATATGGATTACACTGCAACATAAAGAAAACAAAATCCTCACAATTGGATCAGTAAGCAACACGATGATAAATGGAGAAAATATTGAAATTGTCAAGGATTTCATTTTACTTGGATCCAAAATCAACACCCACAGAAACGAAGAAATTAAAAGACATGTAGTATTGGGCAAATCTCATACTAAGGACCTCTTTAAAATGTTAAAAAGCAAAAACGTCACTTTGAAGACTAAGATTTGCCTTAATCAAGCCTCTGTCTTTTCAATAGTGTCATAGGCATGTGAAAGTTGGACAATAAGTATGGAAGAGCAAAGAAGAATTGATGGCTTTCAATTATGGCAAAGAGTATTGAATATACTATGGACTGCCAGAAGAACAAACAAATCTGTCTTGGAAGAAGGACAACCAGAATGTTCCTCAGAAGTGAGCATGGTAAGATTTTGTCTCATACTTTGGGCATGTTATCAGGAGGAACTGTCCCTGGATAAGGACATCAGTTTTGGTAAAATAGAGGGTCAGTGAAAAAGAGAAAGTCCTTCAATGAGATGGGTTGACACAGTGGCTGCAACAATGGATTCAAACATAGCAATGATTTCGAGAATGGCGTAGGACTGGGTAGTGTTTTCTGTTGTACATGAGGTCACTATGAGTCAGAACTAACTTGAGGGCACCTAACAAAAACAATAACAAAACCTTGATAGAGTGGACACAGGTGCAAATTTGAAGAAAAATATTGTGTATGCACAGGGAGACAGCTCATGGGGCAGGAGTTCATGGGAGGGAAGGACACAAGGAAGAGATAACTATGAGGAGGAAGTGGGAGGGGAGCTGTTGCGTTGTAGTAAATTGTAGTCAATGTCATGAGACAAAGTGTATGTGAACTGCTTCATGAAAAGTGAATTTGCTCTGTAAACTTTCACCCAAATCACAATTAAAATAAACTAAAATAAAATAAGGTTTTGAATCTGCTTCTAAATTACAGGTATCATGTAGTGTTTATTTAAAATATGACTAGAAAATTTTTAACCAGAAGTATACACATAGAATAACTTTGGCTTTATTAGGAATTGAACTCTATGTACTAGTATTATTTTTCCACTTAAGCTCTTCAGAGGACTTGTGATTCACAGTATTGATTTACTGAACAGCTTCATTTCCTGACTGCTGTTCAGAAGCTCAGGAGACTCCCCCATGGCTTTGGGAGTGTGTGGGAGAAAATTTTACTCTACCCTTTATTGGGGGTTGGGGGTGGAAGGGGGGGGGGTGGGGACTGCGGGGAGAACAGCTGCTAATTGAGTTTTCTCAATTTTTGACTTGAGTAGGGGTGTGAATGTCCCCTGCAGACCTAGTATTCCAAATTAGAACCATTATGATTCCTCTTGTTATTGTTGTTTATCTAGTGAGCTAGACACGGAGCCCATTTACTGGCCTCTAGGAGCCAATGCATCAATGAAATGACCAGAAATATCAATCCTTACTGTTACCCGCTTATATATATATATGACTATAGTCACCCAATACTTCTTCTGGGCCCTGAATCATTGGTTTTTCAAAATGACATATAATGGTGCTGTGACGTATATCCCAGCCACCCCCACTTCTTTCAGACACTGACTGGCTAATGCCCACTGAGTCCAGAATCCTTTTCTCCTCCATTTATACTTATGTTCAACCTCTGTCTTTTGCATTCTGTATATTCTTCCACGGCAGATTTCCGTCTTTTCCTATGAATTAAGTTATCTAAGAAAATTATTCACACTTCCATTCCAAAACATATTCTTTTCATGTGGGTGTTATTCCTGAAGAAATTGGTTCAGCAGTAAAAGTGAATAACACTTGATAACATCATCTGCCTCACTTGCTTTTGTTTCCTTACTTTCTTCAGTAGATTAAACATTTTTTCAGTTGTCTCTATTATTTGTGCCTTTTATTTTTATCTTACTCTTTTGAAAATATTTATTTCTAAAACAATTTACAGTAAAAAAAAAAAAAAAGGCAAGTTCTACTATGTATGCTATGTATCATAACCACATTTCTAGAAACCTTGGTTGTGCTAGGGGCTCTGGTGGTGTAGTGCCTAAGGCATTTGACTGCTAACCAGAGGCTATTTTTTTTTTTTAAACATATTAAAACTCTACTGATCCATCAGTGTGTTTCTTAATGCATTGCACATGTGCGCACATACACACATACAGATATTTATTTGTTTAGACTGCCTACCTTTTATTGTACAATTGACTTTATAATTGGTTACTGTATGGGGAAAATTCTAAGTAACACTTTAATGCTAGTTTTTTGAGATCACCTAAATGTATCAATCTCCTACTAGGGAGTATCAGAGAGCTTTAATTGGCCACAGACAACATGTTGAGAAATAAGGATTTGGAAAACTTGCCATGATTGTTTTTTGACCTTGAACCAGTTACTTAAGTCATTGGTTCCCCATGATGTCCATAGTGACATTTCCAAAGGACCATGTCACAATGAAAGAAAGTCAATATAGGGAGTTTTCATAAAGCAAAGTTTACGCAACTAGAAAAACAAACAAACCAAGATGATATCTTTCCTGTTTTTTTGGAAATAAATTTCCTTTGTTTTATGATATGATGGTGATAGTAGGTAAATTTTCTCCCTTGTATCTTTACTTGGCAAAAATAAAAATGAAATGATTATATCAATCCCTCTAAGTTTTTCTAGACATTTTAGGGATTATTGAGATTTCAAAATCTGGAAACAGAACAATTTGCAGTTTCTCTTTGGGTCTTCTATTTCCTTACTATCCCTCAGCATCCCCTGCCCTCTCCTGCACCCCAGTGGCATTTACTATCTCCATATTGATTTAGAAATTCAAATCCTGCACTTCCTTTCCTGTTATCATGTATGCTTTTTGTGATAATTACCCTCAGGTTTTATGGGAAAACAGACCCCCAGAGATTCATCCCATAACAATTTACTGAGTTCCTAGATATGGATGAAACATCAGTGATTAAGAAGGAGGAGCCCCCATTCCCTTAGGCTCATTTTCCACTGGGGAGGGGGTAGGCCAATGATGTAGAGGAGACTAACAATTAAACATAATTCTATGTAGTGATGAATATGCGGTTACAGAGCAGACAATGACTGATGATAGAGCTGGAGAAAGGAGAGACCACTTTACATGGGTCTCAGAGAGAGCCCCAATGAGGAAGTGATGTTTGAACTGAGATCTGAATGATGATGAGGAGCTGTCCATGGGATGATGGGGGGGTGGGATGTGGTGGTGGTGGGGTGTGCTCTAGGCTCAAGGAACAGCTTGTGCAAAGCCCCTGAAGTAAAACTTGGCTTTTGGGGACACTGGGGGGTGACGTGAGGGAACAGAATCAAAAATTTTGTATTAAGTTTAGGCTCCCCACTGATATCCAAGTGAACATGTTACATGTGCAGCTGGATTCATTAGTTCTGAGTTTAGACAACAAGTTGCGATTATAGATAAAATTTGGGAAGCGTCAGAATATGGATAGCATTTAAATCAGGTAGTGAGTGAAAGACAAGGCTAAAGAATGAATGACCCCTGTGAGAATGCAATAGACACAGGGATCAAGGACAAAGAATCAGCAAAGAAAACAAGGAAGGAACAGCTGGAGTGGAGGGAAGACTTAGAGGTCAAAGTAGTTGACTGTCCCCAAATACAAGCTGGTGGATTTTTTTTTAATTAAAATAACTATTTATGTTATTATTTTAATAACCCAAAGCTGTAATAAATGTAAAGGTGGCTCTTTCCACTCAATTCAAAACCAAAAAAACCAAACTCACTGTTGTTGAGTGGGATCTGACTCATAGCAACCCCTTCTTGGGTTTCTGAGGCGTTATCACTATGGAAGTAGATTGCCCAATCTTCCTTCTGAGGAGTGACTGGTGGGTTTGAACTGCCAGCCTTCTGGTTAGTAGTCAAATGCGTTAGGCACTGTTTAATTTAAGCTAACCTTGGTCTTCATTTTCACTCATCTTACTATCAAGGTAGGCTTTCGGTCTGGCTTGTTTCTTCCTTTTTCTGGAGCAGCCTGGCCACTTGATTCTAAGCACCGGTGCTGGAATTATGTACTTTCCATATTCAGAACACAACAGCAAGTCTGGCCTCGTGACACAGGGGCCCCTCTTAATTACCCACCCAATTCTTAAGGCTCACTTTTCCCTCAAAGCCCAGAAAAGAGAAAAATTCAGTTTTTAGAGACTCTGACTGTGCTCAGATGCCAAGACAGATTCAACCATCTCCTACCTAATCAGTATAGATTAAATTTATTTTTCATAGAGTAGTTTAAGATTTCCCATTAACTAGGTTATCAAACTATCAGATTCGTCCCTGCCCTCCTTTTGAGACCAGCACTATCTTTAAAGTGCCCTTTTTTTTCCTTTAAAATTTTAAAAAACACATTTAGAGAAGCAGAACGTTTGGGAAGTAGCTTCACATGAGGTTTCCCCTTTGATCTGATGATGGCTATGAAGATAACCTGGAAATTGCTTCAGTCTGTACTCAGAGTATGGATTTATATTCTTTTTTATTATATTCTTTATTGCTATTATAGTCATGCACTGCATAACATCCATCTGAGCAATGTCCAATTGAATATATGTCTGTGGTCCCATAAAGTTATGAAAGAGATCAGAGAATGGAATATGGCAAACACAAAAACTTCTTGCATGCAACACGTGTATCTCATGACTCTTGTATACAAAGTGATTGTGCCACCAGGAGTATAATGGTACAGTACAGATATAACTTATAATACATATTATATGTCTTGATAGTTATAATAAATGCCTGTGTTACTGGCTTGTGTATGTCCTGTCCTGTCTTTTCTATCCAAAAAGTGTACCATCTAACAGTGTATACTCTGACTCGTAGGCAGCGGCATCTAAACTTGTGTATTGCATGTCTCTTGAATGTCGTAGTATTATCTCTCTGTTTAATTTTCTTTAGGATATATTACCATGAAGCGCATCATGGCTCCCAAATGCAGGAAAATCAGTGGTAGTAATAGCAGCAGCAAGAGGCAAAGGAGAAGTATCGATTTGGAACTGAAACAGAAGTTTGTTGAACAACACAATGGTGGAAAATCAGTGAATGCTATTGCTCACAATGAAAAAAAAAAGGCTGCTTTTCGCTTGGGTGTGGCTCTTTATTAAGGCTAGGGTCTGAGGTAGATAGACTGGGGGCTTGGAGGCTGCATTTCCCTTGGGTGTTGCTCTATATTAAGGCAGGGGACTGAGGTGGGTAAGCCCACGGTGTGGAGGCTGCTTTTCACTTCATAGTGGCTCTATATTAAGGCCAGGGCCTGAGTTAGGCAGGCCTGGGGCTTGGAGGCTGTTTTCTGCTTGGGTGTGAGTCTGTATTAATACTGCGGCCTGAGGTAGGCAGGTGCAGAGGGGTTAGGAACAACTAAAGGAGATGAACTTGTCTGTCAGTTTTTTATCCTGTGGTGACTTACGTGTTGCTGTGAGGCTGGAGGCTATGCAACCGTGTTGCAAAATGCCAGCAGGGTTACCATGGTGGAGAGGTTTTAGCGGAGCTTCTAGGCTTGGACAGACTGGGAGGAAGGAAGAGACCATCCACTTCTAAAAGAATTGGCCAATGAAAACCTTATGAATAGCAGTGAAACACTGTCTAATATATTATTGGAATTATGAACAGCCCTGAAACATTGTCTGACATAGTGCTGGAAAATGAGCTCATCAGGTGGGAAGGCACTCAAAATTTGACTGGGGAAGAGCTGACTCCTTAGAGTAGAGATGACCTTAATATTATGGATAGAATAAAGCTTTTGGAACTTCTATTGGCTGATGTGGCATGACTCAATATGAGCAGAAACAGATGCAAACATCCTCTAATAATTGGAACATGAAATGTACAGAGTATGAATGTAGGAAAAGTGGAAGTTGTCAAAATGAAATTGAATACATAAAGATCAGTAACCTAGGCATTTGTGGACTGAAATGGACTGATTTTGGCCATATTGAATCAGATAACCATATGATCTACTATGCCGGGAATGACAAATTGGAGAGGAATGGTGCGGCATTCATCATCACAAAGAGTGTTTCAAGATCTGTTCTGAAGTAGAATGCTGTCAGTGATAGGATAATTTCCATACACCTACAAGGAAGACCAGTTACTACTACAATTATCCAAATATATGCACCAACCACCAAAGCAAAGGTGAGGATATTGAAGATTTCTACTAGCTTTTGCAGTCTGAAATTTATCAAACATGCAATCAAGACATGTTGCTTATCACTGAAGAATGGAATGCAAAATTTGGAAACAAAGGAGAGTTACCAGTACTTGGAAAATATGGCCTTGGTGAAAGAAATAATGCTGGAGATCACATGATAGAATTTTGCAAGACCAATGACTTATTCATTCCAAATACCTTTTTCAACAACATAATCAGTGACTATACACATGGACTTCACCAGATGGAAAACACAGGAATCAGATTGACTACATCTGTAGCAAGAGGTGATAGAGAAGTTCAATAACTTTGGCCAAAACAAGATCAGGAGCTGATTGTGGAACAGACCATCAACTGCTCATATGCATGTTCAAGTTGAAGTAGAAGACAATTAAAATAAGTCCATGAGAGCCAAAATATGACCTTGATAATATCCTTCCTGAATTTAGAGACTGTTTAAAGAATAGTTTTGATGCCCTGAACACCAATGACCAAAAACCAGAGGAATTGTGGGATGACATCAAGAACATCATCCATGAAGAAAGCAAGAGGTCATTAAAAAGAAAGGAAAGGAAGACAAGGCCAAAATGGATGTCAGCAGAGACTCTGAAACTTGCCCTTAAGTTGAGAATAGCTAATGCAAATGGAAGAAATGACAAGATGGAAGAGCTGCACAGAAGATTTCAAAGAGCAGCTTGAGGAGACAAAGCTAAATACTATAGTGAAATGTGCAAAGACCAGAGTTAGAAATCCAAAAGGGAAGAACACACAGCATTTCTCAAGCTGAAAGAACCGAGGAAAAAATTTGAGCCTTGAGCTGCAATATTGAAAGATTCTGTGGGTAAAATATTGAATGATGCAGGAAGCATCAAAAGAAGATGGAAGAAATAGACAGAGTCACTGTACCAAAAAGAATAAGTTGATGTTCATCCATTTCAAAAGGTGGCATATGATCAAGAACCAATGGTACTGAAGGAAGAAGTTGAGGCTGTACTGATGGAACTGGCAAAGAACAAGGCCCCAGGAATTGACCAAATATTCATTGAGATGTTTCAGCAAATGGATGCCCTGCTGGAGGCACTCACTCGGTGGAGGCACTCATTTGGTTATGCTAAGAGATTTGGAAGACAGCTACCTAGCCAACTGACTGGAAGAGATCCAGATTTGTACTCATTCCAAAGAAAGGTGATCCTACGGAATGTGGAAATTACTGAACAATATCATTAATATCATATGCAAGTAAACTCTTACTGAAGACAATTCAAAAACAGCTGCAGCAGTACATTTACAGAGAGCTTCCAGAAATGCAAGCTGGATTCAGAAGAGGATGTGGAATGAGGGATATCATTGCTGATGTCAGATGGATCTTAGCTGAAAGCAAAGAATACCAGAAAGATGTTTACTTATGTTTTATTGACTGTGCAAAAGGATTCGATTGAGTGGATCATAACAAATTGTGGATAACATTGAGAAGAATGGAAATTACAGAATTCTTGATTGTACTCATGAGGAACCTGTACATAGATCAGGAGTCTGTCGTTCAAACAGAACATGGGGATACTGCATGGTTCAAAATAAAGAAGGAAGTGTGTCAATGTTGTATCCTTTCACCATACTTATTCAATTTGTATGCTGAGCAAATAATCTGAGAAGCTGGATTATATGAAGAAGAACATGGCACCAGGATTGTAGGAAGAATCATTAACAACCTGCGATACACAGATGACACAACTTTTCTTGCTGAAAGTGAGGATGATTTGAAGTACTTACTGATGAAGATTAAAGACTACATATACTCTGCAGTATGGAGTACACCTCAATACAAAGAAAACAAAAATCCTCACAACTGGTCCAATAAGTAGCTTCATGGTAGTTGGAGAAAAGATTGAAGTTGTTAAGGATTTCATGTTACTTGGCTCTATAATCAACATCAATGGAAGCAGCAGTCAAGACATCAGATGACATATTGTATTGGGTAAATCTGTTGCAAAGGACCTCTTTCAAGTGATGAAGAGCAAAGATGTCTCCTTGAAGACTAAGGTGTGCCTGACCCAAGCCATAGTATTTTCAATTGCCTCTTATGCATGTGAGAGCTGGGCAATGAATAAGGAAGACCATAGAAGAGTTGATGCTTTTGAGTTGTGCTGTTGGAGAAAAATGCTAAGAGTACCATGGCCTGCTAAAAGGACTAACAAATCTGTCCTGGAGGGAGTACAGCCAGAATGCTCCTTGGAAATGAGAATGGCCAGATTCCATCTCACCTACTTTGGTCATGTTGTCAGAAGGAACCATTCCCTGGAGAAGGATATCATGCTTGGTAAAGTGGAAGGTCAACAAAGAAGGGGAAGGCCCTCAACAAGATGGATAGACACAGTGGCTACTCTGGGCTCAGATATAGCAAGCATCATGATGCTGGCACAGGACTGTTTCATTCTTCTGTGCATAGGGTCACTATGAGTTGGATATGACTTGACGACACCTAACAACAAGAAAAAACATTGCTTACAATTTAGGCATATTGCATTGGACAATCACGATGATCCTCAAAAACAAAGAAAAATTCTCCAAACTGTTACAGGATTGACTCTACTGAAAGCTAGAAGGCTAAGGAAACTTTGAGAGGGACCTATATCAGATATGGAAAAATTGCTAATGATGTGGATTGAGGATCAAACACAAAAGAGAATCCCTCTCAGCAAGTTAATAATCACTACTAAGGCACAAAGCTTGTTTGAGATGCTTAAAGAAAAAGCAGGACCAGAATCCAATATGGTGTTTGTGCAATGTCCAAATGACATAACCTCTTATTTCACAAAACATACCATGAATGTTAAGTAATGTGTGACTGTATTCTATTTTTGTTTATTATTTGGGCCATGGCCTAAAAAGAAAACTCATTGCTGTTAAGGTGTTTCTGACTTATAGTGACCCCACCTTGGGTTTCTGAGGTGGTATCTCTACAGAAGTAGATTGCCCAATCTTCCTTCTGAGGAGTGGCTGGTGAGTTTGAACCACCAGCCTTCTGGGTAGCAGTCAAATGCCTTAGGCACTATGCCAGCAGAGGTCCCTAAGACAGGTGAAAATAATGGACTGAAATTTAAGATAATTGGATTCTGCTCCTAGCTCTGGGCAAGTCAAAATCTTTGCATTTCAGAGTTCCTCATGTAAATGAGGCATTATCTACTTGTATTAGCTTTCTAATATGTTAAAGTATAATTTTAAAAGAGGTAAAATCATATCTCCCAGGCAAATATGATATGAATACACATCAAAGATTTTATGTAACTCATTAATTATTAAGGGAAGGAAAAGATGTTAAAACTGGTCCAAAGAGCATTTGAGAAGCCGTATGTGTGTGTGTGTATGTATATGTGTGTGTGTGTATATATGTATGTGTGTGTGTGTGTGTGTGTGTATATATATATATATATATATATATATATATATGTATGTATAACCAAACCAAACTCACTGTCATCAAGTCGGATCTGACTTATAGCGACCCCTTCTTGGGATTCCAAGGTGATATCTCTACAGAAGTAGATTGCCCAGCCTTCCTTCTGAGGAGTGACTGGTGGGTTTGAACTGCCAGCCTTCTGATTTTATATATATATATATATGTTAGGTGCTGTCAAGTTGGCTCCAACTCACAGTGACCCTATGTATGAGAATGAAACACTACCTGGTCCTGTGCTAGCCTCACAATACTTCCTGTACCTGAGTCCATCTAGTTGAGGGTCTTCCCCTTTTTTGTTGACCCTCCACTTTACCAAGCATGATCCTTCTCTAGGGAATGATCCCTGTGACAACATGACCAAGGTATGTGAGTCGAAGTCTGGTCATTCTCGCTTCCAAGGAGTGTTCTTGTTGCACTTTGTCCAGGACACATTTGTTCGTTCTTCTGGTAGTCCGTGGTATTTCAGTATTTGTAAACACTACAACTGAAAAGCATCAACTCTTCTTCGGTCTTCCTTATTCATTGTCCAGCTTTCATATACATATGATGTGAATGAAAATACCATGGCTTGAGTTAGGTGCACTTTAATCTTCAAAGAGACATCTTTGCTCTTCAGCACTTTAAAGAGGTCTTTTGCAGCAGATTTCCCCAGTGCAATATGTTGT
Source organism: Orycteropus afer afer (assembly GCF_000298275.1). Classification (NCBI taxonomy): domain Eukaryota; kingdom Metazoa; phylum Chordata; class Mammalia; order Tubulidentata; family Orycteropodidae; genus Orycteropus; species Orycteropus afer. The sequence continues at coordinate 206,647 of NW_006921633.1, read as the reverse complement.
CTGATGTCCTGACTGCTGCTTCCGTTGGTGTTGATTGTGGAACCAAGTAATATGAAATCTTTTCTCCATTTATCATTATGCTGCTTATTAGTCCAGTTGTGATGATTTTCATTTTCTTTATGTTGAGGTGTAATCCATACTGCATACTGTAGTCTTTAATCTTCATCAGTCATCCACACTTTCAGCAAGCAACATTGTGTCATCTGCATATCACAGGTTGTTAATGAGTCTTCCTTCAAACCTGATGCCATGCTCCTCTTCGTATAATCCAGCTTCTTGGATTATTTGCTAAGCATACAAATTGAATAAATATGGTGAAAGGATACTACCCTGACACACTTCCTTCCTGGTTTTAAACCATGCAATAACTCCTTGTTCTGTTTGAATGATGGCTTCCTGGTCCATGTACAGGTTCCTCATGAACAAAGTTGAGTGTTCTGGAATTCCTATTCTTTGTTTTCCGTAATTTGTTATGATCCATACAATTGAATGCTTTTGTATAGTCAATAAAACACAAATAAACATCTTTCTTGTATTGTGTGTTGTCATCCAAGATCCATCTGACTGACACCAGCAATAAAATCCCTCATTCCATGTCCTCTGCTGAATCCAGCTTGCATTTCTAGAAGTTCCCTGTCAATATACTGCTGCAACCCTTTTTGAATTATCTTCAGTAAGAGTTTACTTGTATGTGATATTAATGGTATTGTTTGGTAATTTCCACATTCTGTGGGATCACCTTTCTTTGGAATGAGTACAAATCTGGATCTTTTCCAGTCAGTTGGCCAGGTAGCTGTCTTTCAAATCTCTTGGCATTACTGAATGAGTGCCTCCAGTGGAGCGTCTGTTTGTTGAAACATCTCAATGGGCATTCTGTCAATTCCTGAAGCCTTATTCTTCTCCAATTCCTTCAGTGCAGCTTCAACTTCTTCCTTTAATACCATGGTTCTTGATCATATGCCACCTCCTGAAATGGAGGAACATAGACCAATTCCTTTGGTACAGTGACTCTGTGTATTCCTTCCATCTTTCTTTTGATGTTTCTTGTATCACTCTATTTTGCCCATAGAATCTTTCAGTATTGCAACTAGAGGCTTAAATATTTTCTTCAGTTCTTTCAGCTTAAGAAATGCTGAGCGTGTTCTTCCTTTTTGGTTTTCTAACTCCAGGTCTTTGCACATTTCATTATAGTAATTGGCTTTGTCCTCTCGAGCTGCTCTTTGAAATCTTCTGTGCAGCTCTTTTATCTCGTCATTTCTTCCATTTGCTTTAGCTATTCTCTGTTCAAGGGCAAGTTTTAGAGTCTCTTGGTGGCATCCATTTTGGTCTTGTCTTCCTTTCCTGTCTTTTTAATGACCTCTTGCTTTCTTCATGGATGATGTTCTTGATATCATCCCACAGTTCCTCTGTTTTTACGTCATTGGTGTTCAATGCGTCAAATCTATTCTGTAAATCCAGGAGGAATATAATCAAGGTCATATTTTGGCTCTCATGGACTTGTTTTAACTATCTTCAGCTTCAACTTGAGCTTGCATATGAGCAGTTGATCTGTTCCACAATCAGCTCCGGGCCCTGTTCTGGCTGAAGATATTGAGATTTCCTCTCACCTCTTTCCCAGGAGCGCTGGTGGTATAGTGCCTAAGGCATTTGCCTGCTAACCAGGTTCAAACCTGCCAGCCACTCCTTGTAAGGAAGACTGGGCAATCTACTTCCACAGAGATACTGCCCCTGTGTATTCTATCTGGCAAATTCACATATACAGCTGCTGTTTCTGTTGTTGAAAAAAGGTATTTGCAATGAATAAGTTGTTGGTCTTGCAAAATTCTATCATGTGATCTCCAGCATCATTTCTATCACCAAGGCCATATTTTCCAACTACCAAAGATTTGTCTGCATTCCAATCACCAGTAATCATCAACACATATTGATTTTGGTCAATTTCAGATTGCAGAAGTTGGTAAAAATCTTTAAAATCCTCATCTTTGCCTTTGGTTGTTGGTATGTAAATTTGAATAAGAGTAGTATTAACTGGTCTTCCTTGTAGACATATGGATATTATCCTATCACTGACAGCATTGTACTTCAGGATAGATCTTGAAACATGTTTTGTGATGATGAATGCCACACCATTCCTCTTCAATTTGTTGTTTTCAGCATAGTAGACTATATGGTTGTCTGATTCAAAATGGCCCAAGCCAGTTCATGTCAGCTCACAAATGCTTAGGATTTCGATCTTTATTTGTTCCATTTCATTTTTGATAACTTCCATTTTTCCTAGATTCATACTTTGTACATTCCATGTTCTGATTACTAATGGGTGTTTGCGCTGTTTCTTTCCATTTTGAGTCGTGCCACATCTGCAAATGGAGGTCCTGAAAGCTACACTCCATCCACATCATTAAGGTCAACTCTACTCTGAAGAGGCAGCTCTTCTCCAGTCATATTTTGAGTGCCTTCTGCCCTAAGGGGCTCATCTTCTGGCACTGTATTGGACAATGTTTCAGAGATATTCATAAAGTTTTCTAGTACTATATCAGACAGTGTTTCACTGCTTTTCATAAGGTTTTCACTGGCCAATTCTATGAGCTATGGATGGTCTCTTCCTTCTTCTGAGCCTGTCTTAGTCTGGAAGTTCTGCTGAAACTTGTTTAACCTGAATGACCCTGCTGGTATTTGAAATACTGGTGGCACAGCCTCCAGCCTCACAGCAACACAGAGCCATGACTGTACTACAACAAACTGACAGATGACTGATGGAGATATATGTACATACATATATGTATATATATTCAATTTAATAAAGAAATGTGATGATAAAATTGCTAAGTTAGATGAAAAACTTTTTAATGTACAACAGGACAATAAACTAATTTTTGTGATTGTTTATATCATTGGGAAGAAATTATTTATATCTTTACCAAACAAAAAATTTTGAGTTAAATTTCTCTATCCCTGTAGAGTTATAGGGGAGTTCTGGTGGTGTAGTGCCTAAGGCATTTGACTACTAACCAGAAAGCTGGCAGTTCAAACCTACCACCCACTCCTCAGAAGGAAGAGTGGGCAATCTACTTCTGTAGAGATACTGCATTGGAAACTCAAGGAGTGGTTGCTATGAGTTGGATCTGACTCAATGGCAGTGAGTTTGGTTTTTTTGGTTTTGATAGAGTTATAGAGTAAGCTGGCCAATAGAAAATCAAGCCTAAAACTGCTGTAACCAGTAAGGTTTTGTTCCCTATTTTCAAGTTCTAGAAAAATTTTTCTGATATATAGGAATATATACACACACACACTGGTTTTATATATACATACTTAATACAGATACATACATGTATACATATAGATATCAACATACACATATACGTATTTACATATACATACACAGATCTCTCTCTCTCTTTGTATACATATAAGTAAAATTGAGCACTTCTTATGTGCTGGATAGCATTTGACATGCATTATCTCTTTAACTTCTCACCATGGAAGAGGGCTGAGCTCAGAATGATTAATAAACCAGCCACACAGGTTCTAAGTGGTAGGAATGCTGAACTGTGACTCCAAAATCTTTGTTTGAACATCTATTATTCTTGTTATCATTTTAAGGGTTCAAAGAATAACAAATATCAAAATGCTTTAAACGTTGTGAATATGCTATCAAACGTAAACCCTTATTGTGAAATCTAGATCACTATTAAAAATGAAGACAAGGCAGTAAGAGTTATTGCCTGCCCAGTGTGGAGAGAGAAGTGTTCATTATGTAAAAGATCTACTGTACCAGGAAGGTCTCGGAGACTTTTATCTTAACTCTGTTCCCTTGAACTGAGTAAGTTTTAGTTAACTCAGCTTTTTCCTTCTTTCCTCTCTCTTTTTGAGAGAGTGGATTCATTGACATTTCTTGGCCCCCTTTTGATTACATGCATGAAGAGGAATTCTCTCTGAAACCTTTCCTCATTCCTCTTTATGTTTTCTTTCTTCAGCTTAGCAGAGTGGGAAAGACATAGGTCTCAGAATTGGATAGATCTGAGTCTGAATTTCCACACCATGGTTAACAAGTGTAAGAGTTTGGCCAAGTTATTTCACCCAGGCTGTTTCAAAGCCTTTCCAACTACATCATAATCACTTGAGAGTGCATTGGTAGTTCTTGCTCATTCAGTATGCAGGGGAAGATGCTGAATAATCTGAAAAGTTCAATTCCTCATTGATACAAGAGCAATATTGATACCTACCTTGAAGGTGGTTTTGAGACTTGACATCTAATAGGACATTAGAAATCTTGATTCCCTTCTTCCCATCATCTTTCCAATGAAATTTTGTAAATTTGCCATTCCTCTTTCCTCCTGTCCCCTGGATACTTCTGTTCCCACTCTATTCTCTTCCTCTTCCTTCCCATTCCCATGTGTCCTCTCCATACTTCTCTGGTCCTGTCCTCCTCCCTCCTTTCCTTTCACCTCTCATTCCTTCTTGTTTCCTTCTTTCCACTCTTCTGTCACTCTTCTACCCTTCTGTGTCCTTTCCCTCTCCCTTCCTTCTCTTCTGCCTCTCCCATCTCCTCTTGTTCCCTTCACTTGCGTCCTCTCCTAAAACTGCTCCTCTTCTACCCTGTGCCCTCCTCACCTCTTCTTCCACTTTCCTTCTCACCGACTGAGACTAGACATCTCTTAAATAATGAGACCTTGTTTTTACCTTATTAATTTAGAGAATCTATAACATCTAAATCTCTAAGGAACTGCAATGGCCTTATTTCAGTCCAATTCTTACTTTATTGATGAGGGAACTGGGAATCAGAGAGGTTGAGCCCAAACCATATCCTGGCTACTGTTCTCCCTAATACAGCACTGAGCAGCCTCTGTGTCTTAGCTTTCAACACAGTGTTGTCGTTAATCTCCATCTTTGCTTAGTATTATTTCAGGGGATTGAGAAAAGTGAGGGATGAATTTGAGGCTGTAATTTGTCCATGAGAGTGAGCTAAGGTATTGTGATTGCTGAGATCACCAATGAAGATGTGCCATGCTATGTAAAGCAGATTTGATGGTGCTGTAAGGCCAAACATCACCATCAAATGTGCATCTTCTTCCCAAAGGCCAAAAAGTGGAAACAACTCAAGTGTCCATCAATGAGTAAACAAAATGTGGTATATACATACAATGGAATATTACTTAGCCACAAAGAGAAAGGAAATCCCAATACATTCCACAGCATGGTTAAATTTTGCAAACATTTTGCTGAGTAAAATATGCCAGTCACAAAAGGACAAATATTGTATGATCTCATTTATATGAAATCCCTGGAATAAGCAAACACATGGAAATGAAAAGTTGTTTAGTGGTTACCAGGGCAAGGGGTAGAGGTAAGTAGGAATTATTGCTTAAGAGGTACTGAGTTTCTTTTAGGGCAATGAAAACATTTGGAAATGATAACAGTAATGGTTGCACAATATGGTGAATGTAACTAAAGTAATTAAATTGTACACATAAAAATGACTTAAATGCCAAATGTTTTATTATGCACATTTTACCAAATTTTTTTAAAAAAAAGTTTTTAGAAAACTAGGGGAAGAAAAATGCAGTGTTGTCCTTAACTAGTCAGGAAACACAGCAAATACAAATGGCAAAGATTATTTCCCCAGAGAACCAAAGCTTTTAATGCCTTAATGTCCCTGGGAAAGGAACAAAACATCATCTTGTAGGTGATAAGACTGGTGAGGAAGAGAGATAAGAAGCTTGGTAAAGGTGGCCAGGAACAAGCCTCCACATTAACAATGTATTCTCCAAGCTCCTTAGTGGAAAAATTGAAACGCACCACTATGTTTCCCTTGCAAGTGTTAACCTCGGAAAGTGTGCTTCCTGTGCCTTCCCTGTGTTCTCTTTACACTGGTTTTTACTGATCCTGCTTTCTTGGCTTTAGAGGGCATGGAGGAAAGAGGCATCTAGGAGGTGGGAGCTAAAATGACGACCACCTCAGGGAGGATGGGTGGGCCTTGAGAGCCTACAGAGTAAGCTACATGTTATACAAGGCAGACTCTTCAGTTTTACATTTGTCTCCCTTTAATTTCCCTTTGTTTTGTCTGAACCTTTAATGCAGCGGTTTACTTGCATTCAGGACTGTATCCTCACTGGGGCCAGAGCATTGACCAGAGAGTTGCTCCTGCTTAGCTCCGCCTATAAGATAGCAGAAATTAGGGAGGCATCTCCCAGGAGAAGATTAAGAATAGGTAATTCTATAGAGGTAGAAGGTAGATTAGTGCTTGCCAGGGGCTAGGTGGAGAGTAGGATGGAGAGTGACTGCTAATGGGTATGGGGTTTCTTTCGGAGGTGATGAAAATGTTCTGAAATTAGATAATGATGATGGTTGCACTAAAAACCACTGACTTGTACACTTTAAATGGGTGAATTTTATGGTTTATGAATTATATTTCAATAATTTTTTTTTTTTTTTAAAAGGAAAAGTGGAGCAATGTTCAGGGCTGTCAGGGTCTGCTACACCAGATGGTAAATCATCTTCTTCTTTTGTGGCCAGAATGGAAGGATAAGACTTTGTTGTAAATAAAGGAGGAAGCAGGATAGAATAGTGGTAAAGAGTGTGGGCTTGGGTGTTGGGTGAAACTAAGTTTGAGTCCTGGCTGCCACTGATGAGCCTCATGATAGATGAAGGTCTTTTTCATGATAGCTACATGTGGGTCACTCCTGCCACTTGGTCAGTTCTCAAAATTGTGATGGTCAACCACAATTCTTACCCACCATACTCACCCCACTCCTTGTCTCCTGCTTGTCTGTTCTGGTTACCTATTGCCACTCTGACAGGAATATTCCACAAATGGGATGGCTTTAATAAACAAGAGTTTATTTTCTTATAGTTTGGAGGCTTTAAGTCTGAGTTCAAAGTGCCAGGCTCTAGAGGCTGTGTGAAAGCCCCTCGACTTTGGGCTTCAGTTCTGCCTCTTGGTCCTGGCTCACTGAAGCTAGAGGCATCTCTTCACTCAGGCAGCTACTGGCTGCTGAGGCTAACAAGCCCAAGGTTGACAAATAAAACAGCATAATCCCGATGTTACCAAACAACACAGCAGGTCATTGATTTAAATCCATTGAAAGTCCCAAGAGGGCAGAGCATGGCAGGCTGCTGAACAACAACACGGCTACATGCAGGGTTCAAGCATGCCGTAAGCTAGAGACCGTTCCCCAAGGATTCTCTTTATATACGGGAAGCAGACCACAGCCCTAAGGCAGCTACTCAGCTGCTCCAATAGATTCCACCATGGAGTTAATTACCAATCTTACTTATGGGGAATAACTATATCCAGCTGCCCAGCCACTCAATCAGGACCAGCCAAATTGACACACAAACTTAACCACCACAATTCCACCCCTTGTCAACTTGGTACCTGTACAGATCTCCACTGGGTGACTCTAGTCCCCTAGTTCTTGAGTGGTAACCTTACCACCTTGGCTTAGTGGGCTCTGTTCCTCTCCTCTTGGGCATGGCAGCCCTGCCCCCTCACTATTGGGCAGCGACTATGACTCCATCCCACTAGCTCATATGAACAAGCAACCCCACACTCCAGAACCAAGTTAGTGAAGATCTGGCTCTTTGAAACCTAGGGGGCTATGGTGGTTCCACCCCCCAAAGGCCATGGTCCTACCCTGGAGGCTGAGGCAGCTCTGCTTCCCATTTCCTTGGTCTCTCTGTTTCTGCCAATTAATGCCCATCCTTTTGGGTGACTTTGGTTGACACTGTATGCTCCAAGACTGGAGTAGTCTTCCAACTGACTTCCCACTTGTGTCCCTCCTGAGGATCAGTGGGTGGCTTCCTTCCTAGCCTTCATCATTTTCTCTAACATCACATTTGCTATCCCCCATTATCTGACTTTACTATGATCTTAGGATCTCTGTCTGCTTCTCCCTCATAATAAATTAAAGTCCTATCAATGAAGGCAGGAAAAAATATGCTCTATCTCTGTCTTTGTGAAATGTATACCTTCCTTTGCTCCTCATTATAGTACTGTCATCGTGGTACAGGAAACATAATTATTTCCCACTAACTACATGCCTGGCATCCCTATGCTTGTCAGTCTGGCCTCCAGTCCATTACTTTTCTGTGCCACCCATGTACCATGCTCCTGCAGCCACACAACACCATTGGCTGGGGTAAGTAGGAGGAGTAGATCATGCATGGGAGATTTGGACATAAGGCTTTCTACACCAGCAAAAAGAGCTCTTTGCTTTCCACACATTATCTGATTTGAGCTTCTCAACAAATTTGTAAGACTAGTTAATTATTTTCCCTGTTTTACAGATCAGAAAACAAAGACATGGAGTGATTAAGTAACTTTTCCATGTTCATACAGTAAGAAATGGCAGACTTGGTATTTGAACCTTGATAGTTGAGTCTCCAGGGCCCATGCTCTTGACCACTTTGCAGCATTTCATTAAGGGCTTGTCTACAGGCTGCTGGCATCAGCACAACCTGTGCTCCTTCATCAATAGGAGATTCATGGACTCCATCCCACATCTACAGACTCAGATTATCTCATTCAAGAAGTGGGTTTCTGCCTACTTAACAGAGTCCTCAGTTAATTCTTTACTCAAAGCTGCCATTCAATCTCTTTTCCCACCTAATGGTAGGATCTTCAGTTTGAAGAAAAGTTGAAGGCACTCTGTCCAAGTCTTTCAGTTTTCTAGTCAAGATATATTAAGCTTTTATTTATTTATTTTTTTTAAATCATAGGGGATCTTATCATCTTAACTCTATTGCTCCATAACTGCATATTACCCTTTACAGGCTTTCAGAATTCTTCATAGTTGGGAGAATTGTGTACATACCATTCTGTGTCCTGCCTCAATATCATGAATATTTTTAAGGATCATGTACTTTTCATAATTTTCCTTCTTATGGTCGAATAATAGTCTACTGCGTGCAAGCATTCCTAAATAGACATATCTAATGTTGGTCACTTAAGAATGGTTCTTTTTGCTCTTTAGATGTCAAACCAGGGCAATAAAGCTCTATTTCCACTCAACCACAAATACTGGTTTTCCACGAACCTCTTCCCAAAATATTAGACTTCGAACTCCCTATTTTAACTCTATGTCTTTGGCCCTGGTGTCTCACCTTGTCCACTTAATATGACTTTTCTCAGCTTTGCCAGTTCTCTAGCCACCACTCTCCATTCCCATTACAAAAATCTACCTCTTCTGATTTCATCTGTCTATTACTGGACTTTTTATACCATATTCTAATGCATTTACTTACCTACTGACTTCTTTGCCAGACTGTGAGCCTCCTGAGGTCAGATACAATGTTTTATTAATTTCTGTTCCCAGTTGCCTTTGCTTGGCAGGTAGAAGGTGTAAAATATATTCTAATTAAATTTAATTGAATAACAAAGGCTCTGATGAAGTGTGGAGTGTGTCTCTTTGCTTCTGCTGAATTACTCTCTTTAGTGCTAATTACAAGAAGTGGAATAACCAGGTCAAAGGGCACAAATGTTTCTCAGCACTTGCCATATTTTTTCTCAAAGGTGGTACTAATTTGTAGTGCCACCTGAAATGAATGAGTGTACCAATATCACTGTTACCTTGCCAGCCCATCATTTTAAAAAATGCCGATTTAGTAGGTACCAAATGATACTTCATGGTTGCTTTAATTTGCAATTGGTACTGAACATTTTCTCAGGTGTTTATTTACTGTTTCTATTTCTCCTTGGGGAAATTACTTGTCATATTCTTTGCCCATTTATCTGTCAGCGTAGTGAAATATAGCTAGAAAATTTGAAAAAGCTCTTTACATATTTTATTTATGATCTTATAGTCTGTTATAAGGAGCTCTGGTGGTACAGTACCTAAGGCATTTGCTAACCAGAAGGTTGGTGGTTCAAACCCACCAGCCACTCTGTGAAAGGAAAATGGGGCAATCTCCTTTCGTAAAGATTTACTACCTTGGAAACCCAACAGGGGTTGCTGTAAGTCAGAACTGACTCGATGGCAAGGGGTTTTGATTAGTCTGTCATATTTGATATATATTTTCTCATATTGTTTTGTATTTTTCATTGTACAGAGGTTTTAAATTTATATATAAACCAAAACCAAACAAAATCCACTTTCATTGAGTTGATGCCAACTCATAGTGATGCCATAGGACAGAGTACAACTGCTTCATAGGGTTTCCATGGCTGTAAATCACCAACTTTTGGGTTAGCAGCTGAGTGCTTAAGTACAGCACCACCGGGGCTCTCTCTCTCTCTCTCTCTCTCTCTCTAATATGGGAGCTTTGGTGGCATAGTTCCTAAGGCATTTGACTGTTAACCAGAAGGCTGGTGGTTCAAATCCACCAGCCACTCCTCGGAAGGAAGGTTGGGCAATCTATTTCTGTAGTGATATTGCCTCAGAAACCCAAGGAGGGGTTGGTTTGAGTCCGATCTGACTCAATGGCAGTGAGTAGTAGTAGTATATATAATATATATATCTTAATCTTAGGCTGGGTTCTTAGGGAAGCAAAACCAGTGAAGCTTATATATATATATATATATATATATATATATATATATAAAAGAAAGAGAGACACAACTTTATCTCAAGGAAATGGCTCACACAGTTGTAGAGGCTGGCAATCCCCAAGTCCTAAGTCAGTGGATCACACATCAAGCTGAAAGTTTCTCCTGACTAATGCAGCTGCAGGGCTGGCTGACAAACCCAAGATCTGCAGGCAGTACAGCAAGCTGCTGGTTTCAGAGAATGATGAATCCAAGATCGGCAGGTAAAATTGCAGATTGTTAGCTCACGGGCTGCAAAGGCAACAATCCTAAGGTCAGTAGACAATATAGCAGGCCATTATTTCAAGTCCAGGAACCCAATATGATGATGAGCTGGATGAAGGATCAAGATCTAGCAGAAAGCTAGAGAATTTTCCCAGGATGTCCATTAGGCCACACTGCTGAGGAAACTCCCTTTCAATTGATTGGCTGCTCATAGCACATCTTATCATGGAGGTGATTATATTATATCAGATCTCATCTGGGGGATGATTACATCATAACTGTTCAAACCACTTAGAATCATGATATAGCCAGGTTGATACACAACCTTAAGTATCACAATATATATAAAGCTATCACTGTCTTTCTTTATAATTCCTTATAAAATTTCACATATAATGTGACATGCAAGTAAAATTATTCTGAAAATAACTCAAAAATGGTTGCAGCAATCCATCGATACAGAACTGCCAGAAATCCAAGCTGGATTCAGAAGAGGGTGTGGAATGAGGGATATCATTGCTAATGTCAGATGGATCTTGGCTGAAAGCATATAATCCCAGAAGGATGGTTGCCTGTTCTTTGTTGACTATGCAAAGAGACTTGACTGTGTGGATCATAACAAATTATGAATAACACTGAGAAGAATGGGAATTCCAGAACATTTAATTGTGCTCATGAGGAACATGTACATAGACCAAGTAGCTGTCATTTGAACAGAACAAGGTGATACTGCATGGTTTAAAATGAGGAAAGGTGTGTGTCAGGATTGTATCATTTTACCATACTTATTCAATCTGTATGCTGAGCAAATAATCTGAGAAACTGGACTATATGAAGAAGAACTTAGCATCAGGATTGGAGGAAGTTTGATTAACAACTTGTGATATGCAGATGAGACAACTTTGCTTGGCTGAAAGTGAAGAGGACTTGAAGCACTTACTGATGAAGTTTAAAGACTACAGTCTTCAGTATAAATTACATCTCAACATAAAGAAAACAAAAATCCTCACAACTTAGACCAATAAACAACATCATAATTAATGGAGAAAAGATTGAGGTTGTTAAGGATTTAATTTTATTTGGATTCACAATCAACACCCATAGAAGAAGCACTCAAGAAATCAGATGGAGTATTGCACTGGACAAATCTACTGCAAAAGACCACTTTAAAGTGTCGAAGAGCAAACATGTCACTTTAAAGATTAAGGTGCGCCTAACCCAAGCCATAGGAGCTCTGGTATCATAGTGCCTAAGGCATTTGACTGCTAACCAGAAGGCTGGCAGTTCAAACCCACCAGCCACACTCCTTGGAAG
>NW_006921633.1:190350-191400 GCF_000298275.1 Orycteropus afer afer | reverse complement strand
CACCTATTTTGGTCATGTTGTCAGAAGGGACCATTCCCTGGAGAAGGATGTCATGCTTGGTAGGGTGGAGGGTCAACGAAAGAGGGGGAGGCCTTCAATGAGATGGACTGACACAGTGGCTGCGATGATGGGCTCAAGCATAGCAGGAATCATGGAGCTGGCGCGGGATCGGGCAGTGTTTTGTTCTGCTGTGCCTGGGGTCTCTATGAGTCGGAAACGACTCGACAGTACCTAACAACAACAACGTGGACTGCCAGAAGAAAGACCAAATTTGTCTTGGAAGAATTATAGCTGGAATGCTCCTTAGAAGCAACAATGGCCAGATTTCACCTCTTGTACTTTGGCCATGTTATCAAGAGGGACCAGCCCTGGAGAAGGACATCATGCTTGGTAAAGTAGAAGGTCAGTGACAAGGGGGAAGACCCTCAACAAGATGGACTGACACAGTGGGTGCAACAATGGACTGAAGGATAGCAATGGTTGTGAGGATACACTGGATTGGGCAGTGTTTTGTTCCATTGTGTATGAGGTTGCTATGAGTGGAAACCAAATTGATGGCATCTATCAACAGCATTACTCTCTTTATAATTCCTTATAAAATGTCAAGAAAAAGAAAGTTTTTCCTTTCAGAGCTGCTAAATCATTCAGTGTTTTGTTATTTTCATAGATTAAAAAAAAATGAACTCATTAATCCATCTGGAGTATATTGAAACCTATTGCCTTTGAGTCAAACCTGAATTATAGAGACCCTATAGATGAGTAGAAATGCCCCATATGGTTTTCAAGGTGGTAATCTTTACAGTAGCAGACACACAAGTTTAATTCTACCTATTTCTATAGTGGAGGACAAGAAAGGAGAAAAGGGTTATAAAAGGTCATTGAATTAGCCAACTACAAGTGTCTGCCATGCACCTTCCTTCTCTCCTTATATTTAAGAAAAGAAGCTATTTTCTGATACGTGCATTTTAGATGTATATGTATAGGTACTTAATTTATCTGTATAAATTATCTATATAGTAATACTTCACTAACTCCCCCTCGCCAAAAAAA
>NW_006921633.1:183798-189575 GCF_000298275.1 Orycteropus afer afer | reverse complement strand
GGCCAACCTTCTGGTTAGCAGTCAAATGCTGTAGGCACCACATCACCAGAGCTTTTTAATCTTTGGTATATGTGTGTGTATATAAATCTATCTAAGAATTTTTCCTCCCCTCCCCTCCCACCCTGGTAATCAACATAGAAAATTTCCTTTCATATATAAACCTTTCCTTGACTTTTTACAGTAGTGGACCAATACAATACATGTCTTTGTGTGATTGCCTTATTTCACTCAGCATAATGTCCTCCAAGTTCATCCACATTATATGGTGTTTTGAAGATTCTACATTGTTCTTTAGTGTTGCATTGTTTGAATGTACTACAGTTTGATCATCCATTCCTCCACTGATGGACACTTCGGTTGTTTCCATCTCTTTGCTATTATGAATAGTGCTTTGATGAACATGGGTGTGCTTATAGCTATTTATGTCCTGGCTCTCACTTCTTTAGGATATATACCTAGTGATGGGATTGCTGAATCAAATGGTATTTATATTTCCAACTGTTTTAGAAATCACCATATCAATTTCTACAGTGGTTGTGTCGTTTTATAGTCCCTCCAGCTGTGTATGAGTGTCTCAATCTCTCCGCATCCTCACCAGCATTTGTTATTTTCTGTCTTGTTGGACTTTGCTATTAAAGCTGGGGTGAGATAGCGCAAAAAGGACACGGAGACGACCTCCTCTGACCTCCTCCAACCTCAAAAGGGGGAAACAGAGTCATCATCAACAGCCCAAGGCTTATTCCTATGAGGCGAGACATGCCACCACCCTCCAGCCTTCTTACCAACTCTGACACCAACCGTCCCTCTCACAGCACTCACTACTTCTCTGTTGTGATGCAAAGGCCACATAGAACTCACAGACAATACTCACAATTATGGGGTTTACTAGGGAAGAAAACACTACAACTCAGGTTCAGGAATACTCTCAGGATACTGTCAATCACGACAGTCTCCCCTCTGCTGTGCCCTCAGGCATGCCTCTCTGCTCTTGGTCTCTGCTCTGCTTGGGCAGGTGTTACAAAGCTCTTTTAGTGCTGCCAATAGGTACACCTAAGTGCACCCCACTCCACCAGCAAGCCTCCTGGCCAAAGGCACTCAGCTGTACTCTATAGTAGGTTTTGAGATCCAGGAAAGTGAGACCTCCTACTTTGTTCTTTTTCTTCAATAGTGGTTTGCCAATCTGAGCTCTCTTCCCTTTCCATGTAAAATTAGTGATTGGTTTTTCCATGCCTTTAAAGAATGTTGATGGAATCTGGATCAGAATTGCATTGTATGTATAGATTGCTTTGGGTAGTATTGACATTTTAACAATGTTCAATCTTCCTATCTATGAACATGGTATTTTCTTCCATTTATGTAGATCTTATAGTTTCTTGAAGTAGTGTTTTGTAGTTTTCTTTGCATAGGTCTTTTGTGTTCCTGGTAAGATTTATTCCCAAGAACTGAACTCACTCCTGTGACTTCCAGCTAAATAAAACACCAGCATATGGGATAAACATTTACATCAGGTAGATACATTCCTTGGAGAGATCAATCTTGGGAGAACAGAAGGGCAGTGTATGCACAAGGAGACTGCTTAGGGGGCAGAAGTGCATGGGAGGGAAGGACACAGGGAAGAAGTGACTATGGGGAGGAAGTGGGAAGAGAGCTGTTACATTGTGGGAAATTGCAGTCAATGTTATGTATGAGACAAAATGTGTATGAACTGCTATATGGAAAATGAAATTGCTTTGTAAACTTTCACCCAAATAACAATAAAAATTTTAAAAAATATATGAAAAAAAAAGATTTATTTCCAAGTATTTTATCTTTTTGGTAGCTGTTGTAAATGGTAGGAGCTCTGGTGGTACAGTGCCTAAGGCATTTGAGTGCTAACCAGAAGGCTGGTGGTTAAAACCCACCAGCCACTCCTTGGAAGGAAGATTGGGCAATCTACTTACATAGAGATACCGTCTTGGAAACCCAAGGAGGGGTCACTATGAGTCGAATTGACACCATGGCAGTTAGTTTCTTTTCTTTTCTTTTAAATTGTAAATGGTATTGATTTCCTATTTTCCTTTTCAGAGACCTCTTGGGTAGTGTAGAATAATCCAGCTGATTTTTGTATGTTGATCTTGTATTCTGCCCCTATGCTAAATCTTTCAATAAGTTCCAGTAGTTTTCTTGCTGAGTCTCTTGGGTTTTCTATGTATAGGATCATATCATCTGCAAACAGGGATAGTTTTACTTCTTCCATACCAATTTGGAGGCCTTTTATTTTCCTTTCTTGACTTACTGTCCTAGCTAGGACTTCCAATACAAGGTTGAATGGAGTTGTAATAGAGGGCATCCTTTTCTGGTTCCTGTTTGCAAGGGGCATAGTTTCAGTCTCTTGCCATTGAGAGTAATGTTGGTTTTGCATATATGCCCTTTATTATGTTGAGGAATTTCCCTTCTATTCTTATTTTGCTGGGAGTTTTTTTTTTTTTTTTAATCAGGGATGGGTATTGGATTTTATCAAATGCCTTTCCTGCTCTATTGATTTATTTTTTGAAAGTCTCGTTATGTAGTTCCTAATGTACTCCAGCTAGATAAAATAATTAAAAGACAAGATCTAGAAATGCACATACACTTGAACTTCTAAACTTAAAGGGTACATTGAGTGTACAGCACTGTACTCAAATGTGGTTCCCTTTAAGTTTGGAATTTTGAGTATATGTGTATTTATTATAAACAAGACCTCTTTTAATTATGCTATCTAGCTGGTAATTAAGAGTATGTAGGGGTCATGCTGTATTTTATATTTGCTTGGAAAGCAAACTTTCTCATTTAAATAAACTTTTGCAAGTTGTAAATCTGAGACTTTTCTCTTCATGAGGCTAAGTGCTCCTCATTGATCACATCTCACTTTCTGTATCAGAAAGTCAGGTTGGGTTTGATTACAAGCAATAGACATTCAAACCACATTGCTTTAGTCAAGAAAGACTCATGTCACTGAGGTTGGTTCTGCAACTATCACACATCATGAAGGGGTCAGTTTCACTAAAGATTAATTTCTCCGTAGGTTGTAGATTTGTGTCTTGCACTAAAATATTCATAATAATACATTTATCTAATTATATATAATATAAATACATATACACTTATAAACATAGATCATGTTCTTGTTCCTGTCCTTAACTCCTCAGATTTCTTTCTTTTCAGAAAATATCAAGTGATCACTTTGACAACATCATAGCACTATTAAATGAAGTTGCCAGTTGCTTTGTAAGTCAAAAAGAATGCTCAAGTCTTAAAGCAACTGTAAAGAAATATGATAAATTTAAGGATTTCAAATCATGTAGACTAGAATAACTCCATTACACAGAGGGTTTTAATAAAAAAATTTAATCAAAAGATGATCATTATCATTAAGTTTGGGGAGTTAAAAGGAGCAAACCAATTATTTGTAAAAAGTCCATAATATGGAATTCTCTAACCACAGACTTTAGTGTAACTAATTCCAAAGTATTCAACATTGGGAGACCTATGTTCTGGTCTAGGACCTGCCAGTAGGTTGGTGGGTGACCTGGAGAAAGTCACCTATTCTCCCTGAATCTGTTTTCTTATCTGTGAACTGAAAAGAATGATATAAACTTTACAGTCATTTCAGCTCTAAGATGCTGTGATTACTTTCAATCATTTCCAGAAAACTTGGTGTTTATGTTTGGAACCCTGCTAAGGAACAGCCTGAAATGAGAACTAAAAATTAAGTGAGACTCACATGTAATGATAATAGCTAATGCTGACACTACTGAGCAATTACACTGGGTCAGAGCCTGTGCTTCACACTTTTCACTTAAAAAAATCCCGAATCCATTGCCATTGAATTGGTTCTGATTCCATTTAACCCTCAAAACAATCCCAAGAGTACCCAAGAATGATAGTGTACATCTCAAAAAAAAAAAAAAAAAAAGGATTTCCAAGTTGTGGAGCTTGTCTGTCACTTTGTTGTACTGTGGTGGCTTGCATGTTGCTATGAAGCTTTTTCAAATACTTGCTATTTCAAACACCAGCAGGTCATCCATGTTGGACCACTTTCAGCGGAGCTTTCAGACTAAGACAGACTTGGAAGGAGGAAGGGACCATCCACTTCTCAACGAATTGGCCAGTGAAAACCTTATGAATACCAGTGAAACACTGTCTGATATAGTACTTGAAAATTTCATAAAAGCCCTGAAACTTTGTCCAATACAGTGCTGGAACATGAGCCCTTCAGGTTGGAAGGCACTCAAAACACAACTGGGGAAGAGCTGCCTCCTCAAAGTAGAGTTGACCTTATGATGTGGATAGTGTAAAGTTTTCAGGACCTTCATTTGCTGATGTGGCACAACTCAAAATGGGAAGAAACAGCAGCAAACATCCATTAGTAACTGGAACATGGAATGTACAAAGTATGAATCTAGGAAACTTGGAGCTTGTCAAAAAGGAAATGGAATGCATAAAGATCAATATCCTAGGCATTAGTGAGCTGAAATAGACTGGTTTTGGCCATTTTGAATCAGACAACCATATGATCTACTATGCTAGGAATGACAAATTGAAGATGAATGGTGTGACATTCATCGTCACATAAAATGTTTCAAGATATATCTTGAAGTACAATGCTGTCAGTGATAGGATAATATCCATTTGTGTACAAGGAAGACCAATTAATACTGTTATTCAAATTTACACACCAACCACCAAAGCTCAAGACAAGGAAATTGAAGATTTCTACCAACTTATGCAGTCTGAAATCTACCGAACATGCAATCAAGATGTGTTGATTATTACTGGTGATTAGAATGCAAAAGATGGAAACAAAGAAGAATCACCAGTAGTTGGAAAATTTGGCCTTGGTGATAGAAATGACACCAGAGATTGCATGATAGAATTTTGCAAGACCAAAAACTTATTCATTGCATACACCTTTTTTCAATAACATAAATGGTGGCTATACACCTGACTTTACCAGGGCAACTCAAGAAGGCAAAGTATAAAGTATTATAATAAAATGTGCAAAGATGTAGAATTAGAAAACTAAATTTGAAGAACATGCTCAGCATTTCTCAAAAGAACTGAAGAAAAATTCAAACCTCAAGTTGCAATACTGAAAGATTCTATGGTCAAATTATTGAACAATGCAGGAAGCATCAAAAGGAAATGGAAAGAATACACAGAGTCACTGTATTAAAAAGAATTGGTTGATGTTCCACTATTTCAGGAGTGGCACATGATCAAGAACCAATGGTATTGAAGGAAGAAGTCAAAGCTGCACTGAAGGAATTGGCGAAAAACAAGGCTCCTGGAATTGATGGAATGTCCATTGAGATGTTTCAACAAAACGATGCAGTGCTGGAGGCATTACTTAATGTATACCAAGAGATTTGGAAGGCAGCTACCTGGCCAAATGACTGGAAGATCCATATTTGTACCCATTCCAAAGAAAGGTGATCCAATAGTATCATTAGTATCACATGCAAATAAAATTTTGCTGAAGATAATTCAAAAATGGTTGCAGCAGTATATTGACAGGGAAATTCCAGAAATGCAAGCTGGATTCAGAAGAGGATGTGGCATGAAGGTTATCAGTGCTGATGTCAGATGGATCTTGATTGAAAGCAAAGAATACCAGAAAGATGTTTACTTGTGTTTTATTGACTGCAAAAGCATTTGACTGTACAACCATTGTGGAAAGCAGTATGGCGATTCCTTCAAAAGTTGGAGATACAAATACCATTTGACCCAGCCATCCCATTACTAGGTATATACCCTAA
>NW_006921633.1:173833-183213 GCF_000298275.1 Orycteropus afer afer | reverse complement strand
GTAAATTTTGGTCAATGACATGAGACAAAGTATATGTGAACTGCTGTATGAAAAGTGAATTTACTCTGTAAATCTTCACCCAAATCCTAATAAAAAAAAAGAAAAAAAAAAAGCATTTGACTGTGTGGATCATAACAAATTATAGATAACATTGCAAAGAAGGAGAATTCCAGAGCACTTAATTTAATTAATTAAGTTGGATAGCTGGATCCTTTTAATCTTCTCTCATAGGAAATTATATATTGACCAGGAGGCTGTCATTCAAAAAGAACATGGGGATACCACATGGTTTAAAATCAGGAAGAGTGTATGTCAGAGTTGTATCCTTTCACCATATTTATTCACTCTGTATGCTGAATAAATAATCTGAGAAGCTGGACTATATGAAGACGAATGTAGCATCAGGATTGGAAGAAGACTCATTAACAACCTGCAATATGCAAATGACACAACCTTCCCTGCTGAAAATGAAGAGGACTTGAAGCAGTTACTGATGAAGATTAAAGACTACAGTCTTCAGTATGGATTACACCTCAACATAAAGAAAATGAAAACCCTTACAACTGGACTAATAAGCAGCATCATAATAAATGTAGAAAAGTTTGAAGTTGTCACAGATTTTATATTAATTAGTTCCACAATCAACACCAATGGAAGCAGCAGTCGAAAAATTAATGTATTGCCCTGAGAAAATCTGCTGCAAAAACCCTCTTTAAAGTGCTGAAGAGGAAAAATGTCTCTTTGAAGACTAAGGTGAGCCTAATCCAAGCTATGGCATTTTCAATAGCCTCCTATGCATGTGAAAGGTGGACAATGAATGAGGAAGACCATAGAAGAGTTGATGTGTTTTGAGTTACGGTGTTGGTAAAGAATACTGAAAATGCTATGGACTGCCAGAAGAATAAACAAATCTGTCTTGGAAAAAGTGCAGCTGGAATGCTCCTTGGAAGTGAAACTGGACAGACTTTGGTCATGTTGTCAGAAGGGACCATTCTCTGGAGAAGGATATCATGCTTGGTAAATGTGAGAGTCAACGAAAATGGGGAAGGCCCTCAATGAGATGGATTGACACAGTGACTATAATGATGGGCTCAGGTATAGCAAGGATTGTGAGGCTGGTGCAGGACTGGGCAGTTTTGCTCTGTTGTGCATAAAGTCACTAAGAGTCAGAGCCAACTTGATGGCACCTAACAAATAAACAAAGTTGTGGAACTGCTAGGTACCAGCTGACTGGTCCTTACTTACATGAAACTGGTTGCTGGAGAGTCCATTCCAACTCATGGTGACCTCATGTGTGTCAGAGTAAAACTGTACTCCACAGGGTTTTCAAAGGCTGTTTTTGTGGAAGTAGATTGCCAGGCCTTTTTCCAAGGTATATCTGGATAGATTTGAACAGTCAACCTTTCGGTTGTAGCTGAGCACTTAACTGTTTTCACCACCCATGTATAATTACAGACCAATTCTTAGTCTTCACCTTACTAGAATTTTTGCAGCATTTGGCCCAGTTAATTGTAATAATTTCATCAATTGGCTTCTAGGACTTCAAAGTCATATGGTGCTCTTTCCATTTCTCTGGTTCTTCCTCTTAGTATATTTTGCTGGATCCTTTTCATGCTCTCAAGCTGTTCAAGAGCCTCTTCTCCTACACTCACTCCCTTGGTAATGTCCTGTCTTATGACTTTAAATATTACCTCTAGCTGATGTTTCTAAAATTAAATCTCTGATCTGGATCTCTATTCCGAGCTCCAAATGAATAAATTCAACCGCCAAGTCAACATTTTTACCTGGCCATCTAATTTCAAACTTAAAAGATTTGAACTTTTGATCTCCAAACCTGCTTCTCTCTCAGTGTTACAAAACTCAATAAATGGCACTAGCAATTCATATAGCTGCTCAGGGAGAAACCCAGGAGTCATCTTGGATTCTTTCTCTTCTTTTACATTCCACACTCAATCTATGAGCAAATTCTGTTAGCTCTATCCTGAAAAATTATCCAGAACCTGACCATTGTTTCCCAGCCCCGTCACCTCCACCTTGCTCCAAACCTCTTGCTCCTTTGGCCTAGACTATTGCAGTAGTCTCTAACTGGTCTCTTACCTTTGACTCTGGCCTCTGATGTCCTTTTTCTCCAAACCTGTTCTCCAATTAGCAACTAGTGATTCCTTTAAAATGTAAGTCAAAGCATGTGATTCCTGGCAGGCAGGAAACTAGAAAGACATTGGTACTTAATGACATCACTGAATCACTGAACAAATGCAGGGACAGCCTGCTGCAAGACTTCCTAATAACTAAACAGTAAATATCTTTGTAGTGTGAACCACCATTAGGTTTTATGTTACTTGCAGCTCAATAAATTCTAATTGATACATAGCCTAATTGATTCAGCCAGACAAAAATAAGACTCATTAGTACACAGAGCTATCCAAGTAGATAGAAACCACAAGGTAATAGGAAACATCACAAAAATTTACAGATTAAAAGAATGTATTTCTTTAAGTCTTTCAGAAGTAAAATGAAAATCTGATAACCTGTTAAGTATTTATTTGTTGCAAAGCATCCGTGGATCTGTAATATTTCTTGGTAAAAAAAAAAAAAAAAAGTATTATTTATCCCTAGAGATTATGGATCTTAGACACTCAACCCACATGGCTCGACTTTCAACCAAACAATAGATAGTATTCCAGGAAGGTATGCTATCATTAGAACAATCCACTGTATGAGATCAAAGGGCAGCATTTGCCAGGGGATAAAAGTAAGATGGCAGGAAGGGATGGGAAAGAAGGGCAAAGGGAAATGGTAAACATAGGGAGGAAGAGTGCTGTTATGTTATGATTGCGATGAATGTCACAAAACAAAATGTGTATAAATTGTTGAATGGGAAACCAATTTGCTCTGAAAATTTCACTCAAATCACAATTTAAAAAATATTATTTAATATTTCTGATTAAATTAAAGCAAGAATACAGATATCTTCTTCAGATGGCAGGCTTTTTCAAGTTAGTGTGTCTCAGGAAGCAGCCTATTAGGATAGCTATAGTGGTGATTTCTCTCCATCCATACACCTGATTTTCTTTCATTAGCATACAATGCTACTAAATTATGTAAGATGGGGCTCCCTGGAATTTCAGGCTGTCTGACTGGGTGGTGAGAATGTAATTTCCTTATGGATCCACTACTGGAGTTTCTTCAAATCAACATGTGCCTCTACTCAATATAAATCTGGTTTTGAAGATGATAATGAGTTACTGAGTTTGCTGAGAAGGGAATTGATTGCCTAGAAGCTGGAGAAGTTGGTGACAAAATGTTTTTGTTTTTAGGTACTGGCAAGTCAGTTCCAACTCATAGTGACCTTATGGACAACAGAGTGAAAACACTGCCAATCCTGCACCATCCTCAAAATCACTGTTACATTAAGCCCATCCTTGCAACCACTGTGTCAATCCATCTCATTGTGGATTTTGTTCTTTTTCACTGACCCTTTACTTTACCAACCCAATGTCCTTCTCCAGGGCCTGGTCCCTTTTGATTATAAGCCCAAAGTACATGAGATGAAGTCACATAATCCTTGCTTGTAAGGAGAATTCTTACCATGCTTCTTCTAAGGAGTACTCCTAAGACATATTTGTTCATTCTTGCAGTCCATGATATATTTGATGTTCTTCACCAACACTGTAATTCAAAAGTATCAATTCTTCTTTGATCTTCTTTATTCATTATCCAGCTTTCACATGCATATGATGCAATTAAAAATAACATGGCTTAGATCAAATGCACCTTGGTCCTAAAAGTGACATCTTTGCTCTTTGACACTTTCTAGAGGTCTTTTGCAGCAGATTTGCCTAATGCAATACATTGTTTGATCTCTTGACTGCTGCTTCCGTGGGTTTTGATTGTGGATCCAAATACAATTAAATCCTTGACAACATCAATCTTTTCTCCATTTATCATGATGTTTCTTACTGGTCTAGTTGTGTGGATTTGTGTTTTCTTTATGTTTAGTGTAAACCATATTGAAGGCTATAGTGTTTGTTTTTGTAGGTTTTTTTTTTTTTTCCTTTTACTATGACTTGGGTAAAAGTTTACAGAGCAAATTTATTTTCCATTCAACAGTTTGTAGACATTTTGTTTGTGACATGCATTGCAGTACCCACAATATGATAGCACTCTTCCACTTCCCCTCTTCCTCCCTCTTCCCTGTCTCTTCCTGCTTTCTTAGTTTTATGCCTGGGCAAAAGCTGCCCTTTTGATCTCATGTGGTTGATTGTTCTAATGAGTGCATACCTTCCTGATATTACTGTTCACATTATAGACCTATCTATCGTTGGTTAAAAACTGAGCCATGGAGTTTGAGTTCAGTTCCTGGCTTAACAAGTGTCTAAGATCCATAGTCTTGGGAATTCCACCAGTGTTTATCAGACCAATAAGCCTGGTCTTTTTGGTGATTTTGAGTTTTTTTTTTTTCCCACATTTTCTCCCACTCTGTCTGGGCCCTCCTATTATGATCCCTTTCAGAATGGTCAGCAAAGTTAGCCAAGCACCATCTAGTTCTTCTGGTCTCAGGGTGGTGGAAATTGGGGTTCACGTGGTCCATTTGTCCTTTGGACTAATTGTTTCCTGCATTTTAAAAATTTTCTCCACTTTTCTTTGCTCTGGATGGGGAGAGACCAATAGTTGTACCTGAGATGGCCACTCAAAAGCTTTTTAGATCCCAGTCACTACTCACCAAAGTAGGATATAGAAAATTGCTTTTGTGGACTATGTTATGACAATTGAGTTTAGCATCCCTGAGACTACGGTCCTGAGTTCCCAGGCCCAGTGACTCATTTCCTCAAGTGTTTGGTTATGACTAAGAAGTTTGCATAACTTTACCCACTGTGTAGTCTACTATATTCAGGGATATATTTGTAGCACATATCAATACTTATGTAGAGATATGCTCTGTCAAACCCTCATCTATTCTTGGATGTAGTCCCATTTGTAAGGGTATAATTTTCAAGCTTCATCTTTAAGTGCTTCAAGTCCTCTTTACTTTCAGCAAGCAAGGTTGTGTCATCTGCATATCACAGGTTGTTAGGGAGTATTCCTCCGATCCTGATACTACAACCTTCTTCATATAGTTCGGCTTCTTGGATTATTTGCTCAGCATACAGATTAAATAAGTATGGTGAAAGGAAATAATCCTGATGCACAATTTTCCTGATTCTAAACCATGCAATATCCCCTTGTTCTAGTCAAATGACTGCCTTTATTCTCATTCTATTCAAATGACTGGTTCCACATGAGCACAATTAAGTGTTCTGGAATTCCCATTCTTCACAGTGTTATCCACAATAACGGTCCAATGCCTTTGTGTAGTCAAAAAAAAATTCCCATTCTTCACAATGTTATCCACAATAATAGTCCAATGTCTTTGTGTAGTCGAAAAAACAAAAACAAAAACAAAAACAACACACACATAAACATCTGTGGTAGTTAAGGTAGTAGTTAAGGTAGTTAAAATAATTAAGTTATGTGTCAGCTTGCCAGGGCTTAGTTTTCAGTGGCTGGGCAGCTGGATATAGTTATTCCCCATGATAAGACTAGTAATCAACTCCATGGTGGAATTTGCTGTGAGCAGCTGAGTAGCTGCCTTAGGGATGTGGGCTGCTTCCAATATATAAGAAGATGCTTTGAGAAAGGTCTGACCTTTTTGGCACACTTGGATTCTGCATTTTGCTGGGTCTTCATCTCAGTGGCCTGCCATGTTGTCTGCTGATCTTGAGACCATTTCTGGACTTGAGCTAGTGGCCTACCGTGTTGCTTGATAATCTTGGGACAGTGCCATTTGACTTGTCAACCTTGGGTTTGTCAGCCTCAGCAGCAAACTGCTGCCTGAGTTAAGAGAAGCCTGCAGCTTCAATGGGCAAGAGGCAGAGCTAAAGCCCAAGGTCAAGGGGCCTTCACTCAGCACCTAGAGCCAGCACTTTGAACTCGTACTTCTAGTCTCCTAAACTGTAAGAGAATAAATCCCTGTTTGTCAGAGCCATCTGCTTGGGTGTTTTCTGTCAGAGCAGCACTAGAGAACCAAAACAGTATCTTTCTGGTGTTCTCTGCTTTCTGCCATGATCCATCAGATATCCACAATGATATCCCTTGTCCCAGCTTGAATTTCTAACAGTTCCCTGTCATGTACTGCTGCTACTGTTTTCAAAAGGAAATTTTACTTGTATGTGATATTACTGATATTATTGTCAGATAATTTCCAAGTTCTGTTGCATCACCTTTCTTTCAGATGGGCACAAAAATACTGGATTTTTTCCAGTTGATTGGCCAGGTAGCTGTCTTCCAAATTTCTTGGCATAGAAGAGTGAGCATTTCCAGCATTGAATCTGTTTGTTAAAACAACTCAATGTGTATTATGTCAATATCTGGAGCCTTGTTCTTCACCAAGGCCTGCAATTCAGCTTGGACTTCTTCCTTCAGTACCATCAGTTCTTGATCATATGCTACCCCCTGAAATGGTTGAGTATCAACCAACTCTTTTTGGCAGAGTGACTGTGTATTTTTCCATTTTCTTTTGAGGATTCCTGCATCATTCAATATTTTGCCCATATTGCAACTCAAGGGTTAAATTTTTCTTCAGTTCTTTCCGCTTGAGCAATGCTGAGCATGTTCTTCCATTTTAGTTTTCTAACTCCAGCTAGGTATTTACACATTTCTTTACAATACTTTACTTTGTCTTCTCAAGCAGCCCTTTGTAATCTTCTATTCAGCTCATTTACTTCATCATTTCTTCCACTAACTTCAGTTACTGTATATTGAAAATCAAGTTTCAGAGTCTCTTCTGACATCCATTTAAGTATTTTCTTTCTCTCTCTCTTCTTAACGACCTTTTGTTTTCTTCTTGTATGGTGTCCATGATGTGATAACTCATCTGGTCTTTGGTCATTAGTGTTCAGTGTGTCAAATCTATTCTTCAAATGGTCTCTAAATTCAGGTGTGATATTCTCAAGGTCATATTTTGGCTCTCACAGACTTGTTTTAATTTTTTTCAGCTTCACCTTAAACTTGCATATCAGCAATTGATGGTCTGTTCCACATTTGGTCTCTGGCTTTGTTTTGACTGAGTTTCTCCGTTGTCTTTTGTGACAGATGTAGTCGATTTGATTTCTGTGTATTCCATCTGGTGAGGTCCACATGTATAGTTGCTGTTTATGTTGTTGATAAAAGGTATTTTCCATGAATGACATATATCTCCATGTCATTTAAGGTGAACTCTACTTTGAGGAGGCAGCTCTTCCCTAGTTGTGTTTTGAGTGTCTTCCAACCTGAGGAGCTCAAATTCTAGCACTATGTCAGGCAATGTTCCACTGTTACTCATAAGTTTTTAGTGGCAATTTTTTTTTTTTTTTTTTCTTTTCTGAAGTGGATCACCAGGTCACTCTTCCCAGTCTGTCTCAGTCTGGAAGCTCCACTTAAACCTGTCTACTGTGAGTGACCCTGCTGGCATTTGAAATACCATTGGCATAGCTTCCAGCATCACAGCAACATGGTATCCACCATAACAAACACACATGAGTAGTAGAGTGAAAAAATAGCTTCTTCTAAATGGTGAATTCCAGGCTTACTGTAGGTGGTGAGAACAGAATTTAATTCCACATGAGTGATGGGAGTGAGGAAATGTTCTATTATTGATGCTGTTAGTGTTATTAAGGAGTTCTGGTGTCATGGTGCCTAAGGCATTTGACTGCTAACCAGAAGGTTGGCAGTTCAAAACCACCAGCCACTTCACAGAAAGAAGCTGGGGCAATCAACTTCTGTAAATATTTACCACCTCGGAAACCCAAAGGGGGTTGCTATGAGTCAGAATCAACTTTATGGCAAAGTTTGGTTTGGTATTAGTGTTACTAGATGATGATTGGATGGGGGAGTGGCAGTGGCTACAGCATGTTTCACCTCTGTGACCACAAGTGTTGGTTTGGATACTCTGGCTGGTTGAGTGGTGGGGGAAAGAGAGGGTGAGGAACCTCCCTCCTCCTTTATTGCTTTGTGAGGATCCCTCCTGAGGCTGCTTGGGGAAATATGGTAACATGTGTGGCACAAATAATTAAGCACTTGACTACTAGACAGAAGCTTGGTAGCTTGAACCCACCCAGAAGCACCTCGGAAGACAGATCTGGCAATCTGCTTCTGAGAGGGTGCAGTCTTGAAATCCCTACAGAGCAGTTCTACTCTACACACATGGATCACCATGATTCTGAATCAATGCAACAACTAACAACAACAACAATCAGTTCAGGTTGCAATTATCTGCATGTAACAGAAAACCCACCTCACAGTGTCTCATATAAAAATCTGTTTTATTTTTGCTTTTCCACTAAACAAGAAACCCAGAAGTAGGTTAATGCTGGTTTAGCTCAGCTAACAACAGTGTCACCAAGAATCTAAATATCTACCCACATATATATCGAACATATCCTTAGTATATTAGTTTTTCTCTTCATGCTTGACTCCTCATAACTGTAAAATAGCTGTAACTTCAGATATCATTTCTAATCCAAGGCATAATGAAGGTCATGAAAGAACACTACCAGTCATATACATGCATACATACATATACATGTATATATACATATATATGTAAAATCTGGAAAACAAAATATTTCCCAGAAACATTCAGGAGACTACAGTTTATATCTCATTGGTCCACTTGTGTCACATGCCCATCCACTGATGCAAGAGAAGCTGGGAAAAATATAGTTAGGTTGGTACACTGCCAACCTGAGCAAAACCAGTTTTGCTGCCACACACACACACAAAGAATAGAAGAATTCTCTCCTGCTTTGCTGAAGATCAAGGGCCACTTATGGTTCCTTGAAGGCTGTAATGCTCTAGAAGTAATAGTAGAGACTGACTGGAGACAGCATACCCCAGGCAGGGGAGCAGTGCCCATGGTGAGGAACACCCCAAGAGCATCTTGACCTCTCTCCCCACCCCTTACTCTCTTCTCCTGAAGGGAGAAGCAGTGACTTCTCTGATAGAGGGTTTTGGAGGAAGGAACTGGGCATGCTCAGCTCACTCCTTCCCATCTCTCCTTTGGCATCTCTTGACTCATCTGTTTTTGACCATGCTGGAAGTTTTGTGGGACAGGTGCTTGTAACTATGGACAGTATGGAGAAGTCTAGTGTTGTTGCATATCCAAGCAGTCTTATTTTATTTATTTATTTATTTTATTGTGCTTTGGGTGAAGATTTACAGAGCAAATTCACTTTCCATACATCAGTTCACATGTACTTTGTCTCATGTCATTGACCACAGTTTACCATAATGCAATAGCTCCCCTCCCACTTCCTCCCCATAGTTACCTCTTCCCAGTGTCCATCCTTCCATACACTCCTGCC
>NW_006921633.1:156306-171618 GCF_000298275.1 Orycteropus afer afer | reverse complement strand
TCCGAGGTCTCTTTCCTTTCCGTATAAAGTTGGTGATTGGTTTTTCCACAGTCTTATTTTCTTAATGCTGCTATGAAGAAATACCACAGGTGAGTGGGCTAAAAGAACAGAATTTTATCCTCACAATTCAGGAGGCTAAAAGTCTGAATTCTGGATGTTAGCTCTGAGGAAAGACTTTTGTCTCTTTCAGCTTCTGTAACCCTGATGTTCCTTGGTTCCTTCTTGATAGCAAGTAGTATGTATCTTCCTGTATTTGTGCTTGTTTGTCTCTGTGTTTATGTTGCTCTTTGTAACTTGGAAGTGATTAGATTTAGGTCATGCCCTATACTGATTGGCCTCATCAACACACACACACACACACACACACACACAAACACACATGCTCGTGCGCACACACACACCAAAAAAACCCACTGTTTCCAAACAGGATTACATCCACAGGTATAAGGGTTAGGATTCCAACACATATTTTAAGGGGACACAATTCAATCCATAACAAAAGAAGCTATGTCTTCTAACTTGGCCATTCTCAGTAATAAAGCTGATAATTTTTTTTTTTTTTTCACTAATCTGACATCTCTGCCTAGCTTTTCATTGTTATTTAGCTTAAATGGGTAAGAGATAAAACCACCAAAAAAGCCCAAGCCCACTGCCATTGAGTTGATTCTGGGTCATATTGACCGTATAGGACAGAGTAGAACTGCCCCAAAGGGTTTCCAAGGCTGTAAATTTTTATGGAAGCAGATTGCTTCACCTTTTCCCATGGAGTGGCTGGTGGGTTTGAACTTCTGACCTTTTGGTTAGCAGCTGAATTCTTCAACCACTGCAACATGAGAGCTCCTTTTGGGTAAGAGATAGTCACAATGTATTAACATCCTAATAAGCCAGTTTGTACAAGCCCATGTTTATCCTCAGACTGGTGTGGCCTGGGGACACTCAAGGCTCTAATGATCCACACTGATGAACTTGAATGTGGAAGATTACATCAAAAGATGCAATCTCCTTTATTTGAATGAGGCTTGGCTTCCATTTCTATGATGCCTTTCCTGACAGAATAATGTAGTTAACTATCTTTTGGCCCAGCTGGGCTGATATTACTGTATTTGCTTGAACGTATGTGGAATGAATCCAGCATAATTTAGCCAACCTATAAGAATTATCAAGGCAAAAAGAACTCCCTGAAATTACTTCAGGACATATGTTTGGAGTTCACAAAAAATAAGTTTTCTTACTTGGATTAAGTGAAGAACAAACTCCAGAGGGAAGAAAACAAGATTTTTTAAAATATCCTTTCCTCCCTCTCATAAAAAAAGCATTGACAATCTCAATTGTCAAGCAGCTGTGTTTGGAAATGACTCTTATTCATCTAGGTTTGGGGTTATTTAAGATCCTGTACAAGTCATGACCTATATACTTAAGCTTGATCCAAAAGAAACTCTCATGCTAAAACCAAACAAAATTAAAAACTCAAGTATTACATTAAGGAAAGTTCAGCCACCCGTGTTCAATACTGAGAACTTCCTGAAATGTTTTCCAGATCTCATTTGCTATCTGTACATAAATACACATGAAGCCAAAAAGTATTTCTGTGGCTTCTGGGCAACTCTCAGAATTTAAAACACGTCCTTTAAAATCAACAAACGCACCCATGTAGAAGAGTCAAATAAATTCTCACTGCTTGCCGCCCACCCCCCCAGTGGGATTATCCTTTTCCCCAAGAAGGCTTTTTTTAAACTTTTTATGATGATTTGGGTGAAATTTTACAAAGCAGAATAATTTTGCATTCAACAGTTTCTACACATTTTGTTTTGTGACACTGGTTATATTCCCTGCAGTGTAATAGCTCTCCTCCTACTTCCTTCCTGTGGTTAGTTACCCTTTTCTTGTGTCCTTCTTTCCTATGCATTCCTGTCTCCTGCCTTTCTCCCTGTGCAAATGCCGCCCTTCTAATCTCCCATGGTTGATTGTCGGAAGGAATGCATCTCCTTGGTGTAGGTGTTCAGCTTGTAAGCCTGTCTACTGTTTGACTGAGAGTTAACCACAGAATGAGTTCAATTCCAGACCTGAAGGGTGACTTGGGACCATAGTCGCAGGGGTTTCACCAGTCTCTATCAGACTCATAAGCCTGGTCTTTCTTTTATGATTTTGAGTTTTGTTCCACATTTTTCTCCCACTCTATCCAAGATCTCCAATTTTGATCCCTTTCTGAGTGGTGGGCATTGGTAGCTGGGCACCATCTAGTTCTTCTGATCTAAGTGTCATACAGGCTGAGGTTCTCATGGCTTTCAAACTGTTTCACTCTTCCTTGCTCTGGATGAGGAGAGACCAACAGTTCATTTTAGATGGCTGCTTGCAATCTTTTAAGACGCCAGTTGCTACTCACAAAAGTAAGATGTAGAACAATATTTTTGCATACTATTTGGTGCCAATTGAGCTTGATGTCCCCTGAAACCATGTTCCTGAGCTCCCACACCCAGTGACTCCTTCCCTCAAGGTCCTTAGTTGTGGCTAAGAAGTTATCCTAACTTTGCCTCCTGTTAGGTCTAAATTGCATATAGACATTTTTATAGCACATACAAATACATATGTAGGAATATCATCTGCCAAATCTATGTGTGTGTGTGTGTGTGTGTGTGTGTATATATATATAATTACACACATAGATCTATCTATCTATATCTATCTATCTATCTATCTATCTATCTATCTATCTATCTATCTATAAAACCACTGCCGTTGAGCTGATTCCAACTCATAGTGACCTCCTTTGGGTTTCCGAGGCAGTAAATCTTTATAGAAGTAGGTTGCCCAGTCTTGCTTCTGTGGAGTGGCTGGTGAGTTTGAACCACCAATCTTCTGGTTAGCAGTCAGATGCCTTAGGCATTGTGCTACTGGAGCTCCTCAACCTATGTATGGTCTTGGGTATGTTCCCATTTGCCTATCCATACCCTATCTTCTTGCCTGTCTACGTATGTATCCACCCATAGATTAGTGTTTGCTGTTACTGTTAATGCAGTGTTGTGTATGCGATAGTATTTGGAGAAGACATCTTCTTAATATATCTTGTAGCATGTTGGGGAGGCTGACTGAGCAGGTCAAGAGTCCCTCTGTGTCCCCATACCATCCAGCTCCAATAGATGACTGGCGGAGGGGTACTCTCAAAGGTAAAGATTATATACTGGCTACCTCATGTTCCATTAACTCATCCTGGAGTTGTTCATGTGGAGAACCAAAAGCAAAGTTGCTTAAAAAAACCTTAGACTGCTCTGAGCCCTAGAATGGAAGCTGATGACAAGATTAATTCAATCTCCAGATGTTTGACAGAAATGGAAGTGTTTAATTTTGGATTGGGGATTACCCATCCAGGTTGAGGCTGAAAGACACCAGTTGTTGTTGAGAACTGGGCTCCACTGGGCTCTTAATGGCTGATTCTTTGGAAGCAGATCACCAGGCCTTTCTTCTGAGGTGCCTCTGGGCAGACTTAAACCTGCAACCTTTTGGTTAGCAGTTGAGCACATTAACTATTTGTACTGCCCAGGGAATCCAGGTTGAGGCTAAGGGACAAGAAATCTTGATCTTAACAGTTGTTGCCTAAATCTTTTTTCCCATATTCGACAAAATGCACCCAACCAAGCAAAGTTAGTGTATCCATCAGAATTTTGCCAGAATCTTTTGAGGTGGTATAATAAGGACTTTATTATACAGACTTGCAACTGTGGG
The DNA here is from genome assembly GCF_000298275.1 of Orycteropus afer afer. Lineage (NCBI taxonomy): Eukaryota > Metazoa > Chordata > Mammalia > Tubulidentata > Orycteropodidae > Orycteropus > Orycteropus afer. The sequence goes on along the minus strand of NW_006921633.1, from coordinate 167,898 downwards.
AGCTGTTTAAATAGTCTGTTCAAGGCTGTTGCATCTGTCTCTAGTTCTGGAGCCTTGCAGACTGCTGGGCAAGCAGTCAGGAAAGAAAGACAGATGTGAAGTGCAGAAGCACAGACAAATTAGAACATGTGAGGACTCAACCACTTGCAGTCCTCCAACTTTTATGACCTAGGTGGCCTGCAGGAGAAGCTGAAGCCTCCCTGCCTTTGGAGAAGAGATGTGGAGACTGCATCTGGCCTAGGAGTCAGAGAAGTTGGTGGAGAAGATCTGGGAATTAGAGGAGCTGTGGGCCTGGCTACTGCCCATGCCAACCAATTGAGCCACCAGATCAGTGAAAAAGTGTGTGAGGCAGCAGTACCATGTGCCAGCATGACCTTCTAGGCATGAATAGAACATAACAGCTTTGTTTCTGCCTTCTCAATCTCAAACAAAATTTCTCTTCTGACCTAAACCAGCTGAAAGGATGGTTAGGTCTTTACTGTCAGTGTCACTGAGGAGTGACAATAGGCAGGAGAGAAAACCAGAGGGACTCTGCTTTAAAACTCCCTAGGAACAAAAGAAGAATCTGGGTGGTGCAGATGGTTTGTGTTCAGCTGCTAACCTGGAGGTTGATGGTTCAAAACCTAGCATTGGTGCAGTGGAAGAAAGACCTGGTGATCCAGCTAAGAAAACCTTATGGGACAGTTCTACCCTGAAATTCATTTGATGTCAATGGGTTTGGGTTTGTGAAGGAAAAAGGTTTGGCTCTCCTGGTCAGTTCATTATAACGCTAAAGAAGGTGCCTCTGCTAAATCATCCAAAGGGGCAAGGTGAGGTCATGCTCCACTATCTATCAGTATTATCCATCGTTAGCAGCTTGGGAACCCTAATGGTGGGTTTCTGATAGGGTGTCTGGAATTCTCAACATGTACATGTCCACATACACTTTTTCACATTTTTCTCCATAATTTTCTCCAATAGGAAACTGGAACTTTGAGTCACTTCCAGATGAGTAGAATGAACCACCTTCTATAAAGGGACATGGTAATTCTTTAAAATCATCATGGTGATTACTGCTAATGACTTTTGTTGTTAGGTAACATCACATCAGTTCTGACTCATAGCGACCCTACATACAACAGATAAAAACACTGCCTGGTCCTGCGCCAGCCTCACAATCCTTGCTGTACCTGAGCCCATAGTTGCAGCCCCTGTGTCAACCTGTCTCATTGATGGCCTTCCCCTTTGTTGCTGACCCTCCACTTTACCAAGTATGATATCCTTCTCCAGGGAATGTTCCTTCTGACAACATGACCAAAGTAGATGAGACGAAGTTTGGCTGCTAGTGATAGAAATTGTAAAATATTTCAGAAACACTTGGAGGAGGCTTAAGTTACTTGGAATTATCTCTCTTTTGACCTACCTATAGGCTATGTATCCTTCTAATTGCATATATACATTCACTCTCAAGTGCACTTATCCTTGACCTGCCCACATTATAAATATTTCAGGTCTATGTGTTTCATATTTGAGAAGATAACTATGATCTATCCTTTCCTCTGGGGACTGCAAGCCAGGCTGCTCTTTACAACTTAAGCAAGAGAAAGCCAAGAAGCATTATATTTTGGTTTTATTGATAATTTTCCAAGGGGAGAAGAATTTTAACTAACATGAAGAGCATAACATACAAATACTGACTACACATTTGAAAGGGAAATTCATGCCACAAAAGTTTAAACTAAGAGGAAAATAATAAAAATTAAGAAACACATGATTTAATTGGTAAAAAGATATTCATCTTACTGACCCTGTAAAGAAAGAACATTTTCAGTGTTTGACAGAAGGTGAGCTTCAACCTTTAAAAGGTGTAAGTGCAATTTATATAACTGTATTTTAGTCCTACAACTTCTAACTGATGCAAACTAGATCACAGAACAAACATCAATTATTGAACATCTCAGCAACCTGAAAAATATCAAAAGAATATTAATATACCAACTGTAGTGCTTAACCAAAATATTCCATTCCAAGATTTATATATATAGTTCCATCAATTTCTGTCTAGAGAGATACATATAGGGACCCTCCTAAGACTTGAGAGTTGTAACACTGAAAACAGAATTTTAAATAAAACTCATAAGGAATGAAGGGTGAACTGCACAGAGTCTCTAAATTGAGTAAGATAGCAATATGATATGGCAAATTTCAAATGAAAGAGAAGATGCCAAACAAACCTGCCATTTAGTATGAATGATGCTCTCTTTAAAGATATTTCCTTTAGAAGGAATGCTTATAAACTACAGTAGATGAGTAGGAGCTTAAAACACAGACCAACCTCAGATAGAATTACTACTCAAAGCTTTTATAGACAATCAGGGTGGCCAGGTAAAAACTGTGAGGAGTAGATGCAGTCAGACAAGGGGGCCCATCCATCCTCTAGATGTAACTCCCTGGTGATCTTCTTCTCTAAAAAATTAAAATAATAAATATTCTTTAATTAGATCAGGTATGTCTTCCTTCCTCTCCACTTTTTTTTCCCCTCCTCCCAATAACAAAACAAGAGCCCTGGTGGCACAGTGGTTAAGGGTTTAGCTGCTAACCAAGAGGTCATCAGTTTGCTCCATGGGAGAAAGATGTGGGAAACAGCTTCAGTGGAGATTAACAACGTTGGAAGCCCTATGGGGTCGGTTCCACTCTGCCTTATAGTATTGCTATGAGTCAGAATCGACTCGAAGGCAGTGAGCTTGGGTGGGTAAACAAAACAGAACAAAGTATTTGGATGAATGCTTCTTCTCATAGCTGAAAAGAACATTGATGCTGTTATTGATAAATTATTCAGTGCAATTCACTGGCTAGTCCTTAGTTTAGTAGAGCATAACATTCTACTCAGGGTAAAAGCAAGGCCTTAATAGAGTTTGTGAGGGATGCAATTTCTATCTGCCAGCTGCACTGAATCAAGAAGGTGCCCAGTGCCTCTGTAAGTTTGGATAACCCTGGAGCACAGAATATACACACCTGTGTAGATATGTTCTCTGACAGTCTGCTCTCAGTGCTACCCTTGGCTCTGAAGGGCCAGAGTGAAGAACCTGCACTATTCTTGTGGGTACCTTAGGGAAGAGCATTGACAAGGTAGAAAACATTTCTGGCATCATACTGAATTGTGCACATAGGAGATAGAGGACAGATGCTAATACCAACCAGTGTGTCCACAATACTGCATTACTATTAACACCAAACACCAGGCTACAGATAAACACATAAACATCTGAGAGGATCAGATGGAGGTCAGTGAACAGAGGCCTCCAATTTCAAAGGGAATCCCACCAAACCAGTGTGATACTAGGCAACAATCCCCAACACCCTACCCCCATTAACAGATCAGCCACAGGAGCAGACATCTTAAGCCTCACAGCTAGCCCCCAGCAGTGAGGGGTCAGTGGTGTTTCAGAGCCACATCTCATCACACACACACACACACACACACTCCATACCTACCGTGGGGAAGGGCAAAAGAGCTTTGAATCCCTTATGAGATTGATATGAATCAATTTTAATAACTAAAAATGATCTGAGCGATATCAAGTCTACCTGAGATGTCACTAAGAGATGGAAAAGGGGTTGGAGAGGACATGGCTGAAAGCACTGATGGGAAAATAGAAAGCATTTTCTTAGATTTCCTTCTACAAGTGTAGATCCTCAGATAAACTGGTTACCTAATATGTACAATAAATAGTTTAGTTCAATATTAAATGTAGAGAGAAAACAACAGCATCATATACAGAAAAAGAAATGGACCAAAACTGTCACATTTTTGTCAGTCTCACCCTTGAGAGTATTTCATTTGTCTTCGGCCTGGGTCTCAGGGCATTCAGCACAGAGTCCAGAGACCAGGTCTTGCTCCAAAAAATGTCACAGCTTGGACTCTAGCAAGGCCTCTTTTCTCTCTAATTTTGGTTTCCTCATCTATCAGATGTCCAAAGTGCCCTCAGTACTGGTTCTCCAGCTGATTCCAATTTCCCTTCTGACATTCTCATGCATGATTTATGACCTGACATTTATAAGGGCCAGAGAGTTCAAAACATACCAAGTGTAGGTTAAACACAGCTCAAATTATTATTCCATGTAAAATACTAATTATATAAGTGCACTTTCCTTGACTCCAGGGTTTGTGTGTTACTCTGGAAGCCATGTTTAGTCTCTGTCTTGTTCAAAGCAGAGTTCCTGATGGACACTATGATTATGAGCTTGATGTGGTGATGGACAATGGGTCACCTGGGAGGCTTCTCCACTGCAGTGGCCTTGCCATCTCAGTAGCAAAGACAGTGAGGAAGCACACCAACATTCCTATAGAAGCACTCACTCAGGGCCTCACCCCCGCCTTAAAAAGAGAAAAAAAGCAATTATTAAATTTTTCAAATATACAATAAAATATGGGTTAAAAATATAACAGCACATATTTACCTATACCCAGATTTTAAAAAAAAAGAAGTTAACATTTGGTCACATTTGCTTCAACTGAAAAAAAAGAAAGAAAGAAAAGCATAATCCAAAAGATGAAGTACTTAGAAATAAAACTAACCAGAGACATAAAAGACCTGTACAAAGAAAACTACAAAACACTACTATAGGAAATCAAAAGACATCTACATAAATGGAAGAATATACCATGTTCATGGATAGGAAGACTTAACTTTTTGTAAAAATGGCAATACTACCCAAAGCAATCTAAAGATATAATGCATTCCCTATCAAGAGTCCATCATCATTCTTTAAAGAGATTGAAAAACTAATTACCAACTGTATATGGAAAGGAAAGAGACTCTAGATAAATAAAACATTACTAAAGAAGAACAAAGTAGGTGCTTCACACTTTCTGATCTTAAAACCTATCATACAGCTAGAGTAGTCAAAACATCCTAGTATTGGTTCAATGACAGAAACATAGACCAATGGTACAGAATTGAGAACTCAGAAGTAAATCCATCTACCTATGGGCAGCTGATCTTTGACAAAGTACCAAAACTCATTAAATGGGGAAGAGATAGTCTCTTTATCCATTTTCAGAAAAATGAAACAGGATCCATATTTCTCACCATACACAAGAACACACTCAAGATAAATCAAAGACCTAAATATAAAACCCCAAACCATAAAGGCCATCAAAGAAAAAATAGGGGCAAATTTAGGGGACCTAACACATGGCATAAATACACCATCAAACATAACTAAAAATGTACAAACAGCAGAAGATGAACTAGATAACTGGAGCCTTCTAAATATTAAACATTTATGTGCATCAAAAGACTTCATCAAATGAGTAAAAAGGGAACCTACAGAATGGGAAAAGAAATTTACAATGATATATCATAAAAGACTGATATTTAAAAGTTATAGAAAACTTCAACATCTCAACAAAAAAAGACAAACAACCAATTAAAAAATGGGCAAAGGATGTGAACAGACACTTCACTAAAGAAGACATTCAGGTGGCTAACAAACACGTGAAGAAATGCTTGTGAATTACACACTAGAGAAATGTAAATCAAAACAACAATAAGTTATCATCTCACCCCAGCCCTAATAGGAAAGTTAAAAAAATAAAAATAAAAACAGAAAGCAGCAAATGCTGGCAATGGTGTGGAGAGAGTGGAACTCTTATATACTGCTGGTGGAGTTGTAAAATGAATGATGTAACCACTGTATGGTATAGTGCTTCTTTAAGAAATTGGAAATAGAGACACCATATAATTCAATAATCCCATTGCTAGGTATAATATCCTAGAGAAATAAGAGCATGACACAAACAGATATGTGCACACCGACATTCATTGCAGCATTATTCACAATAGCAAAAAGATGGAAACAATCTAAGTGCCCATCAACAGACAACTGGTTAAACAAATTCTGGTACATACACACAATGGAATACTATGACTATGCAATGTTAAAGAATAACAATGAATCAACAAAACACCTCATAACATGAGTAAACCTAGAGAACATTATGCTGAGGGAAATTAGTCAATCACAAAAGAACAATTATTGTATGAGACTACTGCTATAAAAAGTTAAGAAAAGTTTACACACACACACAAAGGGGCATAAAAGCATTTTAGTCGCAATTGAAACAACTGTCAAATTTCAATAGAGAAACATTACCTCTTGTCAGGGGTAATAATTTTCTTATTGTTGATGTGTATTTTTCCTACACATGTTTTTATTCTTTATATATTCATATATGTGTGTGTGTGTGTATGTGTATGTTAATATTTGACATCAATGTCATACTAACTTTTTGCAGCTTGCTCTTTTCATTCAACATTTAGTTTTAGATTAATCAGTGTTGCAACATGGTGGATGTTGTTTATACATTTTAACTGAGAGGTAGTGTTTCATCATATAATCATGAAACTTCAATGATTTGTTCCACTATTGATAGATACTAACTTTTCTAGCCTTTTCACACTACAAACAGTGCTGCAGTGTACACCACTTATGTGCCTCCTTCTGTACCCATCTGAGTGGGTATACCTAAAGGTGATATTCTTTCCTTCAAGGGTGTAAACAATATTCCCAAATTGCTTGCAATGGTGTTTTACTTACAATATTGTCTCTCTGTATCAATAACTTTTTTGAGAATGAAGTAGAAATTCAAGGAAAAGGAGAATAATTTAAAAAATTACTAATTACTCATAATGTTGTAACTAATAATGTAGTAATTCAATGTAGAAAGAATTTACAAAACACTTTTGTTGTTAGTATTGATATAATTTAAGAAATATTATATTTAATCAATTTATAAGTTTATCACATATTAGTCTATGATAAAATTGATAATAAACATTCCTAAGGCATTTGACTGCTAATCAGAAGGCTGGTGGTTCAAACTGACCAGCCACTCCTTGGAAGGAAGGTTGGTTAATCTACTTCCATAGTGATACTGCCTTGGAAACCCAAGGAGGGGTCGCTATGAGTCGAGTCTGACTAGAAGGCAAATAACAACAACAAAAACAACAAGTACTCTATGTGGTCTGATACTGGAGGAGGTCTATGGGGAGGGGCATGTGTGTGACAAAATGAGTTACTGCATAGGGTGACACCAATCCTAGCAACACCACTGTCCATTACAATATTTCTAGGAGTGGATTTTTTTCCTTATCATTATTTATCCTGCTTGATGCTTGTCATGCTTCTTGACTGCTAACCAGAAGGCTGGTGGTTCAAGCCCACCAGCCACTCCATGGAAGGAAGATTAGGCAATCTACTTCCATAGTGATACTGCCTCAGAAACCCAAGGAAGGTCACTATGAGTTGGAAATGACTCGATGGCAGTGAGTTGGTTTTTTTTTTTTCATCTTTCCCACTATTTGTCTGTCAGTTTGTCATACTATGGTGGCTTGCATGTTGCTGTAAGGCTGAAGGCTATGACACAGGTATTTCGAATACCAGAAGGGTCACACATAGTATACAGGTTCAGCAGAGCTCCCACACTAAGACAGACTGGGAAGAAAGACAAGGCCATCCACTTTTGAAAGAAGTCGCCACTGAAAACCTAATGAATAGCAGTGAAACACTGTCTATTACTGGAAACATTTATGTAGAGCTATGAAACATTGTTTGATACAATGCAGAAAGATGAGCCCCTCAGGTTGGAAGGCACTCTAACTACTACTAGGGAAGAGCTGCCACCTCCAAGTAGAGTCAACCTTAATGACGTGGATGGAGTAAAGCTTTTGGGACCTTTATTTATTGATGGGGGTATGACTCAAACTGGGAAGAAATAGCTGCAAACATTCATTATAATTGGAACATGGAATTATGAAATATGAATCTAGGAGAATTGGAAGTTGTCAAAAATGAAATGGAATGCATAAAGATTGATATCCTAAGCATTAGTGAGCTGAAATGGACTGATATTGGCCATTTTGAGTCAGGCAACCATATAGTGTACTATGCAGGGAATGAAAAATTGAAGAAGAATGGCATGGCATTTATCATTAAAAAGAACATTTCAAGATCTGCCCTGAAGTACAACACTGTGAGTGATAGGATATTATGCATACACTTACAAGGTAGATCAGTTATTACTACTGTTATTCAAATTTATGCACCGATCACTAAAGCAAAAGATGAAGAAATTGAAGACTTTTTTTTTTTTTAAAAATCAACTTCTGCAGTCTGAAATTGACTGAACATGAAATCAAGATGTATTGATTATTGCTGGTGACTGGAATGCAAAAGTTGGAAACAAAGAAGAAGCATCAGTAGTTGGAAAATACAGCCTTGGTGGTAGAAATGATGCTGGAGATTGCATGATAGAATATTGCAAGACCAGAGACTTATTCACTGCAACTACATTTTTTCAACAACAAAAATGGTAGCTATACACATGGACTTCATCAGATGGAAAACTCAGGAATCAAATTGACTACATGTGTGGAAATAGGTGATGGAGAAGCTCAATAACATCAGTCAAAAAAGTCCAGGAGCTGACTGTGGAGCCAACCATCAATTGCATATATGCAAGTTCAAATTGAAGCTTAAGAAAATGAAAACAAGTCCACTAGAGCCAAAATATGATCTTGAGTATGTTGTTGTTAAGTGCCATCTAGTCGTCTCTGACTCATAGCTATCCTATGCACAACAGAATGAAACACACCTGGTCCTGAGCCAGCTCCAGGTTCTTGCTACACTTGAGCCCATCGCTGCCACCACCCTGTCAATCCACCTCGTTGAGGGCCTTCCCTTGAGTATATCCCACCTGAATTTAGAATCCATCTGAAGAATATATTTGACACACTGAACACCAGTGACCAACGAGCAGATAAGTTGTGGGATGACATCAAGAACATCATACATGAAGAAAGCAAAAGGTCATTTAACAGACAGGAAAGGAAGAAAAGATCGAAATGGATGTCAGAAAAGACTGACACTTGTTCTTGAACAGACAGTAGCTAAAGTGAAAGGAAGACATGTTGAAATAAAACAGCTGAACAGAAAATTCCTTGAGAAGACAAAGTTAATTATAATGAAATGCGCAAAGACGTGGAATTAGAAAACCAAAAGGGAGAACACGCTCAGCATTTCTCAAGCTAAAAGAACTGAAGAAAAAATTCAAGCCTTGAATTGCAATATTGAAGGATTCTGTGGGCAAAATATTGAATGATGCAGGAAACTTCAAAAGAAGATGGAAAGAATACACTGTCACTGTACCAAAATGAATTGGTAGACATTCAGTCATTTCAGGAGGTAGCATATGATCAAGATGAAGGAAGAAATCCATGCTGCACTGAAGGAACTGGAGAAATATAAGGCTCCAGAAATTAAGAGGATATCTCCTGAGATGTTTCCACAAATGGATGCAGGCTCTGGAGGTGCTTACCGGCCTATCCCAGGAGATTTGAAAGACAGCTACCTGGCCAACCTACTGGAATAGATTCATACTCATGCTCATTCCAAAGAAAGGTGATCCAAGAGAATGTGGAAATTATCCAATAATATCATTAATATTCCATACAAGTAAAATTTTGCTGAAGAAAATTAAAATATGGTTGCAGCTGTATATTGACAGGCAACTTCTAGAAATGCAAGATGGATTCAGAAGAGGATGTGGAATGAGAGATATCATTGCTGAGGTCAGATGGCTCTCAGCTGAAAGCAAATAATACCAGAATGATGTTTACCTGTGTTTTCTTGACTATGCAAAAACATTTAACTATGTGGATCATAACAAATTGTGGATAACATTGAGAAGAATGGGAATTCCAGAACACTTAATTGTGCTCATGAGGAACCTGTACATAGACCAAAAGGCTGTCATTTGAACAGAATAAGGGGATACTGCACGGTTTAAAATCAGGAAGGGTATCCATCAGTGTTGTATCCTTTCACTATACTTATTCAATCTGTATGCTGAGCAAATGATCCAAGAACCTGGACTTAATGAAGAAAAACCTGTGATATGCAGATGACACAACCTTGCTTGCTGAAAGTGAAGCAGATTTGAAACACTGATGATTACACTTCAATTTACAGAAAATAAAAATCCTCACAATTGGACTGATAAGCAACATCATGATAAGTGGAGAAAAGATTTAAGTTGTCAAAGATTTAATTTTACTTGGATCTACAATCAACACTCAAAGAAGTAGCAGTCAAGGAATCAGATGTGGTATTGCCCTGGGCAAATCTACTGCAAAAGACCTCTTGAAAGTGTTGAAGAGCAAAGATGTCATTTTTTTTTTTTTTTAAGAGTTTGTTTTACATTCAACGTTAAGTGTGCATTTAGTTTCACTCTCCATTTACCATGCCCAACCCTAACCCAGTCTCCTCCCCTCCCTGCCCAGTAATCCTCCCCCTGTGCCCCTCACAGTTATGCACTCCTGTTTGTCCTGCATTTCCTCTGTGTGAATGTTGCCCCTCTGGTGCCCTGTGGTCTGTTGCTCTAAAGGATATATTTCCATAGAGTATGGGGTATGTCACCCTGGGTTGAGTGCTCTGCATGTACATCTTGTTAACTGTTGGGCTGAAAGCCAGCCCGTTGGAGTGAGTTTTATTCCAGGCCCAGAATGTACCCCAGGCCATAGTATTGGGGGTCTCCCCAGACTCCATCCGACCAGTAATTCTGGTCATTATTGAGTTTTTGGATTTTGTTCCATGTTTTTCCTCCCACTCTATCAAGGATCTCCAGATTTGATCCTCTCCTGAGTGGTTGGCATTGGTAGCTGGGCACCATATAGTTCTTCTGATCTTGAGGGCCATCGTGTCCTAGGGCTGATTGCTTCCAAATGCCCTTGTTTTCTTTCTTTTTTTTGCATTCTTCTTTGCTTCTGACCATTAGGTGCATCTTACATGGCTGCTTAAATGCTTTTAAGACCCCAGTCACTACTCACCAATGTAGGTTGAGGAACAAGGCTTTTATGTATTTTGTTGTGCCAATTGAATCTGGTGTTCCCCAATACTATGGTCCTGAGATGGTAGATCCGTTGGATCTCTCTCCCATGGTGTCTGGGTGTCTATGAGGGATTATTTTGTGTCTGTCTTCTATTGTTTCTGTAACGATTGAGGGTATTTTGTTATCACTGGTGTCTGTACAAGATTACCCTCCGCTGAATCTATCCTTGGTCTAGGGTATACTCCTGTTCAAAGATGTCATTCTGAAGACTAAGGTGCACTAACTCAAGCCATGGTCTTTTCAATCACCTCACATGCATGTGAAAGCTGGACAATGAATAAGGAAGATGGAAGAATTGATGCCTTTGAATTGTGATGTTGGGAAGAATACTGAAAATATCATGGACTGCCAGAATGAACAAATCTATCCTGAAAGAAGTACAGCTGGAATGCTCCTTAGAAGTAAGAATGGCCAGATGCCATCTCACCTACTATGGTCATGTGGTCAGAAGGGACCTGTCCCTGGAGAAGGATATCACACTTGTTAAAATGGAGGATTAGAGACAAAGGGGAAGACCCTCAACGAGATGGATTGACACAGTCACTGCAGTGATGGGCTCAACATAGCAAGGATTGTGAAGATGGTGCAGGACTGGCCAGTGTTTTGTTCTATTGTACATGGAGTCTTTATGAGTTGGAGACAACTTGACCTTACAACAA